>NC_137895.1:31445344-31955030 GCF_963455335.1 Martes martes | reverse complement strand
CCCTAATCTGAGGAAGGAAACAGATATCCAGACCCAGAAGGTACAGAGATTCCCCCAACAAAATCAACTTAAGGAGGTCCACTCCAAGATACACAGTAATTAAAATGACAAAAAGCATCAATAAAGAAAAAAAATTTAAAAGCAGCAAGAGAAAGAAGACAGTTATTTTTAAGGGAAATCCCATAAAGCTATCAGTAGGTTTTGCAGCAGAAACTCTGCAGCTCCGAAGAGAGTGGTATGATATATTCAAAGTGCTGAAAAGGGAAAAAAAAATGCAGTTAAGAATACTCTATCCAGCAAAGCTATGATTTGGAATAGAAGGAGAGATAGTTTCTCAGGCAAACAAAAACTAAAGGAGTTCACAAACACTAAACCAGCCCTACAAGAAATGTTAAAGGGGACTCTTTGAGTGGAAAGGAAAGACCATAAGGAAGATAAGAAAAGTAGAAAACATAAAAGCAGTAAAAATAAGTGTATCTGTAAAAGTCAGTCAAGGGATTCACAAAATAAGAGAATATAAAATATGAGGATGTAAAATATGACAACATATATCTAAAACATGGGGAGAAAAGAGTAAAGAATGGGTTCAACCTTAAGTGACCATCAACTTAATATAGACTGCTATATTCAGAAGATGTTATATACAAACCTGATGGTAACTGCAACTCAAAAACCAATAATAAAATCGCAAAAAATAAAAAGAAAGGGATCCAAATACATCATTAAAGAATGCCAGCAAACCACAAAAAAGAGCAAGAGAAGAGAGGGACAGAGAAAAACTACAAAAACAACCACAAAACAAATACCAAAATGTCAATAAATACATATTCACTAATAATGAATTTGAATGTAAATGGAATTAATGTTCTAATCAGAAGACACAGAATGATGGAATGGATAAAACAAAACAAAACAAGACCCATCTATATGCTACCTACAAGAGAGTCATTTCAGACCCAAAGACACATGCAGATTGAGTGTGAGGGGAGGGAGAAATATTTATCATGAAAATGGATGTCAAAAGAAAGCTGGGGTAGCACTACTTATATCAGACAAAATAGACTTTAAAACAAAGACTATACAAAGAGACAAAGAAGGACACTAATAATAAAGGGTACAATCCAACAGGAGGATATTAACAATTGCAAATATTTATGCACCTAACATAGGAGCACTTAAATATATAAAACAGTTAATAACTATCTTAGGGAAATAATCAATAGTAATACATTAATAGTAGGGGACTTTGGCACTCTACTGACATGGATGGACAGATCATCCAAACAGAAAATCAACAAGGAAAGAGTGGCTTTGAATAACACACAGGAACAGATGGATTTAACAGACATACTCAGAACATTCCATCTTAAAGCAGCAGAATACACATTCTTCTCAAGTGCACATGGAACATTCTCCAGGAGAGACCACATATCAGGCCACAAAACAAGTCTCAACAAACTCAAAAAGATCAAGGGTATACCAGGCATCGTTTCTAACCACAAGAAAAAATCTGGAAAGAGAACAAATACATGGAGGTTGAATAACATGCTACTAAACAATGAATGGGTCAAAAAATAAATCTACGAAGAAACAAAAAAATTACATGGAAACAAATGAAAATAAAAACACAACAGCCCATCTTTAGGATGCAACAAAATTGGTACTAAGTGGGAAGTTTAAAGCAATACAGGCCTGTATCAAGCAAGAAAATTCTCAAATAAACATGCTAACCTTAAATCTAAAGGAGTTAGAAAAAGAAGAACAAATGAAACCCAAACCCAGCAAAAGGAAGGAAGTAATAAAGATTAAAGGAGAAATGAATGATACAGAAACTGAAAAAAAAAAAAAAAAAGATTAACAAATCCAGGAACTGTTTCTTTGAGAAGATCAATAAAATTGATAAACCTCTAGCCAAAATAATAAACAAAAACAAACACACAGAGAGGACTCAAATGAACAAAATCACAAATGAAAGAGGAAAAAATTACAGCAAACACTACAGAAAACACTACAGAAACATTATAAGGGAATATTATGAAAAATTATATGCCAACAAATTGGACGACCCGGAAAAAAAGGATAAATTCCTAGAAATCTATAATGTACCAAAATTGAAGCAGGAAGAAAGAGAAACTTTGAATGGACTGATAATCAGTAATGGAAGTCAATCAGTGCTCAAAAAATCCCCAATAAACAAAAGTCTAAGAGCAGACGGCTTCATAGGCAAACTCTAACAAATATTTAAAGAAGAGTTAATATCTGTTCTTCTCAAACTATTCAAAAAAATACAAGAGGAAAGAAAACTTCCAAATTCATTCTATGAGGCCAGGATAACTCAGATACCAAAACCAGGTAAAGACAAAACTAAAAATCGAGAACTACAGGCCGGTATCTCTCATGAACAAAGCAAAAATCCTCAACAAAGTATTAGCACACTGAATCAAACAATACATTTAAAAAAATCATACATCATGATCAAACAGTATTTATTCCTGGTATGGAAATGTAGTTTAATATGTGTAAAAGTATTAGCATGATATGTCACATCAATAAGAGAAAGGATAAAAAACCATATGATCATTTCAATAGATGCAGAAAAAACATCTGACAAAGTACAACATCCATTCACGATAAAAACCCTCGACAAAGTAGGTATAGAAGAAACATACCTCAACAGGAAGAGTCTTAGATAAAAAACCCACAGCCAATATCATAGTTAATGGTGAAAAACTTAAGAGCTTTTCCCCAAAGGTAAGGAATAAGACAAGGATGTCCACTCTCACCACCTTTATTCAACATAGTACTGGAAGTCCTAGTCATGGCAATCAGACAACAACAACAACAACAAAAAAAACACATCCAAATTTGTAAGGAAGAAGTAAAATTCTCACTATTTGCAAATGACATATTATATACAGAAAACCCTAAAGATTCCACTAAAAAGGTACTCGAACTGATAAATGAATTTGGTAAAAAAAAAAAAAAATACAATCAATGTATAGAAATCTGTTGCATTTCTATACACCAATACAGAAACAGCAGAAAGAGAAATTAAGAAAATAATTCTATTTATAATTGCACCAAAAACAACAAAATATCTGAATAAACTTAGCCAAAGAGGTTAAAGACTTATACTCTGAAAAAATATAAAACACTGATGCAAGAAAATAAAGACGACACAAAGAATTGGAAAGATACTGCATGCTCATGGACTGGAAGAATAAATATTGTTAAATGTCTATACTGCCCAAAGCAATCCAGATTTAATCTGGATTTAATCACTATCAATTTAATCACTATCAATTTAATCACTATCAAAATAGCAACAGTATTTTTCACAGAACTAGAACAAATAAACCAAAAATTTAATGGAACCACAGAAGACCTCGAATAGCCAAAGCCATCCTGAAAAAGAAAAACAAAACTGGAGGTGCCACCATTCCTGACTTTAGGCTATATTACAAAGCCGTGTAATCAAAACAGTACCGGCATAAAAACAGACACATAGATCAATAGAAAAGAAGAGAAAGCCCGGAAATAAACCTACAATTATATGGTCAATTAATCTTTGACAAAAGAAGCAAAAATATGTATTGGGAAAAAGAAGTCTCTTCAACAAATGTGGGAAAACTGGACAGCTCCATGCAAAAGAATGAAACTTGACACCTTTCTTACACCATACACAAAAATAAACTCAAAATGGATTAAGGACCTAAATGTGAGTCCTGAGAAAAGATGCTCAACATCACTCATCACCAGGGAAATGCAAATCAGAACCAAAATGACATGTCACCTCACACCTATCAGAATGGCTAAAACTCAAGAAACAAGTGTTAGTGAGGACGTAGAGAAAAAGGAACACTTGTGTACTGTTGATGGGAATGAAAACTGGTACAGCCACTGTGGAAAACAGGATGAAGTTTCTCCCAAAGATCAAAAATGGAACTACTCTATGATCCAGCAACTGCACTACTGGATATTTACCCAAAGAATATGAAACACTAATTTGAAGGGACATATATGCACTTCTACGTTTACTGTAACATTTTTACCATGGTCAAACTATGGAACCAGCCCAGGTGTCCATCAATTAAATGAGCAAATAAAGACGTGGGGTACATACACACACACACACACATACACACACACACACACACACACACACACACACATATATATATAGGATATTATTCAACCATAAACATATTACAAAATCTTGTCATCTGAAACAACATGGATGAATCTAGGGAATATAATGCTAAGCGAAATAAGCCAGTCAGTGAAAGATAGTTACCATATGATTTCATCCTATGTGGAATTTAAGAAAGCAAACAAAGGGGAAAAAAGAGAGAGAGACAAACCAAAAAACAGAGTCTTAACTATAGAGAACAAATAGATGGTTACTAGAGGAGGTGGGTGAAGTATGGGTGAACTAGGTGAAGGGGATTAAGAGTACACTTATCTGGATGAGCCCTAAATAATACATGGAACTGTTGAATTACTATATTGTACACCTGAAATTAATTAATACTATAGGTTAACCACGCTGAAATTAAAATTAAAAAAAAAATAATACTAAATTGAGAAGATCAGGAGGCTAAAATATTTTTAATTGCTGTGTAAATGCTGATTTGCTCCTTGCCCACAACGTGTGTATAACCAGTTTCCACAATACCCTGAATTGCGGGGAGTAGGCAGTGAGGGAGATAAATACAAAACCTTTTATATGTTCCCCAATCGCAGCCTTCAGTTATGCTATGCCAGTGTCACTGCTCTGCTCAAAACCCTGTAGTAGTTTGAAGGCCCCATTCTCCTGCAATGGTCTAAACTGATTACATCATCGCAAACCCACCCTGTTTGCCCTGGCTACTTACCTGCTCTCTTCTACTGTCTTCTGACCTCCATGTTCTCACCTAAAAATGACAATCATGCTCCTTTCAAAGGAGTTTGCACAGCTGTTCCCTCTTCCTGAAATGTTCTTCTTTAACTCCCAGGGCTTTATTTAAATCCTATCCTTTCACTGAGGTGTACCCTGGCTGCTTTATTTGAACATGAAACTGCTCTCCCTTACCAAATACCTGATTTTCTTTACCTTATACTAATATATTTGCCATAGCATGTTTTACTTTCTTTTTTTTCCAGCACTTTTTACCTTTTAACACAGAATACAATTTACTTATTTTTATATTTATGATTTATTGTGTGTCTTCTCCCGCTGCAATGTTATATCCATGACCACAGGGGCCTTTGTTATGTTCTGCGATCCATTCAAAACACCCGGAATGGTTTGGCATATAACACATGTTCAATACATCTTTGTTGAATAAAAACATGAAAAATTTGTCATATCCTTTAAGGCTGTGTTTGGCAAAAGCCTTAATTTCCAAGTCACTTTTAGGTAAAATAAAAGATTAGGACAATTAAATGCAGTTTAAAATTTCAATCTTATATTCTCCTTTATGTCCAACATTTATTATGCTTCAGTCTAAGGAACTCTGAGTGAGGGCATGGTAATTATACTTTTCCCTCCACTTGTGATGGCCCAGTTGTAAGTGTCAGCTTGTGAGGCTATAATCAGTAGTTATCCAAACACTAATGTAGGTTTTTCAGTGAAGGTCTTTTGTACATAGTTTATAATCAGTTTATGTTAAGTAAGGAAAATCATCCTAGACCATCTGGATTGCCTGACTCAAACAACTGAATGGACCTTTAAGAAGTCTTAGGCTTCCCCTACGAAATTTCATTTGCAGATAGCAGCTTCAGCTTAAGAGTTTCAGTCTATCCCTCCTGACAGCTTGACATCCAGATTTTAGAATTGCTTACCCAGGCATCACAATCACATAAACCAATTCTTCACATGAAATCTCTTAATACCTATCTCTCTACTGGTTCTATTTCTTTGATGTAACCATGACAGACCCACCTCCTATATAGCAGACCCCCTTAAATGTGTTGAGGCTAGTGAAGCAGAAATCAGGGAAAATCAAAGATATTTCCCCTTATTTTTTAAACATCCTAGGTATTGTGGTTTTATCTTATTCATTCTGGTTATTGGTGCCTTTTATGTGGCAGAATGGATAGTCAGCTGCTACATGGAGCACACAAGTGGGCTTTTATGTGTTCGCCAGGTATCCCCTCTGCATATTCCCCAGGAAGAGAGCTCTCAACTCATTTGACCTTTCTGGACCACTTCACCTACCCTCAAAAGAAATCTGCACACAGTCTCTTGATTCTGGATTTTTCAAACCTGGAAGGCTTCCCTCTTGGATCAAGTCCTGCAAGATCCTTCAAGCCTTGGGGTTTTTGTACCACCAGACTTGAGTTCATACATCCTGACTCATCACATGGTGGGAGGGCTTGCTGGTTTCCTACATCACCCTCTCCTCACCCTGTCACCTTTCTGCGGCTCTCTTTTCCTGCTGAACTACACACAGAGCACAGCCATATGATAACCTGAGCAAATTTCACAGGAATTTGGCCCCTTTTTGTGCACCCAGCAGAAATAATCATCACTAAGTGGGGATATTTGAAGTATTAAAGATATGCTATATACATAAATCAATAGGATTTGTTGGAATTAAAAAATTCACCCATTAAAGACTTAATTTTTTTTTTATGTTTTATTTCTTTTCAGCGTAACAGTATTCATTGTTTTTTTCACCATACCCAGTGCTCCATGCAATCCGTGCCCACGACCTGGTTCCCCCAACCTCCCACCCCCCGCCCCTTCGAAACCCTCAGGTTGTTTTTCAGAGTCCATAGTCTCTCATGGTAAAGACTTAATTTTTGATAATATTTTATTTTCCTACAGTTGCCATAATGAATTATCATAGATAGGGTAGTTTAAAACAACAGAAACTTATTCTCTCACAATCTTGAAGGCCAGAAGTCTGAAATCAAAGTGATAGCAGAGATTCTAGGGGAAAACCTGTCCCTTTCATCCTCCATCTTCTGGGGATGTCCCAATATTCCTGGGCTTTTGCTCCTTCACCTCCTCCTCTGTGTGTCTCTCTCAGAAGTATATTTGCTATGGGATTTAGAGCTACCCAGATAAAACAAGATTATCTCCTCATCTCAAGATTCTCAATTTATTCACATCTATAAAGACCTTTTTCCAAATAAAGCAATGCTCACAAATTCCAGATGTGGATAAATCTTTTGAGGGGCGACTATGTGGCCTACTACAGATGATTAGGTATGGATCAAACTTTTTTCTTAATCCCAAATAATTTATTTATATGTAACATATGGGAAAATGTGGTCAGTGAAACTGCCTTTGAATTGGACTCTTAGCTTAAACCCATGGCCCTCTTATAATCTCTTGACAATACAAAAGGGAACATGATTCTTTCACAACATAAGTGAAAGCATATTGCTTCTTCCCGTTTCTTGACTGGAATTTTTGTTTTTTGGGTGTTGAGTTTTATAAGTTCTTTATAGATTTTGGGTCCTAGCCCTTTATCTGATAAGACATTTGCAAATATCTATAAACAGCCACTCTGAAAAACAGTATGGAGGTTCCTCAAAAAGTTAAAAGTAGAGCTACCCTATGGGCCAGCAACTGCACTGTTAGGGATTTATCTAAAGGATACAAACATAGTGATTTAAAGGGGTACATGCAATCCAATGTTTATAGCAGCAATGTCTATAATTGCCAAACTATGGATGGGAGGAAACCAGATATCCATCAACAGATGAATGGATAAAGTGCCATATATATATATATATATATATGTGTGTGTGTGTGTGTGTGTGTGTGTGTGTGTGTCTATGGCCATATAGATAGATAGATAGATAGATAAAGTGCCATATATATATAGATAGATAGATAGATAAAGTGCCATATATATATATATAGATATATATATATCTATCTATATATATATATGGCCATACACACACACACACACACACACACACACACACACACACACACACACGGAATATTACTCAGCCATCAAAAAGAATGGAATCTTGCTATTTGCAATGACATGGATGGAACTACAGCATATTATCCTAAGCAAAATAAGTCAATTGGAGAAAGACAAATACCTTATCATTTTACTCACAAACAAAATTTAAGAAACAAAACAGATGAACATAAGAGAAGGGAAGGAAAATGAAATAAGACGAAAACCGAGAGGGAGGCAAACCATAAGAGACACTGAACTCTAGGAAACAAAGGGGGGTTGCTGGAGGGGAGGAGGGTGGGGGAGGGGTAACTGGGTGATGGGGATTAAGGCAGGCACTTGATGTAATGAGCACTGGGTGTTATATGCAACTGATGAATCACTAAATTCTATCCCTGAAACTGATAATACAGTATATGTTAACCAAATTGAATTTAAATAAAGAATTTTTAAAAAAGAACCAGTACATTGTTTCTTTACTCAAAACCCTTCTGTGATGCCCATTCTATCCTGCCCCCAGTCTCACATAGCATAAGAACCCAGGTATGGTTTGTGCCCAGTAGCCCCCATGAGACCTGCTGCTTCCCCCCACTTCATCTTTCCTGGCCTCATTTTGCAAGTTTCATCCTCATGCAATCTGCAATAGTCACACCAATTGTTCATTCGTTCACTGTTCTCTGAGCCTGTGAGGCAGGTTCCCACATTTATATTTGCTGTTCTTTCTGCCTAAAATGCTTTTCCCTAAAATGTTTATAAACCTTGTCTATTTCCTCCCTAAATCTTTGCCAAAGATCACCTTTTCAGTGGGGCGTATGATGGTTGCCAATTGCTCCTATCCACTTGCTTTGCCTATTTTTCTCCAAGCTGTTCATTTTTAAAAAATATTTTATTTATTTATTTGAGAGAGAGAGAGAGAGAGGGGAATGAGACAGCACAAGCGGGGGCAGGGAGGAGGAGACGCCCCCCTGAACAGGGAGCCTGATGCAGGCCTTTATCCCATGACCCCGGGATCATGACCTGAGTGAAAGGCAGACACTTAACTGACTGAGCCACCCAAGCATCCCTATTCATCATCTTTTCATATAGCATACAGTTTGCTTATTACTTTTCTACAGTATATGTTTCATTTCACAAATGGGAAGGTCTTGGAAGGTAGGGATTTTTATTTTTTTTTTTCACTACTGCAAACATGGAGACAAAAAAAGTACCTGACGCACATGAGGTTCTCAATAAGGATTGGTTGAATGAATCCATAAAGAACTCATCTACATGTTATTCTTAATTTTATACAAATGTTAAAGAAAAGCATATAAACAGACATAAATAGTCCCATGTAATATTCACTTTGATTACATTTAATATAAGCTAGTATTCTAGTTAACATTACAATATGATCCATAGTATTCTAATTATGACAGTAAGAAAAGTTTCTCTTGATAAAATGAATTATGCAATATTTGGGAATGGAGAAAATTCAAGTAGAAGGTGTAAAAGGGGAATTAGAATTATGAAGACGATTTTGGTTTCACGCTTTGACTAAGTTATATAACCATCATTTTCCATATATTCTTCTAGTTTCCTTAATTCTGAATCAGAGAAGGCAGATGCACTAGGAAAGAATGATAACCAGTGTATTCCATATTCTCTTCAGCACTATCCTGGAAAATCTTATTCAAATTACATATGGGACAAAAGCTCTTGCTCTCATGGAAATGGGATCACTATAGATGCAATTTTCCTCCCTGGGATTGTGTTTAAATAATAGCACAGATATCTTTGGGATTTAAAAATTAATTCTTGCCACCAACATGTAAAGAAATTAACTGGAACATTTATTTTTCTGTAGGCAAATAGTAATAACATAAGAACTAGCTGTCTCTGCTCTCTGTAAGCTCCATATTAGTGTGATGTATCTTTGGTATCTGATTTACACAGATACCATGGGCAGTTACCATGGGCAGTCAGGAAGGAGGCCGTAGGATGCCTGTCTCTGCAGTTTGGTTAAGAATGCTTCTGCACAGCAAAGGAAACAGTCAACAAAACAAAGAGGCAACCCACGGAATGGGAGAAGATATTCCCAAACGACACTACAGACAAAGGGCTGATATCCAAGATCTATAAAGAAGTCCTCAAATTCAACACTCAAAACACAGATAATACCATCAAAAAATGGGCAGAAGACATGAACAGACACTTCTCCAAAGAAGACATACAAATGGCTAACAGACACATGAAAAAATGTTCATCATCATTAGCCATCAGGGAAACTCAAATCAAAACCACATTGAGATTACCACCTTACACCAGTTAGAATGGCCAAAATTAACAAGACAGGAAACAACAAGTGTTGAAGAGGATGTAGAGAAAGGGTAACCCTCTTACACTGTTGGTGGGAATGCAAGTTGGCGCAGCCACTTTGGAAAACAGTGTGGAGATTCCTCAAAAAATTAAAAATAGAGCTACCCTATGACCCTACAATTGCCCTACTAGGTATTTACCCCAAAGACACAGATGTAGTGAAATGAAGGGCCATATATACCTCAATGTTCATAGCAGCAATGTCCACAATTGCCAAACTGTGGAAAGAGCCGAGATGCCCTTCAACAGACAAATGGATAGAGATGTGATCCATATAAACAATGGAATATTATGCAGCCATAAGAAAGGATGAATACCCAACTTTTGCATCAACATGGATGGGACTGGAGGAGATTGTGCTGAATGAAGTAAGTCAAACAGAGAAAGTCAATTATCATATGGTTTCACTTACTTGTGGAGCATAAGGAATAATATGAAGGACATTAGGAGAAGGAAAGGAAAAGTGAATTGGGGTAAATCGGAGGGGGAGATGAAACATGAGAGACTATGGATTCTGAGAAACAAACTGAGGGTTTTGGAGGGGTGGGGAGTGGGGGAATGGGTGAGCCTGGTGGCGGGTATTAAGGACGGCATGTATTGCATGGAGCACTGGGTGTGGTGCATAAACAATGAATCTTGGAACACTGGAAAGAAAATAAAATTAAGATGTTAAAAAGAACGTCATGAAGGTCTTTTTCAAAGCTCTTTAACTACATGGTAATTGGGTTTTTTTGTTGTTGTTTTTCTATTTATGTATAAAGAGGTCTGATATCTATCACATTTTTTTCTTTGTGTCCCTGAAAGATCTGAAGTCTTAGAGAGCTTAGAAAAACCTGAAGCCGTTATCTAGAAGATGAAAATTTTGAAGTCAGTGCATATTTTTAAAAATACATTTTTCTACTAGAGAAGGAAAAACACCATCTAAAAAAAGAAAAAAACAAATATGCATTAGTTAAGCTCTCACTTTAAGCATTGTAAATTGATTCAGGGTCAATGAAATAGTTCTGAAATACTTTTGTTGGCAATGAAACAATATTGAAGGAAAAGAGATCCAATCAAACTCCTCTGGTATCTTTAAAAAAAAAAAAAAGAAAAGAAACTAAATCATTTTCCCAAAGCAAATAAATTTAAGCAGTAAATAAATAAATAAATAAAATTCATCCAGTTAATTTCCCAATCCTTCTAAATTCAACTACAAATAAATTCAACTTCAAAATTATTAATGTTTGTTATGGATACTATATTGTTTTAAAGTCTAAATCCTAATGTGGTTAAGGTAAAACTGTTATTACACCTGATGTTTCCTTCTTTTAAGGCAACATTAGAATAACACTCTTCCTTTACCTATTAATGCTCTCTCAGGGTAATGCAAGTTATCTGATCAGTGTGTTTAAGATTATGATCGGTGTGCTATGTCTCAACCCTGCCTCTTCCCTCATTTTGGAGTGCAATTAATCCACAAGAAATACATTCTCTTTTGCTCCTCCCTGCTACAAATTTTATAGGAGCAACAACCAGACTGTCCTGTCTCTCCTGATCTGATCATACTGGGGCCCCCAAATCCAAGGATTGGATGGAAGCTGGTGGCATGACTGGTGAAAGGATTTGCCCAAGGCAGAACAAAGGAGACAGACATTTATTGAATACATGGCAAGGGAGTGGTGGGCAGGACAGCAAAGGAGAGACTGTCTTGAGAGGAGGGAGTGGGTAAGGGCTGCTTTTATTATTTTATTACTTTATTATTTTATTTATTTATATTTTAGGGCTTTCTTTAGCTTTTCTTTTTTTTCCTTTTTTAAAAATTTAATTTAATTTAATTTTTTTGTTGTGTTCCAAAATTCACATTTATGCACCTCACCCAGTGCTCCATGCAATACGTGCCCTCCCTAATACCCACCAGCAGGCTCACACAACCCCCTACACCCAACCCCTCCAAAAACCCTCAGTTTTTTCTCAGAGTCCATAGTCTCTCATGGTTTGTCTCCCCCTCCAATTTCCCCCAACTCCCTTCTCCTCTCCATCTTCTAATGCCCTCCATGTTATTCCTTATGCTCCACAAGTAAGTGAAACCATAGGATAATTGACTCTCTCTGCTTGACTTATTTCACTCAGCATAATCTCTTCCAGTCCCATCCATGCTGTTACGAGAGTTGGGAATGTATTAGGGCTGTTTTTAAAGGGGGAAGGTGAGAAGGTATGGGGATGTTGGGATTTTTCCTTTTTTGGTAACTGTGTCTGGTTATAAGTAGCCATTGGCTAGTCTGGGTTTATGGATATTTGGAAGTGGTTCGCCTGATGGGCCACAAGACCACAGTGAAATTTGCTGTGTGTAAATCTGTATAAATCTGGCATTTAGTATTAGGAAACTCATTATTATCACATGCCTATATTCCCCTATATCAGCATCTTCAGTAAGAAAAAAAGATATCTGGGTGCCTGGGTGGTTCAGTCAGTTAAGTGTCTGCCTTCAGTTCAGGTCATGATCCCAGGGTCCTGGGATCAAATCCTGCATCAGGCTCCCTGCTTCATGGGGAGCCTGCTTCTCCCTCTGCCTCTGACTCTCTCTCTCTGTTTCTCATGAACAAATAAACAAAATCTTAAAAAAAAAAAAAATGTATCACCATCTGCCTGTCTGCTTTCACTTATTTTCTCAAGTAGTTTAGAACATGGGAGGGGAAAGTGAAAGTCATTGTTTTTTAGTCTCTCAAACTCTATTTACAAAGTTGTGGTTTTATTTTCTAAAAGCTTAATTTATAAAACACTGGGACATCACATATAAACAACATAGCAACAATGTTTCTTTTTAATGCTTTTATTTATCTAACATTTAAATAAATTTAATATTTAATTTATTTAATATTAATTTATTTAACATTATTTAATATTTAAATAAATACCGTGGGTTTTAATGGCCAAAAAATTCTTCCTATAAAATATTTTATCATATTAATTTGTATACCTATTTAATTTATATATATTAAACATTGACTGGGGATCCAGAAACTTCTGTTAAATTAATAATCCACCATAGATTTGAAATGGTTCAAAAATCTTTCACACTTATGAATAAATAAGTCACTCCATGCTCAAAATAAGCCCTGTTATTTGACTCTTCTTTCCACAGTTGCTGAGACTTTTTTTTATACATTTTTTTAAATAACCAACTCTAAAATTAGTACCTCTAACTTTTTCCAGAGAAGGGAAATGAAGAAAGAGCACTTCAACTCCCCACTGTACAGGTCTCTCAATAAAATTCTTATTACGGTTTTCTAGGATTTTAATTCTACCTCTTGTTATAACACCAAACACTTGCTACGATTTTTTCTGACATATACTTAAAGCCCCTCTTTCTTCCAAATACTATCTTAAACAAATTATAATAGTATCAGTCAGAGTTCATTCAAATAAACAGAACATTTTAACACAGGTAATTGGAAGTGTACACAAACCCTGCAAAGGCAGAATGAGAAAAAGTAAGGAATTCTCTGCCAAAAACCCAACCAACAGACAACGAAACAAACAAGCAAACAACCTGAAGCAGCAAAACAAACACTTCCTAGTTGCTAACCAGTAGCACCTAAAAATGTCAAGAATTTTCCAGGGGTAATTCTAAGAAGATGGTGGTAGTGGCTATGCAGGGTTTAAGTATCTCCACCTCCCCAAGCAAGTAATAGTACAGCAGTTATACAACAGTGGGTAAGTGCTACGGTCCTGAGCAATGCCTAAATTTGCTAAAGGTGACAACCTACAAAATCTCAAAACCAGAGACCCTCCATAAGAAAGACTCCTCACGAAAGGAAACAGAATCAAAATTGAGTAGAAAAGGGAAAATATAGATGAAGAAAATGGATAAAAGTAAGAGAGACAACACTGGTATATTTCAGAATGTAATTTGCCATATTTACAAAGACTATTTGAAAACAACAGAAAAGGGGACTGGCTAAAGTTACAAAAAAAATTATCGTGTATCATAACTCCTTCTAAAATTTAGTGAATATAATCAAACACTGAAAATAAACACAAGAAAACACTGCAGGCATAACCTAGACAAAGAAAAGAGAATATGGAGCAAAATGGCATTGCTACAGACAGTGACATCATACCAGGAGAACATAATCCCAGAATAACTAAAAGGAAAACTATAACTGAAAGAATTTTTTTAATCTAAAAAAAACCTCTGGAAAAGAAAATAAAACAATCTTTTCAGCAATGAAGACTAAGCTAGAAGGAATAAAAGGGCAAATAAAAACAATAATAAGGAAACTGGAGAGTAAAAATAAGATCTTACTTTCTTAAATCAAAAAAAAGAAGAGAAATATAAGAATGATTTGGGAGAAACTAACAATGTTCAAATAAGCAAAGATTTATAATAGCAGTCCCTGAAGAAGAAAGTCAAATACAAGAACAAAACAAATGCTAAAAATTACTCAAGATATTTTCCTAAAATTAAACAAATTTTATATATTAAATATATTTATATATTTATAAAATATATGTATATATTTTATATATTAAAAGAATGTTCAACATAACCAGGAATATCAACCTGGAATAATAAAAGACCAAATCATTTTATTCTTGTAAAGTCACTCAACTTTAACAACAAAAATTCCTTTAGAGATCTCGGGGGAAAAGGCAAGTGACTGATAAGGGAAAGAGTAGTTTATTATCAGATGTCATAAAAGCAATGCAATATGCCATAAAACAAATAGAGTAATATATTTAAGATACCCAAAGGGGGAAAAATGTGAGTCAAAGACTTTTATATCCAGAAAAACTGACTTAACTGTAAACAGTACAGCTGAATGTTTATCACCAAAAATTTATGGATTATTATTTCTGTAGATTCTTTTCTAAAGAATCTACTACAGAACAAGCTACAGACAATCAACATGACTGGATAGATATTGATATAAAGGCTGGTAATGAGCACACAATATATAATTACTTATTGAACTAAGAACAGATGAAAACTAAACAGTCAACTATGAACTATGGGTGGAGAATGTGGAGAGTCTATGAGAAAATTGTTAACTGCTTTCTCTGTGATGTGGGATAAAGTAAATGGATGATCATGAGATTTTCTAATTATATCATCCCCTGCATACAAGTGAATGAGTATTCTCTGGATGTAACAAAAGAGATACCAACGTAATACAGAGAAAGTTAAGTGTAAACCCTGTAACCCAGCATTTAATTTGGTAGTATCATAAATTTACTTGCATGGTTCTTTATTACGATAAATACATACACAGCCAAACTCTCTCCATTGGGAAGGACTAGATGAAATTAGCAACCCAACAGCAAAAAGTATCTGTAACACCTAGATTTTATATACCACTCCACACCAAAAGAAATCAGTTCTTTAGGGAAATGTCTATTTTCAGGAATGAGCAGTAAATGTATAGGATTATCATGAAATATCTTGTCATATACTTTGATAGCAAAGAAGGAATCACAGATTGCTAGAGTCATGTAAAAAACACATCAGGGCTAACATTTAAAGGCACCAAAATGTCAAAGATGGAAAAATTTGAGCATCGGTATGAAAAAGTATTATGATGAATTGAAATTCATCAAAAACTTTCAAATTAATGAGTTTTTATTTTGAAGAATAATAAGGGAACTCATTCATTACATTGACAATTGGAAAAAAAGAGAAAGAATTAAGCATGCATGTCCTACCTTTTCAACATGAATGGTACTGGAAAATCAAATAACTGGTCTAAAGGAAGTACCACTTGATAAAAGCATTTCTAGTTGATAAATTTTTTAAATCACAGCAGCAGAATATCATCATTTCAAACCCCAATCAATTAATAGGTCTAAGCATTGAACATCTACAGCTACAACTGTCACAAGAATACAGATAAGCAGACAATGATGCCTCTTCAATGAAATAACACACCATTACCTTTAGTCTTCTCAAAGGGATGGAACCTGAGAATGAATCCACCTGCCTATCTACAGAAGAAACAATGGACAGAAGTATATCTTGAACTGCACAATGAATATACAATCAGCAACATTTAGATGCAGGGGAAATTTACAGGTTAAATAGTTCAGGTTCTTTAGCATACATCTTGAACTGTAACATTATGATGAAATCAGCAACATAGAGATGATAGACCAACAAAGGAATAAAGTGCAAGCCCATACACCAATACAATTACAAATTCAAAAGGGGGGGGCGGGTAATATCAGAGTGTCTATTGTAAAGTAATCAAAATGACTTCTTAGGGAACAGTAATATAGCCTTGGCAGTGTGTACCTCCAGAACCTAACATCATGCTTGATAAATCGTAAGACCTAAAAAAGTGTTTTGTTTGTTTGTTTGTGGGAGTGTGTGTGTGTGTGTGTGTGTCTCTGTGTGTGTGTGTGTGTGTCTGTGTGTGTGTCTGTGTCTGTGTACTGTTTTATTACTGGTGAAGTTTGGTGGCTGTTTTCTCCCAAAAAAATGTTGATCATACTGGCCAAAAATGCAGAGAAAAATATATATCTCATTTTAGTATGAAGAAGCATTCACTATTACTAGATGTAGTAATAAATTTTTCCCCAGGGAATTCCCATATATATTAAGATGCTAAGGCACTGAGATCATGGAGAGAAACTGGATTCTTATTGGTTATATGAAGACACAAAGCTATATACTACAGTGCAGTTGCAAAGCTGTGCCATGATAAGAAACATTACATAAAAAAATGTAGAGGTACTGCTCAGAGTGAATTATCATTAGAAAAATCCCCAAAGACACTTTCCATGATGTTGCCCCATCCATTCTCTGAGACTTTAGGAAAAAGAAAATTTATTGAGACTTTAGAAAATAGCTAATTTATTTCTTAGAAGATAGAAGACAGCTCTTAGAAGAACTCTCAGTTTCACTGAAGTATCTGGTTCTCTTCAATCTACTTCCATCCTTTTCTGTTGAGTAAGTGACAGTTCTGGGTGCCTGGGTGGCTCGGTGGGTTAAGCCTCTACCTTCGGCTCAAGTAATGATCTCAGGGTCCTGGGATCCAGGCCCACATCAGGTTCTCTGCTCAGCAGGAGCCTGCTTCCCGCCCCCCCCCCCCTTCATGCCTATCTGCCTACTTGTGATTTCTCTCTCTCTGTCAAATAAATAAATAAAATCTTAAAAAATAATAAAGTCTAAATTTAAAAAATAAAGTCTAAATAAAATATAAAAAATAAATGACATTTCACAGAGATCTTAGGAATTCTTTTTTTAAAAAAGATTTTATTTATTTATTTGACAGAGATCATGAGTAGGCAGAGAGGAAGGCAGAGAGAAAGGGGCGGGAAGCAGGCTCCCTGCTGAGCAGAGAGCCCGATGCTGAGATGCTGCGGGGCTCTATCCCAGGACCCTGAGGTCATCACCTGAGCCAAAGGCAGAGGCTCTAACCCACTGAGCCACCCAGGCACCCCAGATCTTAGAAATTCTTATAATGACTTTGGGATGTAGCTCTAGGACTCCACTCATTAAATAGTCCTGTCAACTTCCACTAAATAACTATCTCTAGTCTCTGTTCAACTATTCCTAGTCCCTGCAAAGTTTTAGAACAACCTTTCTTTTGGGGTGTTACAAATGAAACATGCCTGCCTTCATCCACAGAGCCTCACAAACCAGGGATTTCCAATATTACATCAAACTCAGTGACCAACTGTTTAAAAAACAAAAAAACAAACAAATCTCAAGTTAATTTCCCTAACAGCAGACACTGGTCAACTTATCTACCATATATTGAAATTTCCTAAAAGTCACCATGTGAGCATGGATGCACATCGTAATGTTGGCCATAATGATATTAAGAAAAATATAATTAACATGTATCAAATATATAATTTTACTTTAATATATAAAATTTATTTTATAAATTTATTTCTAAACTATCAAATATTAATATTTCTGAGTTATATATAAACCGCCCAAAAAGTGTTTCAGTTTTTTGACAGTCTGGTAAAGTTTAAGGACCTACCATAAATCAGAATAATCATTTAAATGCATTAAATAAAATATACAAAATTATTAAAAATAGTTATATTGAAATGCTATTTAAAATAGCTTAAGTGTGGGGCACCTGGGTGGCTCAGTGGGTTAAAGCCTCTGCCTTCAGCTCAGGTCATGATCTCAGGGTCCTGGGATCCCGCATCAGGCTCTCTGCTCAGTGGGGAGCCTGCTTCCCCCTCTCTCTCTCCCTACCTCTCTGCCTATTTGTGATCTCTGGTCAAATAAATGAATAAAATATTTAAAAAAAAATAAAAATAAAATAGCTTAAGTGTAATATAGTAAAATGTATGCACTTTATGATTAATGTATTAAATATTTCTCTCTTGTGTTGGGTCTTATAACCGCCATAATTTTAAAGAAGTAATGTTTCAAGATTGTGTGTAACAACTGCAAAGAGGTATCAAACTATTTGAGTAATACTGCTAATACTACTATGGGGTTTTGTCAAAATTCCTGATTGGAGAAAAGCTCAATTTTAATTAGAGAATAGTGAAAATAAAGATGTAATTTTTTTGCATCCATTTAGTAGATCACCTAAATTCTATCCATGGATTCTGGGGATATACAGCACTCAGATTAAAAACCTACAAATTAAACCAGTTACTGAGGCCTCCATATCTTTACAATACGGGTTGTTTTAAATAGATTCTTAATTGGTTTATTTATCATATTGTAATATTTATAACATTTGGTATGAGTAACATTAAAAGTATTATATTTAAATATTTCAGGTATGATCAATTGCTTAAATAGCAAATGCAATTAAGAATATTAATAACTAACATGTATGCACTGCGATCTTACTATTTCTTCTACATATAACAAGAAAAGCATTACTTTTATGGTATGATTCCAACATTCACAGCAAAGAAAAAGAAACTTAACTGCATTTGCATTATATTTAAAGACTTAAAAAAGGAATTTTTAAAAAGTTCAATTATTTTTCCACTCTTTCTCTTGTTTGAATATTATTTCTCTCTAAACAATTTAGGTTTATATACATATATAAACATATGTATATATACATATATATACATATGTGTGTGTGTGTGTGTGTGTGTGTGTGTGTGTGTGTATTATTTATTTATTTATTTATTTTTATTTATTTTTTCCCCCAAAGCTGAAATTAGTCCTTCAGGCCTAACAAGTCATGAAGGATCACAGAACTTTCTACAATCACATTACTAATCAATTTTAAATCCTTTGTTGTTCCCCTCCACGAACAGCCTAAAAAAAGGCAGAATCTGATCTTTAGGGACAACCAAAGGACAGAGGATAAAGCTGGAAATGGTTTTGTGATATTTTCTCTAACACTGCATTACTTATTACTTTGAGGGTTTCTGTAGTAAAACTGAAAATATATTAAATTATCTATGGATCTCTTGGTATCAGAAGACAAAATCCCATGATGGATCTTTGAAGTACTAACCTAATGACCTCAAGCAAGTTACTTAGGCTTCTTGGAATGTAATCTTTTCCACTGCAACATAGCAATAAAAATCACCTTACAATTGTATTGTGAGGATCAACATCACTGATAACTTCCTACACTGAAAACTACTTTATTAGCCTTGGTTATTTTTGTTATTATTAACTATGGTAATTAATTTATTCAACAAGTATGTATTGAATGCTCTGTGTGCCAAGATTCTGAATGTACAACAGTGAACAAGGCACCTCAAAGAGTTTTCACTATGTTGAGGGTTGTAAGAAAGAGCTGATATTACCTGGATTAGGTGACTGTTAGGTATATCAATATTGCCATGAACAGACAAATGACAGTATGGCAGAGGAGAAAGAATATACATTTTTAAATAACACCTGCTAAGCTTATATTCATAAGAAAATAATTTTTTACTTTGACTCTAAAAACTTACTGCAAATTTGATATATTTTAGAGGAATATCAGGACAATATATTTAATGCAATTTAAGAACATTTTCTCGGAAAGTGATACTGCCAGACTCTCTGTTGTTAAGTGATTTTAGACAGTTATGAAATATTAAGAGTAAGAAAACAGCATAATGAACTATTATATAACATAAGCAATGAATGTATGGAGGTATGAGATAAAGAGAAGAAAGTCTAAATGCCTATGCAATTCGAGAACGCAAAAAGTAAAGGTTGATTTTATTAGACTTTGAAAAACACACTAAATTATAAAAAATAATATTAAAAAATCTAAATTCCCAAGACCCAGAATTAATTATGGTTAGTATTTTACTATATTTGTTAAGAATATTTATGTTTCATTTGGACCTCAGGTGAGATTCATGACACATTATCTCCATTATTCTGTGCAAAAACCTCTCTTATTACACTTCATTTTACCATTCCTACCTCCATTTCCATAAAAATGTTCCTGACAGGCATGAATAAAATGGGTGATTAATTGTGTAAGTATGCCAGAAATATATATTTGATATATATTTTGCTATAAGTACAGTTTTTTACTTTTTTTTTTAAAGATTTTATTTATTTATTGGACAGACAGAGATCATAAGTAGGCAGAGAGGCAGGCAGAGAGAGAGGAGGAAGCAGGCTCCCTGCTGAGCAGAGAGCCCGATGTGGGGCTTGATCCCAGGACCCTGGGATCATGACCTGAGCTGAAGGCAGAGGCTTTAACCCACTGAGCCACCCAGGCGCCCTACAGTTTTTTACTTTTAACGCAAAGGTCTATTCTAAGAACTATCCTCTTTGCAGACATGAACAGACATTTCTGCAAAGAAGACATCCAGATAGCCAACAGACACATGAAAAAGTGCTCCACATCACTTCGCATCAGGGAAATACAAATCAAAACCACAATGAGATAGCACCTCACACCGGTCAGAATGGCTAAAATTAACAAGTCAGGAAATTACAGATGCTGGTTAGGATGCGGAGAAAGGGGAAACCTCCTACACTGTTGGTGGGAATGTAAGTTTGTGCAGCCACTCTGGAAAACAGCATGGAGGTTCCTCAGAAAGTTGAAAATAGGGGCGCCTGTGTGGCTCAGTGGGTTAAAGCCTCCGCCTTCAGCTCAGGTCATGATCCCAGGGTCCTGGGATCAAGCCCAGCACCAGGCTCTCTGCTCAGCGGGAGCCTGCTTCCCTTCCTCTCTTTCTGCCTGCCTCTCTGCCTAATTGTGATCTCTGTCTGTCAAATAAATAAATAAAATCTTTAAAAAAAAAAAGTTGAAAACAGAGCTACTCTATGACCCAGCAATCTCACTATTAGGTATTTATCCTAAAGATACAAATGTATTGATCCAAAGGGGCACATGAGCCCGAATGTTTATAGCTGCAATGTCCACAATAGCTGAACTATGGAAAGAACCTAGATGTCCATCAACATATGAATGGATAAAGAAGATGTGGTGTGTATATATACACAACAGAATACTATGCAGTCATCAAAAGAAATGAAATCTTGCCATTTGCAATGACGTGGATGGAACTAGAGGATATTATGCTGAGCGAAATAAGTCAATTAGAGAAAGACAATTATCATATGATCTCCCTGATATGAGGAACTTGAGAGGCAAAGTGGGGGTTTTGGGGGATAGGGAAGGAAAAAATGAAACAAGATGGGATCGGGAGGGAGACCAACCATAAAAGATTCTTAATCTCACAAAAAACCTGAGGGTTGCCAGGGCGAGGGGGAGGATGGAGAGGGTGGTTGGGTTATGGACACTGGGGAGGATATGTGCTATGGTGAGTGCTGTGAAGTGTGTAAGCCTGGCAATTTACAGACCTGTACCCCTGGGCAAATAATACATTATATGTTAATTAAAAAAAAAAAAAGAACTATCCTCTTTGCAGTTTAAAAATCTAAATCATTAATTCTTCTAATAATGTAATCAAACTTATGTATACCCCACAATTTGCTCATTGTATTAGATTGTTCTGCAACAATGCTGTAGAATAAATAGTTCTGAATTCTCACTAGTTTAAAACACATTTATTTCCTGCCCATTCATATGCAAGGCATTGATGTCTCTGTTGAACTCAATCAAAGTCAATGGTACAGGGAAGTATACTTTGCCCTCCAGAAAGCCATGCTGAGGTTTAATTTTCTCATTTAGTCCATTAATACAGTGCACTACATTGGTAATTTCTTATTTTGAGCACTCTTATATTATCTCTAGGATAAAATCAACTGCTCATGAAATACCAGTGTGTATTTGTGTGTGTGTTTGAATACAGAGTTAGTTCGATTACCAATTTGTTCACTGGCAATTAGCCAGCAATTTTTTGTATTATAACTGCATTATAATACTAATTTCCTGCCTGCTTTGGTATCAGTAATATTACATGTTCATAAAAAGTGTTTCCTAGCTCTCTCCCTCTCTCTCTCTCATAACCTTTTTTTGGGGGGAGAAATAGAAAGATGTAAGATAGATATGTAGATAAAACCTTATGTGAATAATATCTAGATGGGACAAGTATTAAAGTTATTGTTAATATTTTAATTTAAATCTCAGGTTTGGTTCATTTGAATATTCTTCTAATTATTGCTTCAGTTTTGACTATATGTTTCTAGAATTCATCTATTTCATTGAAATTTTCAAATATACTGCCTTACAAGTTTGGAAAATCTATTTTACTATATAGTTGGTTCTCATTTTTATTCCGTATTTTACTCTTTTGTAGGTATAACATACACAATGAACTGAACACATAAAGTATATAGTTAATTTCTATGTTGATATAATATAACATGTTTCTAATAAAAACATCTCTATTGATGCCTCTTTTCTAATCCCCAATTGAGATTCTCTGTTGTAGTTTTTACAACTTCGAGTTGTGAGTCAGTAGTAGGTTCTAAAATTAATTTAGTTGTTCATTCTCATAATTTAAAAGGTGGAAGAAAGTAAAATAATGGATATAAGAATATAACACATACTTAAGTGTAAGTTGTGTATCATGAAGCAAGTGTCAATTTAACATTTTACATGTACATGTTACTGGATCCCCATGTAAAATGGAATGCTTACAGTGGGCTGTACACTTAAGAAAATGAAAAACAGCACTCTAGAATATATTTCTCTAAGTAGAGTTCCTGTTTTCTAAAGATGGAGGCTTTACTGTTTGGCTCTTCTTTCTCTTAACAGGTGTCTCAACACAAATTTAGCTACATTTCCACAGGTAGTTGAAGTTTCTGTCAGGATCTGCTTTTCTTTCCTTCTGCTCTGTTCAAAGTATAGCTCTTCAGGGTCTAAAGAAGAAAATATGGGTCTGGATTTTGTCCTGATAGCCCAATAAGTTGCTAAATGAGCAGCTCAGTTTCTCATCCTTTTGGCTGCCTTTATGTGAAATCAACAAATGCTTTCACAGAAGAAATATATGAATGAACACTGTGGATTTCTGTCTTCTTCGTCCAGTAATTCTTTAATACTGCTAATTTTCTCATGCCTGCAAGGAGGTTTTACATTCAGTGTTGTTTTAACATTTTTCCAGCTTTTTCAGTTGAAGTCAATGATAAGGTGGTTCTGAATTATGTGACATTACTAGAAAAGTCCATTAAATTTCTTAACAGCAATATTTAATTCAAATTAAGAAAGTATAAAGATATGTCTATCTTCCCTCTCAGTAAAGTGTGGAAAATAGTATATTTTAGCTTCTCTTCAACCTCCCTCATTTCAGAACTTACTTACTATTATTTATTACTCTACTTCTAACTTGTTTATACATATGCAAAGTGTAAGACATGTTTTTCTCATTATTCTGTTTCTGGGACTATTATTTTTTACTATATTTTTGACTCATTGACTCATTGCTCATCATCTGCCAATATTTTGGTTCACTGTTGCTTTATTAATGCAGCTTCTTTTCTCTGGATTAATACCGAGGATATAGAATATCCCTTTGTAATTCTGCAGGGAAAATTCTACAGAAAACATTTAAGTCTCTGTATGCCTGAAAATACATTTATTTTGCTCTTATTTTTAAATGTTAGCTTGGCTAATTTGGAAATCTAGGTTGTTATTTTCCTGTTGCACTATGTTTTCCGGCATCTTTTCTTGTTAGTATCCTGCCTATCTGATGGCTATTTCTTTAAAATTTGTTTTTTTTAATGTATTATGTTTCAGGAATTATTACTGCTGAACAATATTTGAAGTTCTACAGTTTTGATGAACTATAGAACCCAATTTTTTAATGAATGAATTTAAAATAATTATCTAACTCATCACTCATCTGGACTACTATGAGATTTTTACCTTTTTTTAAACAGTATTATCAAGGTATAATTCATATACCACAGAATTTATTCATTTAAAATGATATTTATTATATTCTTAAATTTATGCAATCATCACAACCTAATTCTAGCACATTTTCATCAATCCTCAAAAGAATTTCTATATTCATAAAGGTACTCTCCCTATCTCCATCCAAATCTCCCATTCCAAGGCACGCACTAATTTAATTGTGGTCTCTAAAAATGACCTAATATGGGCATTTCACATCAATGGAATCATACAACATATGAACACTTGTGACTGGCTTCTTTCAGCTACTACTTTCAAAGTCTATCCATGTTATACTTTGTAATTATAACACTTTTTTTTTTGCTTAATAATATTTCATCTTATAGCATATTCATTTTATGTATTCATTAGTATTCATTAGTATTTGGATAGTTTCACTTTTTTTGTTTTCTTTTATTTATTTATTTTTAATTTGTATTCTTCTTTTTTTTTTTTTTAAAGATTTTATTTATTTGCCAGAAAGAGAGAGAGCATAAGCAGGGGAATGGCAGGCAGAGGGAGGGGATTGCGAGAAGCAGGCTTCCTAATGAGCAAGGAGCCCCAATGTGGGACTCCATCCCAGGACCCCAGGATCAAGACCTGAGCCGAAGGCAAATACTCAATCAACTGAGCCACCCAGGCACCTCAGTTTTCACTTTTTGTATATTACAAGTAAAATGTTATAAAGTTATAAACTTTGTATCTAAGTATTAGTGTAGAATTATGTTTTTATGTGTTGAATCAGACTGTAATATTTTCCAGTATTTTCCAAATTTCCAATATTTTCCAAAGTGGCTACTATATTTTACATTCCCATCAGCAAAGTATGAGAATTCCATATTCTCCACATACTTGCCAGCATTTGTTATCATCTGTCTTTTTCATTATAATGATCCTGGTGGACATGAAGAAGTATTGTGGTTTTGATTTATATTCCCTAAATAACTAATAGCCAGTATCCTTTATGTGCTTATTAGTCATTTGTATAAATTCACTGGAGAAATGTCTGTCCAAATACTTCACCCATTTTTTTTTTTTTTTTACAGTTGGGTTGTCTTGTTAATATTGAGTTGTAAGAATTTTTATATATTCTGTATATAAACTCCTTATCAGAAAGGTGTCTTAATCTTAATCCAGGCTTCTGTAACAAATTACTATAGACTGAGTGGCTTACACAACAAAAGTTCATTTCTCAAAGTTCTAGAGGTTCGGTAGTCCAAGATCAAGGTGCTGGCAGATCTGGTTTATGTGAGGACTGTTTTCTGGTTTACAGATCTGGTTTACAGATCTTTACCTTGTCTCCTCACATGGTTAAGAACAGAAAGGAAGTAAGCTCTTTTGTGTCTCTACTTATAAAGACACTACTCCCATTCGTGAAGGTTCCATCCTCAGGATGTAATTACTTTCCAAAGGTCCTACCTCTTATTACTGTTCACATTAGATGTTTGGATTTCAACATATGATCTGGGGGTGTGAGGAGGCACATTCAATCCATAGCAGTAAAATTTGAAATTATTTTCTCCAGTTATGTGAGATGCCTTTTCACTTTCTTGATGGTGTCCTCTGAAACACAAGATTTTAATTTTTATGCTATCTCATTTGTTTTTTCTTTAGTTGCTTTGCTTTTAGTGTCATACATAAGAATTCTTTGCCTAAGTAAAGGTCATAAAGATTTACTCCTTTGTTTTCTTTGAGAGTGTAACAGTTTTACCTCTTACACTCAGGTCTTTGATCAATTTTGAGTTAATTTTTCTTTATGAATTGAAAAAAGTTCAATTTCATACTGTTGTATGTGGAAATCCACTTGAACATCACTGTTTGTTAAAAAGAGTATGTTTTCCCCATCTAATTGCCTTGGCACTTCTGTCAAATATCAGTTAACCACAGGTGTATGTTATTTTAATTATTTTTAAAAGATTTTATTCATTTATTTATTTATTTACTTGACAGAAACACACAGCAAGAGAGGGAACACAAACAGGGGGAGTGGGAAAGGGAGAAGCAGGCTTCTCACGGAGCCTGATGCAGGGCTCGATCCCAGGACCCTGGGATCATGACCTGAGCCAAAGGCAGACATGTAACGTGACTGAGCCACCTGGGTGCCCCAGTGTATGTTATTTTTAGATTCTTAATTCTATTCTGCTGATTTATATGTCTATCATAATGCTAGTATCACACTGTCTTTCTTTAACTGATATATTTTTTAAAGATTTTAGTTATTTATTTGACAGAGAGAGAAAGAGCAAGCACAAGCAGGGGAAGTAGTAGAGGGAGAGGGAGAGGCAGAGAAGGGAGCCTGAAGCAGGACTTCATCCGAGGACCCTGGGACTTGAGCCGAAGGCAGATGCTTAACTGACTGAGCACCTAGGTGCCCCCTTTAGCTGATGTTTCTATGTTTATCTTATATCATTCAATCTTACAAAGCTTTCTTATTTATTTTTAAATTTTTCTTTCTTAATTTCCCTGGCTTGGATTTCCAATGTAACATTGCATGGAAGTAGTGAAAGCAAGTATGTTTGTCTTGTTCCTGATGTTGGGGAGACATTTTTGAGTCTTTCACCATTAAGTATGTTAGCTGTAGGATTTTTGTTAGGTTGAGGAAATTCTTTTTATTCCTAAACTATTGGGTTATTCCCAGCTTTACTATGAGTGGTAAATTTTGTACCAAGTTTCTGTGTCTATTGAGATGACTAGTTCTTTTCAACTTTTATTCTAGTAAAATGGTATGTCACTTAAACTGACTTTGAGATATTAAACTAACTTTGCATTCCTGAGATAAATGCCATTGGTCATGGTGTGTATTCCTTGATATAGGTTGCAAGATTGCTTGCTACTATTTTATAGAGAATTTTGCACCTACATTCAAATGTCTTTAGTTTTAGTTTCAGTGTAATATTGACACTGCTTCTGAAAATGTTTCTGCTCTTTTTGGAAGAGTTTGTGAAGGATTGGAATCAATTAATTTTCAAACATTTGGTAAAATTCATCAGTGAAGGCATCTGGGAATATACTTTTCTTTGTGGGAAGCTTCAACATGAACATGAAATGTTTGCTTGTTAAAGGTTTATTCAGATTTTCTTGTATTTCTTAGCATCAGAAATTTGTGTCTGTCAGAATTGGACCATCTCATGTAAGTTATTTAATTTTGGCATAATTCTCCCTTATTTCCTTTTGATTTCTGTAAAGTTGGTAGAGATATGCCTTCCTTCATTCCTGATTTTAGTAGTATGAGTCTTTTCTCTTTTTTTCTTGGTTAGTCCAGCAAAAGTTGTCTGTTTTTTTGTTTGTTTGTTTCTGCTTGCTTTGAGTTCAGCTTGCTCTATGATTTCCAACTTCTTAAGGTGGAAGATTAGGCTAATTATTTGAAATTATTCTTTTTTAAAATATAGGCATTTCAAATATAATTTTTCCTCTAAACACAGGTTTAGTTGTTTCCCATATGCTTTGGTATAATGTGTTTTCACTTTCATTCATCTCAATGTATTTTCTAATTTTCATCATGATATCTTCTTTTACTCATTGGATAGTATTGTTTAATCTTCATATTTATGAATTTCATAAATTTTCTATTGATTTATAATTTCATTTCACTGAGATCAGAGAAAATATTTTCTATAATTTTTTTTTAAAATTATCAAGAACTTTATCATGCCAAATCCTATGGCTTATTCAGGAGAATGTTCCATGTTCACCTGGGGAGAGTATGTGTTCTACTGTTGTAGCATGCAGTGTTCTTTAGATGTTTGTGAGATCTACTAGATTCATAGTGTTTTTCACGTCTAATTTTTCTTGTTAAACTTCTGTCTAGTTATTATACCCACCACAGAAAGTGGAATCTATACCTATTACTTTTTTATTTCCCTTAAACTTCCCTTAAATTTCTCCTTTAAGTTTTGTAAAAACATTAAATTACATTGGCTATTTTAGGTCTTTTGCTTCTCCATGTAAACTTTACAGTCAGTTTATTAATATCCACAAGATAGCCTGCTAGGAATTTGACTGAGACTGTACTGAATCTACAGATCAAATTAGGAAGGACTGACATCTTAATAATATTGAGTCCTCCTACCTATAAAAAAGGAATAGCTCTCCATATTTTGTTGTTCTTTGATTCATTTAGCAGAGTTCTGTGATTTTCCTAATTTTGTTAGGTTTATACCTAAGTA
Organism: Martes martes; assembly: GCF_963455335.1. Taxonomy (NCBI): domain Eukaryota; kingdom Metazoa; phylum Chordata; class Mammalia; order Carnivora; family Mustelidae; genus Martes; species Martes martes. Next base: position 31,926,359 of record NC_137895.1, on the reverse strand, counting down.
TTTCATTTGGGGTGGTACAATGTAAATAGCATTGTGTGTTTGTTTTTTTTTTTAAGATTTTATTTATTTATTTGACAGACAGAGATCACAAGTAGAGAGGCAGGCAGAGAGAGAGAGGAGGAAGCAGGCTCCCTGTGGAACAGAGAGCCCAATGCGGGGCTCGATCCCAGGACCCCGGGATCATGACCTGAGCCGAAGGCAGAGGGTCTAACCCACTGAGCCACACAGGTGCCCCAATAGCATTGTGTTTTTAATTTCAAATCTCACTTGGTCATTGGTGGTACATAGAAAAAAAATTACTTTTATATATCAATCTTATATCCTGTAACAATGTTATATCATTTATTAGTTTCAGGAATTCTGTTGTTGTTTTTTCAGATTTTCTACAAAGACCATCATGTCATCCATGAACAAAGACAGTTTTATGTCTTCCTTCCCAATCTGTATTCCTTTTATTTCCTTTTCTTGTCTTACTGTATTGCAAATCTTCCAGTATGATGTTGAAAAAGGTGAAAGGGGACATCCTTGCCTTATACTGATCTTAGTGGGAACGTTTCATGTTTCTTATCATTAAGTATGATGTTAGCTGTAGGACTTTTGTACATAGTCTTTTTTTTTTTCTTTAAGATTTTATTTATTTATTTATTTATTGTCAGATAGAGATAGAGAGAGAGAGAGAGAGTGAGCACAAGCAGGCAGAATGGCAGGCAGAGGCAGAGGGAGAAGCAGGTTCCCCGCAGAGCAAGGAGCCTGATGGACTCGATCTCAGGACCCTGAGATCATGACCCAAGCTGAAGGCAGACGCCCAACTGACTGAGCCACCCAGGCATCCCTGTACATAGTCCTTATCAAGTTGAAGAAGTTTTGTTAAGGGCATCTGGGTAGCTGAGTCAATGCAGCATCTGCCTTTGGCTCAGGACATGATACCAGGGTCCTGGAATTGACCCCGGCATCTGCTCTCTGTTCAGTGGAGAATCTGCTGCTCTCCTGCCCCTCTCCTCTACTATGCTCTCTCAAATAAATACAATCTTTTTTAAAAAGTTCTGTATTCCTAGTTTATTGAGACTTTCTATCATGAATGGTTATTGGAGATCTCCAAATTTTTTTTCTACATATACTGATATAATCATGTGATTTTTCTTTTTTAGCCTATTGATGTGATAGAGAATATTAATTGATTTCATATGTGGAACTGACATTGTGTATCTTGTCCCTCTCCCTCTGTTGCACTCTCTCTCTCTGTCAAATAAAAAAAAAATCTTTTAAAAAAAATTAAAAAAATAAATTTTTTATCTTTAAAACTTTATCTTTAAAAATTTAAAAATTTTTTTATCTTTAAAACTCATCAGTATTAACTGTGGATATGTGCTTTAACAAACTGCACTAACACATGAGGTATTTGTTATTATTCTTTTTATAGGAAGAGAATTCATAAAATTAGTCCCATTACAGGTAGGGAGCATCCATTCATATAGCTCTGCTTAAATACCACTTGGACAAAGAATAATATGGTAAGTTATACTGAGTATATTGAAATTCTGTATTTGAATTGACTTACCATTAAGTTTCCAGCCTAACAGCCTATAGTCATCTGCTTTTTCCCCAAAGGCATGCATTAGATGTCAGTAGATAGAAACAAGATGTGCTCTTTTTATACTGACTTTCTAAGATCTCAAGAAGTCTTGACAGAATTAATTTGGCCAAGTTTCAAGAAACTGCTGTCTACTTAATTTGTAAAATCTAATACTTATAAAAATTGACCAAGTTTTACTTGATAATAGAAATGTATGTGCATATTGTGATCAAAATATATCTCATCCGTCCAATAAGAATTTGGTCCAACATTTCTCAGATATCAAGGAAAAATCTGCTTTGAAAAGATAAAACTATACACAAAGCTGTTCACTGCCTGGGCTTGGGCAAGTTGTTTAACTTCTCTTGACCCAGGTATCACTATATCTTCATTTTAGTGAGGGAATAAGAGTGAATATCAATGCTTTCAAATAAAGTAATGTAAGAGAGAGATTCTGTAAATTTTAAGTCAACAATACAAAATCTAAGCTTATTAGATGGTGATTTTCAAGGGACTATAATTGTTGACCTCATTTAGCTAAGGCTTCTAAAGTGCAGTCAAAAGATCTTATTTCATATTTGTTACAGGGACTAAAATTTACATAAACAAACAATATTCACAGTTCTGTTCCTTTTTATTTTCTTGTTGGTTCACAGGGCATTTCAAGACAGAGACAATGGAAGCAAAACAATTGTATCTGTCACATAGAATCAATGAGGCAGAAGTTAGGCTTAAAATAGGATCAGGCTGGCAGTCCCTGATGCATCTTCTTCCAACTTCCACTAATAAACACATAAAAGGCAGAAAATTTTGAAAATTCCCAATGCAGAAAACTATGACTGACAGTCAGCCAATTGCCAAACGTGGGAGAGATTTCCTCTAGGTAAAAGCCTGAGAGAACAGCACTGAAATATAACAGATAGCCTTCCTGTGCTAGGCTACACTTGTCTGATTTCCTGAAAGTTAGGTAAAGGGAGATTAATTTTCTTCTCCACCGTCTGTCACTCTCATTAAAAGCAAAACAAACCAACAACCTAAAAACCAAGATCTGCAGGATGTTGGGAAGCTATCTCTTTTGTTATGAGTACTCTATTCTAGATATCCAAAAGGTTAATCCTCAGTTCCTTTCTCAGTGCAATCCTTTCTGCATCCAAAGGAACAGGACAACTCCCAGAAAGCCTGGTGGAGCCAGAGCACCAGTGATGAAAGGTAAACCATTTCAGTCTGGGAGAAAAACTCCTACCAGTTTCTCTAAAAATTATCAAAGAAACCTGATTCCCCAGCAGGATTATCTGTAAGAACCCTAGAAATACAGATTTCTTTTCTCCATTTGCAAATATTCTGATTTCAGTCCATCTGAAGAGGTACCTAAAGACCTATATGCTACCTTATTTTCCAAGTGATTAGAAGAACAGCCCTGTGTGGGAATTGATGATTTAGGGCTCATGACTGATGTGTCCAGCATACTACTCCTTGGTTATTATGGACTCTGAAATCACAATATCACTTTCTTTATGTTTCGGCTATTATAAATCAGTTTTTTTCCTGATAATGGAAATTAGATCCAGTGAAGCAATTCTCCTAAATGCTTTGTTCACCTCATCATTGAAATATTCAGCAGGGCAAATAGGAATTTTTTTAAAAGATTTATTTATTTATTTGACAGAGAGACAGAGAGAGAGCACAAGCAATGGGGAGCAGCAGGCAGTGGGAGAGGGAGAAGCAGACTCCCCACTGAGCAGGAAGCCTGACATGGGGCTCTATCCCAGGACCCTATGATCATGACCTGAGCTGAAGGCAGATGCTCAACCAAATGAGCCACACCCAGGCGTCCCCAAATAGGAAATTTCTAAGCAAGATGGTATTTCTCATTCTTTTGGATAGTTGAAAGTTCACTGCCACACCGTTATTTAATATCTTAACTTTGTGATAGCTCTTTTTGTGGTTTCATTCACATCTTCTATTTAATTTTACCCCAACTTCCACCTTCAATTTTTTTTTTTTAATAAAGTAGGATACTCAGCTAACATGCATTGCTACCTCCCTTTATTCTATTAAATTATTTTTAAAACTAAGACAGGTCTTCCAATTGTATATTCCAATTATGTGTCACACTTCGGCAAATATCAGTGACACACAGGATATTTTCTTTACATTCCTGTGATAAAATTTCCTGTTGACTTTATTATTTATACTCTCCATTTGATTAGACACATCTGTGGCTTTTCCAAGATCCTTTTGATATGCTTGCCTTGAGAGGAGAATTTCAAAGATGGGTATTCCTTTGAATAAGAACAGAAGTGGGTGAATTCTGGAATTTAATATTTATTTAACAAAAAAACATAATGGTAATGATTACAAGTCAGCCTGTCATAAGAAGACTGTGCTTTTGCTTTTATCAACAGAAATGATCTTTCCTATAAAATCAAATTAACCTTGCGATAGAATTTTAAGTGGTTTGATTTTTTATATTATATCAAACTTCATTCCATCATTGCAGAAATGTGAAGAAATTGACATAATAATAACGGACTTACCAGGCATAATTTAATTAATAAATTAATTTTCACTAACATCAGGAAGCTACTGTCACGGTCCCAGAGAGGCCAAATAGTGTGGCTGAATGCCACTCAGTAATATGCTGATTGTAAGATGTAAGGATTTCAAAATCTAAAATGAATGGTCTGTTACACTTCTAAATTTAATATTTTATTAATTACTAAGTATTATATTTTATAAAAATCAAGAACAATTTTTAACACGTGTCAGGACTTAGCTTTTTATAGTGAAGTAATTTCACAACTGTTACATTTATTTTCAATTCAGGCAAAATATTTGAAAGAAACATTACTGAATTGAAATTCTTCCTGGTTACATACTGAGTCTGGTTCCAAAGAAATGCAATTGATTAATTTTAATAAGCACACAAATACTTGGACATTTATATGACTTTTTTCCTTTTGAAGTACTCACTTAAAGAGGCTACTTATTTATTCTAACAGAAATATTATTACTCAAAATATTTAGGTAACTTCTCCTTGGGAATTGCTATCCGTGCCTATAGCACATGTACTTAAATATCCATAATGGTAAAAAATATCTGTCCCTTGAGAGCTGATTTAATTTTGAAAACATCTCAGAATCATCTGGAGGCAAGCATTAGGAATAAATTTGATGATCAGGACAAACATTAGAGTCTGGGTCAGGAATAAATCTAAAGTAATGAAAACTAATTTGGCTGCACAGCTTAAAACCTCTTTCTGTGGCAATTGCCTTTCCAAAAAAAATTACAAAATAACTTTGGAAAAGGCAGCAGTATTTAGTACGTATACAGATTTGTAAAGATAAACCTTCACTGAATATGGAAGTTTGAGTATAATATTTAAAATCAATGTTATTACTATGGAGTAATTCATCTCTTCAGATATAATGCCTGGCATGCAGCAAAGAAAAAATGTTAATAGAATTAATGAAAGGATGCATGCATTAATCAAAGAATATTGTAGGAAAATAATTTAAAAAAACACACAGTGCTTATAAAGGTACTTCCTAAATAATCCATATTACCTATACTTCATTTATACAACTAATATGTATAGTATCTATACTCATATTTTTACTTCAATTCATACAACTTACAATTATATTTTGATAGTACACATATTTTTTTCTACTTAAAACAGAATGTTGAATAAGTAAATAGACAGATCAAGATGGCAAAGTAGGAAGATCCCCAGTGCACCTCCTCTCAAACATACTAAAACTACAGCTATTCATAGAACAACTCTAAGAACAGCCTGAAGACTACCAGAACAGCTCTTCTATGACTGAAGATATGATGAAAAAGCCACACTGAGATGGGTAAGAGAAACAAAGACACACTCTGGCCAGGAACCACAACCCTGGTGTGGCAAGCCATATGTGGGAGGAAAACCACAAGTGCGGAGGTGCTTCCTGAGGAGTGAGGGGTTCAAGCCCCTCATCAAGCACCCCAGACCTGGGAAATCTACACGGGAAAGATGAGCCCTTGTAATGCCTGGCTTTTTGAAACCAGAGATGCTTAACTCTGGGAGAGCTGGAGGACTTCTAGGAAACCAAGACCCTGCTTCTAAAGGTTTGTGCACAAACCCACTCACTCACAGAACCAGCACAGAGGCAGCAGTTTGTAAAGTGCCTGGGTCATATATAAAGGAGATTTACTGACTAATTTTAGGGTGTGTGCTGGTGGGGGATCTGGAGATACTTTCTTGAGAAATAAAAAGAAGCACTCTTCTATTAGCTGACTAGAGATTATCATTTCTAACACTCTCCATCTACCTTTGCTAGCACTGTTCCCTTGCCACAGATGGGCAAAAATGTAAAGAGGATCATTAGGTACAGAATTCCAGTTATAAAATAAGTCAAGTCACAAGTATTTAAAGTACAACATAGAGAATATAGTCAGTAATACTGTAATAATATCGTGACAGATGGTAACCAGACTTATTGTGGTGATCATTTTGTAATGCATATAAATGTCAAATCACTATCCTGTACACTTGAAACTAATATAATATTGTCATATTATACTAATATACATATTATACTAATATGATATTGTCATATTGATATATGGCATATTGAATATATGTCAACAATACTTCACTAAAAAATATAAAAAATAAATAGAAGTACAGAGGTAGCGTAACTGTTTTTATATGTCATTTGACTATCTCTTCTTTTATAGCATATATTGCTGCCCTTAACTTATTAGAGTCTCTAGCTACATAAGGAAAATCATTTTAAAGTTATTTAATCACAGCTTTGATATTTAAATATTTTCAAGAATTCATGGCCTCCACCCACCTGTGCAATTTAACTCTCTCACTCTAAGGCAGGAGCATTATGAACTGCTCGCCTGTCTTCTGAATGTGAGTTTCACTCTTCACACTGCAACTCCTACTTATCTTTGAGGTCTTAAAGCTAACAACTCTTCCTCTGTGAAATTATAACAAGATCACTCAAACAGATTTGGTATTCCCTCTCTAAAACTACATAACTCATGTGCATACTTCCCTTATCACCTTTGTTACTATTGCTAACAGGTGTGTCTGCTCTCCACTCTTGGGTTCTTTCAAACTAAGTCCTTCACTTTCCCTGCACCCTAACTATTAACAGTGTATACCACATAGTATGTGTTCCATAAATATCTGTAGAGTAAGTAAAATAAAACAGATTTCTCCAAGGCCTCTCATTAATCGTCTCAAACATGAAATACTCAAAAGCCTTTCATTTTGTCCTTCCACTTAGCATCATCACATTCTGAAGAAGATAGATCAAATAATCCACCTACAGTGAAATCCTTTTAAACAGACATACATTTTGGAATGTAATTTGTCTTGATATTATTGTCGCAAACACAATTCTTAAAATAATTCACAATTCTAGTGACATAGAAGACCAAAGGACAGAGAATAAAGAAGCTGAGCAAAAGAGAGACAAACAAATACTGGACCATGAGGAGAGAATTCGAGAAATAAGCGACACCATAAGACGACACAACATTAGAATAATTGGGATTCCAGAAGAAGAAGAAAGAGAGAGGGGAGCAGAAGGTATATTAGAGACAACTATTGGAGAGAATTTCCCTAATATGGCAAAGAGAACAAACATCAAAATCCAGGAGATGCTAAGAATGCCCCTCAAAATCAATAAAAATAGGTCCACACCTCGTCACCTGATAGTAAAATTTATAAGTCTTAGCGACAAAGAGAAAATCCTGAAAGCAGCCTGGGAAAAGAAGTCTGTAACATACAAGGGTAAAAACATTAGATTGGCAGCGGACCTATCCACAGAGACCTGGCAGGCCAGAAAGAACTGGCATGATATATTCAGAGCACTAAACGAGAATAACATGCAGCCAAGAATACTATATCCAGCTAGGCTATCATTGAAAATAGAAGGAGAGATAAAAAGCTTCCAGGACAAACAAAAGCTGAAAGAATTTGCAAACACCAAACCAGCTCTACAGGAAATATTGAAAGGGGTCCTCTAAGCAAAGAGAGACCCTAAAAGTAGTAAATCAGAAAGAAACAGAGACAATATACAGTAACAGTCACCTTACAGGCAATACAATGGCACTAAATTCATATCTCTCAATAGTTACCCTGAATGTTAATGGGCTAAATGCCCCAAACAAAAGACACAGGGTATCAGAATGGATAAAAAAACAAAACCCATCAATATGCTGCCTACAAGAAACTCATTTTACACCCAAAGACACCTCCAGATTTAAAGTGAGGGGGTGGAAAACAATGTACCATGCTAATGGACATCAGAAGAAAGTTGGGGTGGCAATTGTTATATCAGATCAATTAGATTTTAAGCCAAAGACTATAATAAGAGATGAGGAAGGACACTATATCATACTCAAAGGGTCTGTCCAACAAGAAGATCTAGCAATTTTAAATATCTATGCCCCTAACGTGGGAGCAGCCAACTATATAAACCAATTAATAACAAAATCAAAGAAATACATCGACAGTAATACAATAATAGCAGGGGACTTTAACACTCCCCTCACTGAAATGGACAGATCCTCTAAGCAAAAGATCAACAAGGAAATAAAGGCCTTAAATGACACACTGGACCAGATGGAATCACAGATATCTTCAGAACATTCCATCCCAAAGCAATAGAATATACATTCTTCTCTAGTGCACATGGAACATTCTCCAGAATAGACCACATCCTGGGTCATAAATCAGGTCTCAACTGGTATCAAAAGATTGGGATCATTCCCTGCATATTTTCAGACCACAATGCTCTGAAGCTAGAACTCAATCATAAGAAGAAATTTGGAAAGAACCCAAATACATGGAGACTAAACAGCATCGTTCTAAAAAATGAATGGGTCAACCAGGAAATTAAAGAAGAATTGAAAAAATTCATGGAAACAAATGATAATGAAAACACAATGGTTCAAAATCTGTGGGACAAAACAAAGGCAGTCCTGAGAGGAAAATATATAGCGGTGCAAGCCTTTCTCAAGAAACAAGAAAGGTCTCAAATACACAACCTGACCCTACACCTAAAGGAGCTGGAGAGAGAACAACAAAGAAAGCCTAAACCCAGCAGGAGAAGAGAAATCATAAAGATCAGAGCAGAAATCAATGAAATAGAAACTAAAAAAACAATAGAACAAATCAACAAAACTAGGAGCTGGTTCTTTGAAAGAATTAATAAGATTGACAAACCCCTGGCCAGACTTATCAAAAAGAAAAGAGAAAGGAAGCAAATAAATAAAATCATGAATGAAAGAGGAGAGATCACAACCAACACCAAAGAAATACAAACAATTAAAAGAACATACTACGAGCAACTCTATGCCAACAAATTTGACAATCTGGAAGAAATGGATACATTTCTAGAGACATATAAACTACCACAACTGAACCAGGAAGAAATAGATAACCTGAACAGACCCATAACCAGTAAGGAGATTGAAACAGTCATCAAAAATCTCCAAACAAACAAAAGTCCAGGGCCAGACGGCTTCTCAGGGGAATTCTACCAAACATTTAAAGAAGAATTAACTCCTATTCTCCTGAAACTGTTCCAAAAAATAGAAATGGAAGGAAAACTTCCAAACTCATTTTAGGAGGCCAGCATCACCTTGATCCCAAAACCAGACAAGGATCCCATCAAAAAAGAGAATTACAGACCAATATCCTTGATGAACACAGATGCGAAAAGTCTCACCAAAATACTGGCCAATAGGATCCAACAGTACATTAAAAGGATTATTCACCACGACCAAGTGGGATTTATTCCAGGGCTGCAAGGTTGGTTCAACGTCCGCAAATCCATCAATGTGATACAATACATTAATAAAAGAAAGAATAAGAACCATATGATACTCTCAATAGATGCTGAAAAAGCATCTGACAAAGTGCAGCATCCCTTCCTTATTAAAACTCTTCAAAGTGTAGGGATAGAGGGCACATACCTCAATATTATCAAAGCCATCTATGAAAAACCCACTGCAAATATCATTCTCAATGCAGAAAAACTGAAAGCTTTTCCACTAAGGTCAGGAACACAGCAAGGATGTCTGTTATCACCACTGCTGTTCAACATAGTAATAGAAGTCCTAGCCTCAGCAATCAGACAACAAAAAGAAATTAAAGACATCCAAATTGGCAAAGAAGAAGTCAAACTATCACTCTTTGCAGATGATATGATACTCTATGTGGAAAACCCAAAAGGCTCCACTCCAAAACTGCTAGAACTTATACAGGAATTCAGTAAAGTGTCAGGATATAAAGTCAATGCACAGAAATCAGTCGCATTTCTTTACACTAATAACAAGACAGAAGAAAGAGAAACTGAGGAGTCAGTCCCATTTACAATTGCACCCAAAACCATAAGATACCTAGGAATAAACCTAACCAAATAGGCAAAGAATCTACACTCAGAAAACTATAAAGTACTCATGAAAGAAATTGAGGAAGACACAAAGAAATGGAAAAATGTTCCATGCTCATGGATTGGAAGAACAAATACTGTGTAAATGTCTATTCTACCTAAAGCAATCTACACATTTAATGTAATGCCTATCAAAATCCCATCCATTTTTTTTTAAAGAAATAGAACAAATAATCCTACAATTTCTATGGAACCAGAAAAGACCTCGAATAGTGAAAGGAATATTGAAAAAGAAAGCCAAAGTCGGTGGCATCACAATTCCAGACTTCAAGCTGTATTACAAAGCTGTCATCATCAAGACAGTATGGTACTGGCACAAAAACAGACACATAGATCAATGGAACAGAATAGAGAGCCCAGAAATAGACCCTCAACTCTATGGTCAACTAATCTTCGACAAAGCAGGAAGGAATGTCCAATGGAAAAAAGACAGCCTCTTCAACAAATGGTGCTGGGAAAATTGGACAGCCACATGCAGAAAAATGAAATTGGACTATTTCCTTACACCACACACGAAAATAGACTCAAAATGGATGAAGGACCTCAATGTGAGAAAGGAATCCATCAAAATCCTTGAGGAGAATGCAGGCAGCAACCTCTTTGACCTCAACCGCAGCAACTTCTTCCTAGGAACATTGCCAAAGGCAACAGAAACAAGGGCAAAAATGAACTATTGGGATTTCATCAAGATCAAAAGCTTTTGCACAGCAAAGGAAACAGTGAACAAAACCAAAAGACAACTGACAGAATGGGAGAAGATATTTGCAAACGACATATCAGATAAAGGGCTAGTATCCAAAATCTATAAGGAGCTTAGCAAACTCAACACCCAAAGAACAAATAATCCAATCAAGAAATGGGCAGAGGACATGAACAGACATTTCTGCAACGAAGACATCCAGATGGCCAACAGACACATGAAAAAATGCTCCACATCACTCAGCATCAGGGAAATACAAATCAAAACCACAATGAGATACCACCTCACACCAGTCAGAATGGCTAAAATTAACAAGTCAGGAAATGACAGATGCTGGCGAGGATGTGGAGAGAGGGGAACCCTCCTACACTGCTGGTGGGAATGCAAGCTGGTGCAACCACTCTGGAAAACAGTGTGGAGGTTCCTCAAAAAACTGAAAATAGAGCTACCCTATGACCCAGCAATTGCACTACTGGGTATTTACCCTAAAGATACAAACGTGGTGCTCTGAGGAGGCACGTGCACTCGAATGTTTATAGCAGCAATGTCCACAATAGCCAAACTGTGGAAAGAACCTAGATGTCCATCAACAGATGAATGGATAAAGAAGAAGTGGTATATATACACAATGGAATACTCTGCAGCCATCAAAAGAAATGAAATCTTGCCATTTGCGACAACGTGGATGGAATTACAGGGTATTATGCTTAGCGAAACAAGTCAATCGGAGAAAGACAACAATCATATGATCTCCCTGATATGAAGAAGTGGAGATGCGATGTGTGGGGGTTGGGAGGGTAGGAAAAGAAAAAATGGAAGAAGATGGGATCGGGAGGGAGACAAACCATAAAAGACTCAACCTCAAAAAACAGACTGAGGGTTGCTGGGGGTAGGGGAGACGGGAGAGGGTGGTGGGGATATGGACATTGGGGAGGTTATGTGCTATGATGAGTGTTGTGAAATGTGTAAACCTGGCGATTCACAGACCTGTACCCCTGGGGATAAAAATACATTATATGTTTATTTAAATAAATAATTTTTTTTAAAAAAGAAAAAGAAATAATTCACAATTCTTAAAATATATATGACCAAGCAACTGGTTTCTTATTGAGGACACCTTCATTATTCACTGATTCATTCAACAAATATTGACTGAAAACATAAATATACAGAAATTCATTTAGCCTCTAAAAAGATTTTTTTAGTCTCTTGTATTGCAAGGTAATTTCTTTGTCTATTTTATATTGTATTATACTCTAAATTTAAACACATAAATGGAAAAAGTAAATCTGTAATCATGTTTAATTCCAGAGACTTACCTCAAAGCTCAGTCTTCATGTATTCAGAATAATCATCCCAGAAAAAGGAAGACTAAAAGTAAAAAGAAAGAAAGAAAGAAAGAAAGAAAGAAAGAAAGAAAGAAAGAAAGAAAGAAAGAAAGAGAAAGAGACAAATCTGGCATACAGGAGAAGAAATAGGAAAGAGATAATGGTATACTAGTAAAGCAGAAAGGATAAACACAAAGATCCAGGATGTGGGGAAGAGTAGCAAGCAGCTGATACTCCATCAAATGGAAAGAATTCATTTATAAATTCAATCATTAATTTAACAATTGTTTATTGACCATAGCTGTGTGTCAGACACTATTCAAGGAACCTGATATTCCTCAATGCACAAAAAAGCCTCTGCCCTCATGGAATTTATATCTTAGCTAATGGAGACAAACAATAAACATTAAACATAGTAAGTGAGTTAAAGAGCATGATAGGGGAAAATTGTGGAAAGGTCCACGTAGTAAGGATGGGATAGAGCAGTAAATAATGTGGGTCCTTGTAGACTATTATAGGGACTTTGGCTTTAACTAGCATGAAGGGCCACTGCAGGGTTTTGAGCAGAGGAGGAGCATGAGGAAAGACTGGTATCAGGGCATGAAGGGGTAAGTGGGGGTAATGCCAGTGGGACCCGTTGGGAAACTAACTGCAGTCATCCCAATGAGAAATAATGGGGGTTCATACCAGGGCAGAAGTAGTGGAGGTGTTGAAAAGTGGTCAGATTCTGGATATATGACTAATGCCTTCTTAATATAAGTGACCTACTCCTGAAAGTCAGACTTTCTACTCAAAATGTTCTTTCTCATTAATTTAAATTATTAAAACCTAATGTATTACCCAAACACAGTAACTAAAGTATAATTTTAAAAAACCTATATAAAGTAATTATTATGTCAGAGTGCAGATTGTTCTGTAATTACCAAATAATACAGATGTTGACAAAAATGTGTTTTGTCAGTAATTTCACTGGTTAGCACTAGAAAAACCTGAGGGGTCATTTCTTTCATTGAAATTCTTTTAAATGTCTCCACATGATTCTGACATCCTATAAATTGGATTGGAATGAATTCAAGATTTTCCTCACACATCATTTTGCTAAACTGTTAATTTAAAATGTTCTGTTAAAATATTTGTTAATGTATTTTATTAAAGTGTTAAACATTTAAAAATTGTTTAAGATTTTATTGAACTGGGTTTTCGGGATAAGGATATAATTTTTTTCCTATGAAAAATTCATCTGAAAAATGTGGGCCTCTCTTGAGAGATACATGCATTCCCTAAAGTTTGACTTAAAAGTCAAGAGGTGCTTGTTTTGCTGGAAAGTTTGAGACATTCTGTAGGCTATTCCTTCATTTTGAAGACCTAGGAAACATAATTTCCTTATGGGCAGGGGATAAAGTGTGTGAGAGAAAGCCAAGAGTTAAGGATGACTGTAAGATATTTGACTTAAGTTCACAAGAATGATGGAATTGCTATCATGTGACACGGTGAATGCTTTGAGATGAAGCAGATTTAGAGAAAGCATACTGAGGGTACACATCGAGATTTTCATCTGGAATACACTGAGTTAGAAATATCTACCAATATCTAATATAATAGAGATGGAAGTACATAGATATTCTAGTCTTGAAGATAGAAAAAAGATTGGGGTTAAAGATACACATTTGAAAGTCTGTTGAATAGATGACATTTCAGGTTTTTAAAGATAAGAGTGCCAAAAGAATGGAAGAAGAGAGAAGACAACACGGTAACATTAAGATGCCTGGAGAAAAGGAAGAACCATCAAAGACGGTAGGCAGAATAACATCTCCCCCCAAAATATCTGCATCCTAACCACAAGAATCTATAAATCTGTTATGTTACAACATTAAGAAGAATCAAGGTTGTTTGCAAACATCTCCCATTCCATAGGCTGCCTTTGAGTTTTGATGATTGTTTCCTTCACAGCACAGCTTTTTATCTGGATGAAGTTCCAATACTTCATTTTTGCTTTTGTTTCCCTTGCCTGTGATGACATGTCTACTAAGAAGTTGCTGTGGCCAACAACATCAAAGAGGTTGCTGTCTATGTTGTCGTCTAGGATTTTAATGGTTTCCTGTCTCAAATTTATATCTTTCATCCATTTTAAATGTATTTTTGTGTATGGTCTAAGGAAGTGATCTGGTTTCGTTCTTTTGCATGTTGCTGTCTGGTTTTCCCAACACCATTTGTTGAAGAGACTGTCTTTTTTCCATTGGACATTCTTTCTTGCTTTGTCCAAAGATTAGTTTACCATAGAGTTGTGGGTCCATTTCTGAGTTTTCCATTCTGTTCCATTGATCTATGTGTCTGTTTTTGTCCCAGTACCATACTGTCTTGACAATTACAGCTTTGTAATAGTAGCTTGAAGTCCAGAATTGTGATGCTTTGTTTTTCTTTCTCAAGATTGCTTTGACTATTTGGTATCTTTTGTGGTTTCACACACATTTTAGGATTGTTTGTTATAGCTCTGTGAAAAATGCTGGTGGTATTTTGACAGAGATCACATTAATGTGTAGAGTGTTTTGAGTAGTACACACATTTCAAAATATTTTTTATTCCAATCCAAGAGCATGGAATGTTTTTTCATTTCTTTGTGTCACTTTAAATTCTTTTGTAAGTGTTCTATAGTTTTCAGAGTACAGATCTTTTACCTCTTTGGTTAGGTTTATTCCTAGGTGTCTTATTGTTTTTGGTGTAATTGTATATGGGATCCATTCCTTGATTTCTTTTTCTGCTTCTTCAGTATTGGTGTATAGAAATGCAACGGATTTCTATACATTGATTTTATATCCAATGACTGGACTTTGTTGTATTCCTTTATCTGTTCTAGCAATTTTTTGGTGGAGTGTTTCTGGTTTTCCACGTAGAGTATCATGTCCTCTGCTAATAGTGAAAGTCTGACTTCTTCCTTGACAATTTGGATGCCTTTTATTTCTTTTTGTTGTCTGATTGCCAAGGCTAGGACTTCTAGTACTATGTTAAATACCACTGGTGAGAGTAAACATCCCTGTTTTGTTCCTAACCATAGAGGAAAAGCTCTCAGGTTTTCCCCATTAAGGAAGATATTAGCTGTGTATCTTTGTATATGGCTTTTAGAATGTTGAGGTATGTTCCACCTATCCCTACTTTGTTGAGGGTTTTTATTAAGAATGGATGTTGTATTTTGTCAAATGCTTTTTCTGCATCTATTGTCAGGCTCATATGGTTCTTATCCTTTCTCTTATTAAATGTGGTATATCACATTCATTGATTTGTGAATAAAGACCGACCCCTGCAGCCCAGGAATAAATCCCACTTGATCATGGTGAATAATTCTTTTAATGTACTGTTGGATTCAATTTGCTAGTATCTTGTTATTTTTTGGAATCATGTTCATCAGGGATATTGGCCTGTAATTCTCCTTTCTAGTGGGGTTTTTGTCTGGTTTTGGAATCAAGGTAATGCTGCCCTTGTAGAATGGAAATCTTCCTTCCATTTCTATTTTTAAAAACACTTTGTGAAGAATAGGTATTAACTTCTTTAAATGTCTGGTAGAATTCCCCCAGGAAGCCATCTGGCCCTGTGCTTTTTTTCTTTGGGAGATTTTTGATTACTGATTCACTTTCTTTGCTGGTTATAGGTCTGTTCAAATGAAATCTTGGCATTTGCAACTACATGGATGGAACTAGAGTATATTATGCTAAGCGAATTAAGTCAGAGAAGACAAATATGATATAATTTCACTCACAGGTGGAATTTAAGAAACAAGACAGATGAACACAGGGGAGGGAAAAGAAAAATGAGAGAAGGAAGCAAATAAGAGACTCTTAACTACAGAGAACTGAAGGTTGATGGAGTGAGGGTGGGGAAGGGGAGGAGCTAAATGGGTGATGGATATTAAGGAGGGCATTTGTTGTGGTGAGCACTTAGTGTTATATGTAAGTGATGAATCATTAAATTCTACTCCTGTGGGGCACCTGGGTGGCTTAGTGGGTTAAAGCCTCTGCCTTCGGCTCAGGTCATGATCCCAGGGTCCTGGGATCGAGCCTCCATTGGGCTCTCTGCTCGGCAGGGAGCCTGCTTCCCTTCCTCTCTGCCTGCATCTCTGCCTACTTGTGATCTCTGTCTGCCAAATAAATAAATAAAATCTTTTTAAAAATAAAAATAAAAAATAAATTCTACTCCTGAAGCTAATACGACCCTCTATGTTAACTAACTAGAATTATTAAATAAAATTTTGAAAAAAATAAGAAGAATTAAGCTTCCTAAACAGCTGACCCTAACACTGGGGAATTATAATGGTTTAGCTGAGGAATTCCTAAAAGTGGAAGTGAGAGCAGAAAAAGAGTCCATGTCAAAGTAATACAATGTAGGAAAATCTGAGTGACTGTTGTGGACTGAAGACGGAAGAGGGACCCAAGCCAAGGAACACAGGCTGGCTCTAAAAATGTGATATTAACAGTACTTACTTCTATTTTTGATGTTTTTCAACTTGAGATGCACTTTGGATTCACCTCAGAAATTTTTGAAACAGCTCATGCTGTCAGTTCCCTCACCCCGTCCAGAAATTCTTGTTTTCCTTATTTAATAAGAATCTCATTATGCACCTAGGGTTGTGCATCTAAGGTTGACATCTCTTGCCCTGAAATGTTATCACGAGAATTATCTGAGTGAGCTAGTCCATTTAAAGTAGTTAGTACACACTTGCCAAGTGCTCAGTAAATACTGATCTGTTTTAATGATCACCATTTTACAGCTGAAATATTAAGCTTAATGAGATAAAGAAACTTGTCTAAGATTATAGCTGATAAGTGGTAACATCAGGTCTAACTACAAACATGGGTTCATTGTAGTAACTGAATCTGACTACAATAGCAAAAGAAAGGCAACAAGTGAAAAACCTGATTTCGCATAAAACTTTTTATCAATAGTAGTCTATCTTAGGGTTAAACAGTTGAAATGTTATTCTGTACTGATTTTATTCCAATACATTTTTTTTGTTTCCTTATTTTATTTTTAATGTTTCATGATTAATGTGTTAAAATATATGGAAGATGGTTGCTCTGCAGTCCATCTTATCCTATCTCCCTGAAAGTTTTGTATCATCAGAAATTACATTTAAAAATAATTTAGTTTCTATAGAAAGAAAATTATGGTAGAAATGAAACCACTCAAATACCAACACTGCCATTTACTGTCTGGCTCACCTATGACCTTAATAATGAACATAAATAGCTAAGATTTATTGAGTTCTTTAATCTTTTCAAAAGTCCCATGAGTTAGACAATTTATCACTCTCTTTTTTTCAGACAAGAACCTTTCTGAACAAGCTGCCTTATCTGTAAAATAAAGAGAATAACATAATACCACAGAAAAATTACAAATAGAAAGATAATGTGGGTTTTCTAATGAGACCTACCAAAATCGACAGAGTCTAGATTTGGGAAGGAACAAAAGTTGCAAGGAAGATATTTAAAATGATACTTCTACTGATGAAGCAGGAAAGGTCATTTAATTTTAGTGTCTGGAAGAAAAAAAAAATAAAAATAAAAGAACAACTGCCAATAAAAGGAAATATTTTCTTTCTTTCTTTTTTTTTTTTTAAAGTTAGGTGGGGTTTTTTTTTAAGATTTTATTTATTTATTTGACAGACAGAGATCATAAGTAGGCAGAGAGGCAGTCAGAGAGAGAGAGAGAGAGAGAGGAGGAAGCAGGCTCCCTGCTGAGCAGAGAGCCTGATGTGGGGCTTGATACCAGGACTCTGGGATCATGAGCTGAGCCGAAGGCAGAGGCTTTAACCCATTGAGCAAAAGGAAATATTTTCTAAGAAAAAAGTTTATTTTGCCACTCTCTACTCATTGTTTTGAGTCTAACCATTCAGAGGGGGTTTGTGCTTAAAATGGAGAGCAACCTAAGGGAGCATCTACTAGGAGGTACGGCCAATGGTTTCCAAGAAGGCAGAAACTAGGGGCACAGGAGTCTGAGCTAAGGGAAAAGGGGTGAAGTAAGGCATCAATGCAGGAAAGGACAGACTGCGGTTGACTCAAACAGGAGCATGAAGGGAAATTCCTGGTCACCCACAAAAAGTAAGCACTACTTTTTCTCTCTCAAAAGATAGGTCCAGCATGGGTTGGGAGAGTATTGAAATATCACACCGAACTCCTAGAAGATTTCCAAACGAGCAGCCAAAATATAGAAGCAAGTGTCTCTCAAGGACTGACATGTAAGCAAAATAAAGGGCAGTGATATCGGCTGACATGAAATTATGAATTGTTTCATTATTCTTACTACTTGATACGTGTTATCATTTGATAAGTGAAAAGTCTCAAAAGAATACTTGTATTTGATTTCAAACAAGAAATGCTAAAAACAGGAATATGCCACCTAACATTATGTCATGAACTTATTACACAGGAAATATTCACATAAAATAGTACTGAGATGAATGTTAAGCAGTATCTGTATTAAAGAGTTTTTGTTAGGATTAGAGATATTGCAGACAAAGGATCTAACAGCTGACTACATGTTTATAGCACCTAATAGATACAGTTATTAGTATTATTAAAGCAAAAGTATCATTTCAAGTACAACAGAATTTATAATTGTAAAAGTTTGCCTTGCAACTGTAATAAAATATAAAAGTCTAGTTCCTTAGTAAAATAAATAAGCACTAAACAACAAACATTTCTTTCTCAGAAAGAATCATATCTAGAAATAAACTGAACAAGAAATTCTATGCCAAATTATTAAGGAAGTACCTGTCCATGTGGTAGGCATCTCCTACCTGCTATGCACACTTTTAATGGGTTTTCCAATCAGTCTAATGTTTCTTACTGCCTTTTCCTTGAAGGTCTTGCCTATAAATACTGACCAGATGCAAATCTGTTTGGGCTCCTTCAGAGTAAATCTAGTATTCAAACTATCAAAATCTTTACCTGTTATAAATTCACCCTCATTTGCCAGTGAAAAACTATTGAAATAAATTCTCTTGCATGTATGTGAACATTCCTTCAAAATTTGTATAAAAGCACCTGACAATTTAAAATTTTTCATGTGTCTTCTTTAGACACCAAATTCAAGTGTCTTTGCAGTTCACATGTAAACTGTGAATAAAGATTCATTTTCTACACATTTACAAAACCGTATCACCTCTTCGCCTCTCTTACATGCACAGTGTTTTCAATCACAGCAGTAATTGTGATTGCTCATGCAAAATTTGCACCTGTGACCATTTACAAAAATCATACATTGGTATGCACTAAAAAATCAGAATATTCATGAGTTGCATGTGATCGTTGTTCGAAACTAATGCAAATGGAAAGGCTGTAGAAAAAGCCCATTATTTGCATGTAATATTCTGTCAAAGAAACACACAATTTGGCCTTTCCTTATCCATTATAGATACCATTTTCAGGATGTGATGTTTTTGTCAAGGATAAGATGAGAAAATAAAAGCTATGCCTACCAAGTCTACATTCACACTGTCTTCTCTCATTAGTATTCTGAAGGGTTTTTTTTTTTTTTTCTGCTTGAAAAATTGCTGTCACTTTTCACATTTTAACACCCAGCCATCAACTTTTCCATAAATGCAATCACACCAGGAACTTCTTCATCTGCATGTGTCAAAAGGAAAATGTAAAAGATGTATATTTCATGACATAATAACATTCTACAGATTTCATAATGGAATTCTGCTACCTTTGGAGATATCCAATAGCTGGGTTGTTCATATGTGTAAGTTTGCAGCTTTATGCCCTCGTTTTGGCTTTGTTTTTTGTTTTGTTTTGTTTTGTTTTTTATTCTTGGTCAAGTTATGTCTTTTTCTATGATGTCTATCTATCCAGAAGCTACCCTTAGAAGGTATTCTATTAATAGGTATTCTATTCCTTTACTTGTGCTATCAAAATACATTTGGTCAGAACTTTAATTTCTTGGGTTGAATATGAGGAGATAAAAGTGAGATCAACCTGGTTTAAAGTATAACCTATCTACCCTAAAATAAAATTTTAGTTTGAGTAAACCATGCTTTATTTTTATGTGAAGACTACGGCTTCTGAAAATCTGCTGCCAAAGCTAGAATTGGATAATTGGGACTACTGTGCACATTTGTATAAAGCGTGCACCTCCCAAACACAAAGGGACTAGGTAGACCTGGTAATAAACCAGCTGCCCTTTCTCTGAGCCAAGACAGGTTTACTGAGTGTTGAAATTATGCATGCCAAGATCACAGCCCAAGCCTTTAAACACAGGAAATGGTTTTATTAGTTTCTTATTGCTAATGTAGTGAATTACCACAAAAATAATGTCTTGAAACAACATTAACTGATTCTCTTGCTGGTCTAGAGGTCTGAACTCTGAAATCAGTTTCACTGGGCTAAACCGAAGGGTATACCAGGAACCTTCCTTCTGGAGGCTCTGAGAGGAGAATCCTTTTCATTGCTTTCTCTGATTTCTAGAACTATATGCCTTACTTTCACAGGCTCATGGTACCTTCCTCCAACTTCATAGTAACAAATCTCTGTTTCCATTGTCATATAGTCTTCAGTTAGAGGATCTCCTGCCTCTCTCTTATAAGGCCCCCTTTGATTACATTAGACCTAGCCAGATAATCAAAGATAATCTCCCTATTTTAAGATTCTTAATCATATCTGCAAACTTCCTTTCACCATATGAGGTAACATATTCATATGTTCCAGGGATTAGGACATGGACACCTTGAGGGGCCATTTTATAGCCTAGGTCAATAGTCAATAAATGATAGCATTTACTATTTTTTTCATAAGTAGTATATAAATGCCATGTAGGGTGGTGGTGGAAGTATTATTGGGGGTGGTAGTAATAGTAGTAAACAAGTTATGGTTAACAACCATGTATAAGATGTGTTTTAAAAGATACTTGCCTTCTTTCTGTATGTATCTTTCTGGCAAGCTTACAATTGGACATAAAACGTCTAAGCTTAATTTTAGTCCATTGATTTTT
Organism: Martes martes; assembly: GCF_963455335.1. Lineage (NCBI taxonomy): Eukaryota > Metazoa > Chordata > Mammalia > Carnivora > Mustelidae > Martes > Martes martes. The sequence continues at coordinate 31,905,310 of NC_137895.1, read as the reverse complement.
GTTCTTCTTAGACAGCTTATTAATCCATCAAGTACCTACATGATTTAATAACGAGAAAATATGAAAAGTGATAAACACTCTCTCTTTAAATCACTTTTGTCCAGTAAATACTTGAAGTGATGCACAAAATGCATACATTTTTATTAGAAATAGGGAAAGATAAAAATGGAAAGGTAAAGATTATAGCGTGTTATCCTAAGAAGTAGGATATATAAGAACAATAAGGAAGAGGAGAAGGAAAAAGAATGGGAAGGGGAGTATATTCTTTTAGTTTTTATAATGTCACTGTTTGATATATGACACCATTTTTAGCACTTTATTTATATTTATTCTGTTTATAATTATAGTTTTATGAAGTTGGTATTATTATTGTTCTTGTTTCCCATAGAGAAAACTGAAACAAAGAGCTGGATTATAGTGCACCTGGCATATATTTCAGGTACCTTGCCTCCAGAGTCCACATTCTTAACTATTAATCCATGGGTAGTACACCTCCTGAAACTCCAGGATGTAAACTCCAGCTCGCAAAAGGAAGTTATCACTGCATGGGGTAGTAAGAGAGGGAAGTAACAGACATTTAAGTTGCCAGTGTTGGCACCTCGCTTATCTGTTTGAGAATTTCATCAAGTCTTTTTCATCTGAGATGGGAAGGGAGTGAGAAGAGGAAGGTGTACAAAAATTGAGATATACTAGTGGAGATTGAACTGTGTATTGAATTAAATTAACTTCTTTTTCTCATCTGAAAATTAACATGTGTTCATAGAAAATTTTAAAAATGCAGAAATACACAAAATAAAAATCATGGTAATCTGATGACTTTCCTTTTTAAAAAACTTTTACAAAATTAAGATGTTCAGTATCCAAATTATTTTCTAAAGAGATATATTATCATTTGTGGAATTTAAATAGGAATTAATCTGGAGGTAGGCATCTAGCAGTACTTATGGTTTGGAATTTTTGAGGATCACAATACTTTGAGAATGTGATGAAAGCTAGAACAATGTGCCATAATACAATATTTTAAATATAGTTTCAGAAATTTCATTGCAACCTCTCTCATATCCAAATGCAGCTAAGAATCACTGATCTAGATAATTAAAACAATCTCCATCAGACTCTGCCATGGCAATCTGGGACACTGCCAACACTCAGTGACATTATTTTGACAATGGAACATGTCTTGTTTTAATGGGCAGTTTTTCAATGTTCCCAAATATATTCCTTTAGAGGAACGTAGTTTTTGTTAAACATAGATTTTTATGGGCTCATCTCTTTAAGAAAATTACAAGAAATGAAGTACAATGCTAAGAAAATAGTAGTTCCAACTTAAGGTTTACATTTGATTATTTCACAATTTTTTCAAATGTGGCATTTTCTTATTTCACTATATTATGTTTGTAGAAACAAAATGTAGAAAGTGCAAAAAAAGAAAAATTATAAATACTTCACAGATTAGTGATAAACTTCATTATAGATTATTTTTAGTTATCTTTTACACATGAAAGAGATTATATGCATAAGAAAAGATAATAAATACTTACAGGACAGGCACTGTTTTGAACAGTTTACATGTTTAATTCGTTTTATTCTTCCAAAATATCAAGAGATTTGTACTGTTATCAGCTTCACTGAATAGAATAAGAAGCAGAGAGACTATAACTTCCTCAGGGTCATATAGCTAGTAAGTACTAAAAGTAGGAGTTGAAGCCTGTTTAGCTCAAGAATCTAAACTCGCTGAGCCAGGTTGTTTTGTAAAGGAGGGGAAGGCAGAACAGAGTACAATGCCATGGAAATCACAGCAGGCCTTTCAAAGAGTAGTGGATAGGGAAACAACTCAAGTGCCCATCAATAGATGAATAAAGATGTGGTATACACAAACACATGTACACACACACACACACACACGCACACACACACACACACACACACATGCACATATACCATACACATACTATGGAGTATTACTCAGCCATAAAAAAGAATGAAATCTTGCCATTCACAACAAAATATGTGGACCTAGAGGGTATAACACTAAGTAAAATAAGTCAGTCAGAGGAAGACAAATACAATATAATTTCACTTATATGTGGAATTTAAGAAACAAACAGAAAAAAAAAAAAACTAAAAAAGAGACAAATGAAAAAACAGAATCTTAAATATAGAGAACTGGTAGTTGCCAGAGGGGAGAGGATGGGTGAAATAAAGGAGATTAAGAGTACACATATTTTGATGAGCACTGAGAAATGCACAGAATTGCTGAATCATTATATTGTACACCTGAAACTAACACTGTATGTTAATCATGCTTAAGTAAAATATCAATCCAAAGGGGGAAAAAGGTAGTGGATAGCAAAATACAGTTGACCCTTGAACAACACAAGTTTGAACTCTGCAGGTTGATTTGTATGTGAATTTTTTTCAATAAATACAGTACTGTAGGGGCACCTGTGTGGCTCAGTGGGTTAAAGCCTCTGCCTTCGGTTCAGGTCATGATCTCAGGGTCCTGGGATCAAGCCCCACATCAGGCTCTCTGCTCAGCAAGGAGCCTGCTTCCCCCCCTCTCTCTGCCTGCCTCTTTGCTTACTTGTGATCTCTCTCTCTCTCTGTCAAATAAATAAATAAATACAATCTTAAAAAAAATACAGTACTGTAAGTGTATTTTGTTTTCCTTATGATTTTCTTAAGATTTTCTTTTCTCTGGCTTACTTTACTATAAGTAAATGGTATTTAATACATATAACACACAAAATATGCATTCATTGACTATTTATGTTATGGTAAGTCTTCAACCAGTAGGTTATTAATACTTAAAGTTTTGGGGGGAGTCAAAAGTTATATGCTGATTTTCAACTGAACAAGGGGTTGGTGCTCCTAGCCCCACACTGTACAAGGGTCAACTGTAATCTGAAAGGCAGGCAAAAGGCATAAAGATTGAAACAATGACACTCTGCAAAGTTGGGGATCAATGAGAAAATTTGATTTTGGTGACTGGGGGAGATGCTGGACTGCAGAGTGAGAGAAAGTCTGTGAGTAAGCACTTGTGGGAAAGGATCTGAGTATAGACCTTCCTTGAAGATGTTATGCACTGAAAAATGAAATGATAGTTTCAGGTGTGGCAAAGTAGCAAGGAGAAAAGAATTCTGAAAGTAATTAAAATATATGTGTTGAAGGAACAAGTGAAATTATTTGTTGGGCACTTAACTAATTTAACCTTCACAACAAATCAGTAAGATCATTTTTATTGTTATTCCTACATTATAGAGGAGGCAAATAAGCATTAAGAGAAGTGTTCTTGAATCCAACTAACCACTAAAATCTTACTTAGAAATAAGCTAAACACTGTCTATCAAATGTTAAGAAACAAATCCAGCATACTTATATATAAAATTAGAAATTTGACTACAGTCATGTCTATCACAATAATTGCTAGTTTTCATCATGAATAAAAATTTAAAAAAATGGTTATAGGATAGTAAAATTAAATTTTTCCCAAAGAAAAGACATTTCAATATTTTACAGTTTGGTTAATATGATCCTCTTAAAAATATACATTGAAATAATGGAATCGAGAGAACAGAAGAATACTGGTTGTCACTGCCGGAAATTCTCACCATGAACCTGACATTACTGTATTTAGCTTAAGGAGTTTTATAAAGGTCATTCTTGACTGGGGAACAGTTTAATAAATTATAAGATTCTGAGATTCCTTAAAAGTACAGAGTCTTCAAATTGTTTTATTCACTGACTTTAAGCCATCATTTACTTTTGGCATTGACTATAGGGACTTCAGTTTTCTGTTTGGGTTTTTTTTTTTTTTCTTTCTTTTTTCCATGTGCATAATATTTGGAGTAACACATTTATAAGCAAGAGCACTTTTTTAATATTTAGAAAAATAATTGGTTTTTTAAATTATAAGTAAAAGATGTTTAAATATGGGCTACTGCTGTCATATCTTGATTTGTCATTGTAAATTAAAATGTACGTAGATCTTCTTATCATTATAGCCTAAAGACTTTTTTTGGTAGTTTAATTTATGTTGCAAATTTTGTACTGTATTTGCATTCAATGTTCTTCATCAAAAGCTGTTTAAATATTCAGCAAAGCTTAAAAGCAATTTTCATTTGTATAACTCTTTGGCTATTTATTTACAGAAATACAATGGAATTGATAAATTACAAATGGAAATACTGGCTTCATTACGGGAGTGGGGGAGTTCCTCTGCCTCTAACAATACAATTTAAGCCTTCTGAGGGATTTGAAAATGTGTTTGTTCACCAGATCAGCATTTTGGGATTTGGAGAGAATTTTTAGTTTCCAATGAAGGACAAATACAAATACTTGTCCTCATTTTATTTATCCAGTTAGGCAATGATATTGCTAAGGATGTCTAGCAAAAAGACACTGGGGATATTAAACAATGAACTGTTAGTGTGTATTTTTACTTCTGGAGTAACTTCAACTTAACAATCCTTAGGCAGATTCCATCAGATCCTTACAGGTTTTTGTTTGTTTTATTTTGTTTTTGGTTTGTTGGTTGTTTTGCCTTTGGAAAGTAAGAACAATTCATTTCTACTCAATTACTTGACCAAAATTAATGAGGAAGTTCTCTGGATCTGGACAATGACTTGTGGGCAGAACACTTGAGATCTAGTCCTGGCACTAACACATGTCAGCCATTTGCCTAGCCTGGGTCTCAGTTTCCTCATCCTAGAACCAGAGAAAGTATCTGCATTCCCTGCCATTAAAAATGCATGTTTGTGGGGGTGCCTGGGTGGCTCAGTAGGTTAAAGCCTCTGCCTTCGGCTCAGGTCTTGATCCCAGGGTCCTGGGATCCAGCCACATCAGGCTCTCTGCTCGGCAGGGAGCCTGCTTCCTCCTCTCTCTCTGTCTGCTTCTCTGACTACTTGTGATCTCTGTCTGTCAGATAAATAAATAAAATCTTTAATAAAAAAAATGCATGTTTGTGAAGACAACAAGGAAAAAAGTTCATGGACATGTAAATGTGTGATAGTCCTAATGTTAGTCTTGAGTCCTAAAATATGGGACCTTCCTTAAGTGAAAAAATTTCTCCAAATATTTCTAGGCACTACCCTGTTCAGTTGTAGAATGATTCACCATGTGTAAGAAATCATAAGACAGATCTGCCAAGCCAAAATGGGGTAGGGGATGAGGACACTGACCATTATTTGGTAAGTTTGTTCATAAGGACAATGAATGATAATATATGTGTGAAAGATAATTGTCTCAAACTATATAATGCTGCCACCTAAAAAAGGTACTCTTTTCCTAAAGAAATTAAACAGGAGTACGTGTATAAAATAGTACTTTCACAGAATACACACAGATTAATAGTGCATATAACTTACATTTTCATTTTTCATCTACTTGACATGCCTCTAAAAGAACGGATTCAATTTCAGTATTTTCTATGTGCGTGTTTTCCCAAAAACTAAAATGTATTAAGAAAAAGTCGATTGGCAAAGTCAAGTTCAAGGTTCCTAAGGTGTGCACAGGAACAAATGGGCTGCAGTGCTAGCCGTATAAGTGACACACAGATCTCAAACATCCAGCCTCCCTCGTTTGGACCTAACACAACCAAAAACTGCACAGAGATTGAAGTAAACAAAGATCACAACTCTAAGACTTGAAAAAGACAGTTTTTAAGCTTTTCATTGCCTCACTGAGTTAAAGAGAATCTTTAAAAAACAATCTTCTGGAGCCATTATTTTGAGTCTTAAAAACAATAAAGGAGACACTTCCCTTTATAGGTTAATTGGAGGCTGCAGGAATCACAAAGATGAGGCTAGAATGAGATCAGTTTTAGAGATCAACAAAGTTCTACTCCATGCTTCCCCATTTGAAGCCCTGCAAAGTGCGTATTGCTCATTCAGGTGCCTCAAAAATCTCACCTAGGTCAGTTCTGAAATACCCAAAATGCCATTTCTAAACAGCATTTCACATAACTTTTTTTTTTTCCTTTCTACTCAGATATTTATTCTTTGTGGTAATGTTCACTACAGGATATCTACACTTTTATACATATATTCTTTTTCCAATTAGAGTTAAGTCATGCTACGATAACAAGAATCTTAAAAGCACTAGAATAAAAAGGCGTTAACCTACTAAAAGGGATCAGAAGGAGAAAAATAAGAAATTATTTGGAGTCTTCTGAGGCTGTTTTTACAGAAAGGACAAAAGAGAAACTATAAAATGGAAAATATCAGAAATCTGTTCATAAGGCAAAAAATATTCAGAGACATATTACTCTTAAAAAAAAAACCAAACAAAAAAACCCACAAAAAACCAACAACCTTGAAGGTGACATTCCATCAAGTCATTTAGCCAGCACCTTTTATGCATCTGTTCCAAAATTTCAGGGACAAAATTTACAAATAGCACAACACAGTTCCAGATAAGAACTTCCATTCTCACATGCTATGATTCACACTGCAGAGCATTTCAAATAAGTCCTATTAAATAGCTGAGCTCTTCCCTCAGCAGGGACTAGGTGATCAAAAAAGCCTTAATTATCTCATTCCCTGATTCTCTCCATCCCGTTTTTAGCTATATTCCCCATTTCAACTCATGCCAGAGAAGGAGTCACCTACAGGGAAGAAGGGTATGCAAACCTTTGGGCAGCTTGACAGCTTGTCAGAAATCTAGCTTGTGTTGAAGACAGAATGAGAACAACAAAGTTTTTCTGACATTCTCCATCCCAGGAGCTAAAGGAAGATGTAACTTTTTCTATTGGGATTGTTATTTCTCAGGGGACAGAAACCTTTTCTAACTTACTGCATCTAAAATGCTTCATTAGAGACCAGGCACAGCGCACTATTGCAAAAATGAAAAATCAGTTTTAAAGGAAATTTTTGAGAGGTTCCGGTTTTGCTCCACCAAGTAAACTAGACTTCCCCTTGCTCTGGGAACTTGCTTCTGTGCAGGCTGCTCCTAAGTGATAGAAATCCAAGTCAGAGGTTTTGTACATCGTTTTCTTATTCCCTCCCTTCCCTATCTCCACAGCTCTGATACCTTAAATGCCTATGTAACAAACAACTAATTGACTGCTGTACAAAGAGAAAGGATCGTTTATAAGTAAAGTCTGGAACATCTAATTTGCTGGAAAACCATTGACAATACATTCTTACAGTAAAATCAGTCATAAATATAAAATGGTGATAAATAGGAAGATGCAGAAAGACCACAGCTCTACCTATATCTGGAGTGATCAACTTGAAATTAAAACACAACTCATTGTATAAACTGTGTCTATTTATACAAAATTATGAAAACTAGAGTAAAACTGCAGAGCTGGAAAGAAATTATGTTTAGCTAAGGAACAAACAGAATGAAAGTGAGTACAAATTATGAATATAAATGGAAAATGAGGTTGATATTATATCACATTTTACTATTGTTCATAGCAGATGTGCTATTACTAATACATTGGTCACAGTGTGAAGAGCTAATTAAAGGATTGCTATTTATTCTAACCAGAAGATTGACTTTATTCTCTTATTTATCCAAACTGGACACTAACTTTATAAGCAGGAAAACAAGATTTAAAGTCTAATCACTGAACATTTTTCAGGCAAACAGAAATAGTTACCATTTCTTTTCTACCCAATTGTGATCCTTCCTTCCCCTAAATGAATGGCATTCCCTTAATTATTTAGGAGGGGGTTATTAAGGGAAACGGTAATATGCCATACTTTACTGGGATCGATGTTTTTAATTTTTTTCTTTTACACAGCACTCTAAAAATAGGAAAACATGCCCTAATACTTCTTATTTATTTATTTATTTATTTTGTTTTTATTTATTTATTTAATTTATTTATTTATTTGACAGAGAGAGAGATCACAAGTAGGCAGAGAAGCAGGCAGAGAGAGAGAGGGGGGAAGCAGGCTCCCCGCTGAGCAGAGATCCCGATGCGGGGCTCAATCCCAGGACCTGAGATCATGACCTGAGCCGAAGACAGAGGCTTAACCCACTGAGCCACCCAGGCGCCCCTAATATTTTTAATTCCTACAAATATAGATGAGAAATCCAGGCCCAACCTGTGGGTATAAACTAAGAATATGTTTTGACAACTCTCCTTTTTTATTGAATATTTATACTTGAGAATCTCTTTCCAGAGGATACCCTAAACTGCACAGATGCCCACCCACATGGTATTTTCTAAATGGCTCTGAAAATGACAAATGCATTTTACTAAATGAAAGTCAATTGTCTCCCCCGTAAAGGTGAAAAGGAGACAATTAGTATGAGAGACTTAACTGAATATGACTTAGCTAATGATTGGGAAGCTCTCTAAAACACGTTAAAGAGAAGGAAAGACTTCTTCAGAATGTCTGTGGTGTGTTTTGCTAGTCATCTTAATTGATTTTTCACTTCAAAAAGCAAATGTGTAAAAAAGACAAAAGCAAAGAGCTACACCTCCGACATCATGTCATTAGCTGAGCACTGCTCCATTTTAATGTTCCTATAATTGATTTTGCAGCCCCAGACAAGTACAAAGAGCACTAATTGTGGGTACAGGGTAGCAGTGACTCCTTGAAAGATGCATGCACCCTCTGAGTACTTTGGTTTAGAAAAGAGCATTCCCTGAGTACTTCATTTCAGCTGATAGTGCAAATGAATTCTCACTGATGTCAGTGGGCACTGTGCTTCTTTGCTCGTCAGGGCTAAATCATGGTTAAGAAGTCAAAATGTGTAATGTCCTTAAATACTTCGGAAACTTCAGAAAAGGGAAGGGCAACGTCTTGACAGCTTGATATCTTTCTCAATGTATTTTTATAAGATGTTAACACCACATAATCTCCATTTCCCACACATTCATTTCCCGAAAGTTTACACTGATTTATGTATACTTAATTGCATGTGTTGATATAACTTGTTTTATAGAGGAAAAAAAAACCCACCATAAAAACCCTTGCTATTTGAGGTTTATCCTGAGTTATATGCTATAGGAAATATTAGCATAACCACAGCATTTACTAGGTAAAATTTTATGACTATTCTTCAAATAACATTTGTGTTCATTTTACTTAAACACAAAATTCATATTTTTGCTCAGAAAATTGAGAGTGGCAGACAGCAGAGATACTGCTTTCGGAGGAAGTTCAAAATGAGTTTAAATCAGAACTTAATAGCAACTTTAGTATTCCGGGTCTGTAGCTTAAAAGGATTGTGGGACATGTGCTTTTGTATTCCAACCTCATGCTTATCACGTGAATCTTTCTCAATCTTTCTTTTTGACAACTTGCCTTTTCTTTCTGTTTGCCTAGTCAGACTAACAGTTTTTGTAAACTGATGATTTCAGCTCCCTTATTATCCCACATTACACTGCTGTACAATGCCAGTCAAGCATTATGACTTTTTTCACTCCAGCTGTGTTCAACCGCAAGTAGATATGAAGCAATTGACCTTGTTGTTCATTGACTTGTATGATGCTTTACTACCTACTGTTTTGTACCACTCATTTCACTTCACGCATCTTCTAAAGTCATGACCCTTGTAGCAGATATTACTCTCTAAGCTAGTTTCAGAGAAGAAAAACATTAAATACAATATGGCCAGCATTATGAAAATATCAAAGGTAAGCAAAGTTTTCTTGTCAAGATCAGGCAGCCTAAGGCCCCCTGCTTTCTGAAAAGGAAAACAAAATAGTAACCTCAGGCCATTCGGGAAAACCTACTTTACATAATACTTTTTAATATTTTCAAAAGTATTGATTTACTTCTTTATTTGCTTGTTTATTGAAAACACAGTAAATGCCTTCTGCTTTAGTAATTCTTTTATTGAATAGTCAGGTGGTGGTGGTAGGGTGAATTTCAAATATTCAACAAAAATTAGTAACAGAACTTACAAGTAGATAAAATCTACCACTGGGTTCTATCATAATCCACAGTCTTAAAAGTGGGAATTTTACCTTCAAATTAACACACACTTTCTATCACTAGGAAAAATATCTGAAGTCACAGCACTTATAAGAGTAGTAAAAGCCTTGTTAGTAAATTAGTTGACATTTGCAGGATGTCACTAAGAAAATCCTAATTAATCTATGAGAATATGGATATAATTTTCATTAAAGATATATTTTTCTACTTACTCAGGAGCAGTTTTTCTTTAGCAGCCACTTTCAGGGCATGGTTTTATTATCTACTGCATTTCATGACCATGAAATAATAATGGTCTATATAGAAACTTTCATAGCATAACAGCATAAATAAGAAATTCAGCATCATTAAATATTATTAAAATACTATTTGTATCAGTCAATATTCAGTCAGGAAAAGAGAGAGTAAAAACTACTATCGGAAAAAGGAAGTTATTGCTGAAGAAGTTGAGGTCTAGAAAACAGGAACTGGAGAAACAAAGTCACTTATCATCACAGCATGAACACTGACTCGAGTGGGCCACTCAGAACTTGCGGAAAATTCCTACAGCCATACTCTTCTGGCTGCTGAAGCAGACGCACAGAGAGAGGTCATGGAGAAGACTTTGGAAGCTATCATCTCTATGTAAAGTGTCCGTTAGTCCTAGAGGCCACTGTTGTTGATTAGACTAGTAATAGGGAGATGATCTGGAAGCTGGAGCCTGCCAAAAACCTTCCAGAAGCAATGGTTTCTTCTATTCTTGTATCTTCTGCTCTTATGCAAATTCCTTTCTTAGTCAACACTAGCTTGACACCAATAAGGGGAATTCTGGGAAATATTTTCCTAGCCTTAGATAGAAGCAGCAATGACAAGTTAACAAAACACAATCCAGCACAATTCATCCTCTTGTCAACTTAATATCCATAGACACATCTTTTTTTTTTTTTTTTTAAGATTTTATTTATTTGAAGGAGAGAGAATGAGAGAGAGAGCATAAGAAGCGGGGAGGGTCACAGGGAGAAGCAGACTCCCTGCTGAGCAGGGAGCTGGATATGGGACTCGATCTGGGAACTCCAGGATCATGACCTGAGCTGAAGGCAGTCACTTAATCAACTAAGCTATGTAGGTGTCCCCATAGGCACATCTTTTAATCATCTTTAACTCTTGGTAAAACAATAGCAAAATTACAGCTCCACTAAAGTAGTGCAACTATTCCTCATAAAAACAAAAAGTACAGTAACCCTCTTATCAAAAGAAAGTACAAAGCAACCTGCATGTCTTTGTATACATCTTTGAGTATTGCTAGTTCCTCTCCAAGCAGAACCTGCACCTCTCACAAGGATTTTTCCCATTGTTTTCTTTTGATAGACAACTTGAATGTCAGTTCTTCTCTACATGGATTCATACCCTCCTCTTTTGTATCCTGTATTTACCCACTGAAATTCAGAATCAACCGTTAGTATTCTATTCAATGAGAAGGTGATGTAACAAAATAAAGAAAATATTTTCAAGTGGCTCTGAATCTTTTTACAAGTTCAAGTCTGCATACTGGTTAAACATCCTTATCTTTATTTTGTGTTAGATCAAGGTTTTCTTCTTTTATTTTGTTTTGTTTTGTTTTAACCAGATTTTTAAAAAAAGATTTTATTTATTTATTTGACAGAGAGAGAGAGATCACAAGTAGGCAGAGAGGCAGGCAGAGAGAGAAGGGGAAGCAGGCTTCCTACTGAGCAGAGAGCCCGATGTGGGGCTCGATCTCAGGCCCCTGAGATCATGACCTAAGCCGAAGGCAGAGGCTTAACCCACTGAGCCATCCAGGTGCCCTGTTTTAACCAGATTTGGGCTTCTGTTCATTCAAATGAAATAAAGCCAGGTAGAAATCAAATACAAATCAAATCAAATAATATATAGACTATAATAGGTAGCCCATTTATTTCTTTTTCTTTTTTCTTTTCTTTTTAGATTTTTTTATTTGGGGGGTTTAGGGAGAGAAAATTTCAAGCAGATTCCCCACTGAGTGTGGAGCTGGCCATAGAGCTTGATCTCACAACCCTGAGATCATGAGCTGAGCTGAAATCAAGAGCCAGACACTTAACCGACTGAGCCACCCAGATGCCCCCATCCATCCATTTAATTAGTAGAGATATCAGAATCAATTCGTCAAAGCCAAAGATTTCTAAAGGTCAAACCATTCTGATCAACTCTTTTGGTCCTTCTGTCCATGGGGTCATCATGCCTACAATATCATAGCAGGTTAACTACCACTCCAGTATCCCATTATCCTGACAGAACTGAGAGTGCCTATTTATTTATTTGTTTGTTTGTTTGTTTTATTTTTAAGAATGCCAGAGTGCCACATATAGTGCCTCATTTGGATGTGTCTGGAGTCTTAGAAGCCTGACTACCCTACATTCTCTCACAAATGGGCCCCGAGAGCTTACCTGAAGTTTCTAGCAGGTAGCACAGCTACTTGCATACCCTTGACCAAAGAATGATACTCCTCCATTGGGAAGGTCTGCCTCTTCAACTGAGGGCACAGCTTTGGGAGGTACACACATGAAGCCATGAGGGAGGAAGGGGACACCCACCTAGCCAGCCAGATCAGCCATTAACAATGCTGGCAATCAATGGGGTGACAGATGTCACAGCCAGACTGCCCTTACATCCTAGAGAGAGTGCCCATTTTCATGGTAACTTCTGCCACTGCCATTGTTGACCTACTTATAAGAGTCACCACAGAGCTCTTCCAGGATGTTTGTACTACCCTTCTTAATGTATCTGTCAAGAACCTCTGTGCCCTCCTAGAGGGCATGAAAGAAGACTGAAGAGAGCAGCAGGTCATACATAGTAAGTACATCCAACCTCCCAGAACATGTCTTTCTCTGCCAAATATCAAGGAAATTCTGACATTGTCAACTGAACTCAGCATCATTGACCTTTGTGTCCAGATTCTGGTAAACTGGTCTAGGAAACTATTAGATCTACTCCAAGTTTCTCAAGTTAATTAATTGGATATGGAATTTCCAGTTAAGTGTACTCGTATCAATGAATTCAGTCCACTCCAACATCACATCCTTCTAACCCAATCCAACACCTTTAGGATATGTTCTCATATTTCTCTTCAAATGTACAAGTTTTGCATTTATTTTGTTATATATGGTCCTAATAACATTGTGTATCCAACCTCCTGAAGCCTAGCAGACTTTGAGTGTACCTATGGGTCCAGAAGCCATAGAGGAGCTGGGAGAGTATCTTGAAGAAATGTGGCATTTTCTACTCTGTTAGTCTCCTTAGGCTACTTTAAAAAATAAATAAAATTTAAAAACAATAATAACCCCAAATTTAGTGGATTAAAATGAAAGAAACTTATTATTTTCTAATTCTGAAGGCCACAAGTCCAAAATTTGTTTCCATGGCCAAAATCAAGGTGTCCTGCTCCCTCTGAAGGTGCTCTAAGGGAATCCATATTCTGGTGAATTTTAGTATTTCAGTATTCCTTGGCTTGTGGTTACACCACTCTGATATCTGCTTCTGCCTTTACATTGCCTTCTCCTCTTCTTTCTGTGTGGTGTGGGGTCTTAATGTACCTCTCTCTTATAAGGACAGTTGCGATAGCATTTAGGGTCCACCAGATAATCCTGTATTATCTCCTTATCTCAACACCCTTAACTTAATCACATGTATAAAGACCTCCACCCCATAAGATAACATTTATAGGTACCAGGGATTAGGACCTAATATCAACAAGGGGCATTTTTTTGGGCTACTATACCCAACAAGTAATTATTTATTTACTTTAAGTGGTCATCACAGGTTATTTAGGCAAGAGTTGTCTAACCTTCTCCTGCAAAGGTGGACTGGTAGAGGTGATTTTTCCAAGTCTGGAGCGTCAAACTGCATCATAATCTGCCCTTATGTTCCCGATTCCATATTCTGAATGCTACTGTCTCCTTAAATTTAACACGAGACCCTGCAAGCCTATAATTTTAATTTATAGCATAATTTTGCCACCCACAGAAAGAGATTTCGGTTTGGTTTTCATAAATATTAAACCTGTGACCATAGGAGATAAGGATTTCTTTCAGAACAAATAGAAATTTCCTAGTTACTTACTCTGGTCTTTAGATGGGAATGTAAAGGCACTGAGTTTATTATTTTTCTTTCAACTTTTCCAATGTACTTCTAGGAAACTAACCCCACAAACCTTACACTCTTTATTTCCACTGTAATTTTTAATAGCAGAAGCTATGTGGTCATCCAAAGCCTACCCTCCTCTAGGAACTTGACTCCAAATAACTACAGTGATAATTTTAAGTAACTCTTTTGCCATGGACGTCAGTATTCCACTTACTACTGGCAAAGGAACTATTAATGTCTTCAAATCTTATCACATCAAAGAACCAATTCCAGAACCACAGCATTAAAGTTCTACGCCCCAGAACCGATACCTAAAATTTCTACTGGTTAGGGCTTAACCAGGAAACTAGAGCCACAAATAATTCTGTGCAAACAGGTAATTTGTTATAGGAATTACAGTGTACACATATATAAGAGTAGCTGAGGAGTTAAGTTCTGGAAAAGAAAGATGTCAAAGGACCAGAGAGAGCTATTAGAGCAACATTTTGCATGGACAGGTCAGAGCTTACAGGAAAATCCCAGATATAATGCATATCTGGCTCATAAGTGGTAGTACTAAGGAGAGAGAGAAGAAGCCACACAGAGATCTTTGAAAGTTTTTACTCTACAAAGTATAATTTAGCCCTTGATAATTAGCTTAATATTTCTGTTAGTTACCAGGGCCAATAGTTGGGAGCACAAGCTAGAAGCTGGAGCCTACTGATGCCATGTCTAATGACTATAACTTTCTGAGAGTAATTGCTTCTATTTCAGTTCCACTTTTCTAATCATGCATAAGTTGAATTCTTGGTTATCTGTGACCCAGAACCATGCAGGGAAGGGGATTCTGAGAAACAGAATTCATAGCCAATTTAAATTCACAGTATTAATGCTAATTAATATTGTGAATTTAAATTCACAAAACAGAATATTATTTAAATTAAATAATATTAAATTCACAAAACAGACTCCAGAACACTAGCTGGTGCTTAACTTCCAAAACAAGCAAAACCCCCTAACAATGGAGTCTTTTCCACTAAAAAGAAAAGGATATATGGTTAAAAAATATATATATATATATATAATTAATTATTAATAAAATGTGTTCCTTTATTCTCTATCCTTTTACTTCAGTGATCCAAACAATGCAGAGAAAACAAAGCCATCATTCAATTCTCTATCCCAATTAAGAGATAAAACACACAGACCAAAGGAGTAGCAGAACAACTGAGAAAATATATAAGGTACAGTAAAATGAAGTGAGAGTGGGGAGATCTGAAGTGAATGTCAATCCTGTTTAAATTGGAACCCTAAACCCTGAACCTCTTAAGCTTCATGCAACCTCCCACTGTGGTAATGTTTTCTGAGCAATCTCAGATAGGAGATACTCTGGTGGATACATGTTGTATTTGCAGCAGAACTATTTGGACTTCTATCTGCTGAATGAGCCACGATATAGGTATGTCAAACATTCTCATTACCTTAATTATTTAATTTAATTATTCTCACATGGATCTTGCTTGGTCCTCAAAGGTATTAACTCTGAGAAAAAGATACTTCAGTTCCCATTATTTCTCATGAAACCTCCAAAAGGGCAAAAGAACGCTATACCAACCAGTTCTATTTAAAATCAACACGATTCCTAAATGCTTAATTTTCCCTACTCACAAGCCTAAGGAAGGGAATGTATCCAGGTTTACCTGCTAATGACCTACTCGTACCATTGTGCCTTTCTATGATTCTTAATTTATGCCAGAACTTGCCCTATTAGTAAGGAGGAAGGAAGGGTGTGAACAGGTGGAAAAAGTCAAATATCAAGGACTGGCTGTGTTAGGATATAGTAGTAGCAAGAGTTGGAACTAACTTTATACTTCCAAATATAATATTAATGAATATTATCCTTTTGATAATCTAAGTTGGGGAAGCAGAGGCCAGTCTCTTTCCTGGCCTTTATTTTCTAAGGTTGTCACATATTAACTCTGCACATGCAAGGGAAACCTCCCTAGTATCTCTTTTCATCCCACTATATTTCTTTCTTTTCTACTATTTACCTTCACTCCTGTCCCAGGGTTTTTCTTACGCACCAAATGAGCTTATTAGCAAATGGGAAGTGTCAGGTATTTTAAAGTAATACAGAAGTCAATGGTATTCTCTGAAAAGATTTTCCATTTCTTAAGTGCTAAGAAGCTTAAAGTAGCCATATTGAGTTTGTGATCTTAAATGCCCTCCATAATCCTGAAAATGGACTGCTGTTAACAGTTAAATCAAAGGATAGAAAGCAGGGTTTTATGAGCAACAAAAATTTTGAGATGCTTTGAACATCAATCCTTTCTTCCTTCTCTCTTGTAGACCATGATGAAAGCAACATCTTTGAAATCTTGAGGCATTAGTCCCTATGCCCTCTGTAATTTTCCCCCCTTTCTTCACCATGCCTGGGGCCTTGATCTCTGCCATCTGCTTATTCTCATACTGTGGTGCTCCACCTTTCATTTGTACCTGGGTCATCTTCTTTTCAGGTGTGCAGCCTCTCCATCTTACCTCTGAACTAAAACAGCTTTTGAAAAGCCATGAATTACCAAGGTTTTCAGAAAGGAAAAGTGAAGGGAAGTTCACTTAAAATAAACCACAGTATTTTTCAGATAAAGTTTAACAGAAGTCTTTAGGATTTTTTTAGCCTACCTTTTAGACTACTTTATAGAACTGTAGAGAGTTCTCATTTCTCATTCTTCTTTTTTAACTTGATCGTTGGCATGGCCAAGTACTAACTGCTGTGATTATGCAGGGCAATGCAGCCAAATAGCTAAGATAAAAATGTTAAGTAGTTTAAGAATAATAGTTAATAGCATTGAAGATGTCTTAGACTTTTCCTGAAGCAGTCTCTTTCATATCTGGTTAAAGTAGGCCAGTGTTATACGCAGCAAAGATAGCAATTATACTTTATGATTTCATTATCTCCAGTCTAAATATTAGAAAATCATCTGCTCACCGACCTCCACAGAGAGTAAGTGACACATTTTTCCAATCAAGATTAGACCTCTATAGTTTGTCCAAAATTGTATATTTAACTGAGATGTATTAAATTTAGGGATGTTTCCCAAACTATCACTTTTTTCTTACAGGATGAAGACACATAAGCTCTCAATTGAGCAGCTGTAAATTCACTGATTTGTGCAGAAGTATTAATTTAGAAATTAGTAAAAAATTAATGGGGCCTCAAAAATAAGATACACAGAACACATATGTTTAGTTTACAAAACTAAACTAGATAAAAAAAAATTGGGGGGCACCTCAGTGGCTCAGTTGTTAAGTGTCTGCCTTCAGCTTGGGTTGTGTCGTGGTCCTGGGGTCCTGGGATTGAGCTCCACAACCGGCTCCCTGCTAAGCGGGAGGCCTGCTTCTCCCTCTTCCACTCCCCCTGCTTGTGTTCCCTCTCTTTGCAGTTTCTCTCTCTGTCAAATAAATAAATAAAATCTTTAAACAAAATTTTTAAAAAACACAAAAAACAAAATTTTAAGAGAAAACATGTTTGAATCAAATCATCTCTTTTCAGTCCATCTTTGCGCATAATTTACAAATTGACTTTCCTTGAGTAAGAGAACCGCTAATGGCCAAATAATCTATGGTCAAGAAAAAAAAATGGTCACATAGAATTAAACGTGACCCCCTGCCTCCTCTGTAGTATCACTGATGGGGAGCGTGGAGAGTCGAGCTAACGTTGTGATGGCATGATTATAAAATGGCTATAAAATGAGCAGGAAAGAAAAATGACAGGAAAAAAAATAAAAGAGAAGGGACCATTTACAACTTCTTTTTCACTTTTTTATTTACAACCATTTACAACCATTTAATCAACTGCGGTTTCATTTGTTTGGCAAGATGACAGCCCAGTCTAGCCAATTTACATTTCTGGTCTCAACTATATAAAAAACAAAAACAAACAAATAAACATAAACACCTAAATTGGCCTTTTGAGCAACATCTAAGCTATCCTACCTTTGTGTTTTTATAAGGGACATAGAGTCTCAATTATTCCATTAATGTAATTTATGTATTGTGCCTCAGCTTATTTCCTTGTGTTTTCACTTATCTCACCTTGTAAGAACTCCCAAGTTTTAGAAACATGTTCCCCTCTGGACTTTGGGATTCTTCTTAATAATATTTTAAGCTCCTTTACTACTTCGACTTAGATTTGGGATCTTGTCAAGTAATCCCATCTGCCTATTTCACATTCAGGTGGTAACAAACACTCAGATACTTACTTTATTATTTTTTAAATTTTTTAAAAAAGATTTTATTTATTTATTTGACAGGGTGAGAGAGAGAGAGACAGAGAGGGAACACAAGCAGGGGGAGGAGGAGTAAGAGAAGCAGGATCCCTGCTGAGCAGGGGGCCTGAAGTGGGCATCGATCCCAGGCGCCTGGGATCATGACCTGAGCCAAAGGCAGATGCTTAATGACTGAGCCACCCAAGGCGCCCTCAGATACTTTACTTTAAATTAAATTTTTGTTTTCATCTCTTCTTCATTTCCTTCAGCACAGGCCCAGACTCTCCTGGGATTAAGGATGTAGTAGGAG
The DNA here is from genome assembly GCF_963455335.1 of Martes martes. NCBI lineage: Eukaryota > Metazoa > Chordata > Mammalia > Carnivora > Mustelidae > Martes > Martes martes. The sequence continues at coordinate 31,886,741 of NC_137895.1, read as the reverse complement.
CTTTTTAAACAGGAATGGTTATCTCCTGAGCTACACAGTCATGTTCTAAGGATTCTGAGAATGCTCCTCTGTACAAGTATACAATGGCTAACTCAAGGTTGGTGGGCCTATCAGGGGTTTTGATATTTAAATTCAGTTGTTATTCTTTTGCATAAGTGAAATAAAAATGTGACAAAAGCTATCCCAAGATAAATTAATTCAATACAATACTCTGCTGACCTAAATAATAAAGGGCTGTTCATGGAGTCACTTTATTTAGCAGAAATTCTTTTTAAAGCAGATCAACAACCACATGGAAAACTCTGACTATTATTTCCAGTACAATATTTTTATTTTGAATGCAATGGAACCAAGTCTATAAATCAAAACAACAGGGAGAATTTTTACAGATAATAAATAATTTAAATCAGATTCTATTAGAATAAGCAAGGATATATTATGGATATAACCCCACATGAATATTTTAGGATAAAACATTTACAGTCAGCCTCTTGGGGCCCTACTCACAAATATCCAGGGCTATTCATATTCTCCTCTTCTCTCTTAGTCGGGGAAGTTTGAAAAGCACTAGTCTAACATAACTGAAATATTTTAAAGTCGTCGGTTTTTTTAAAACTAAATATTCAGAAAATTCAGATCTATTCAGCTTTAAGTATTGAAAAATGAAAAAAGTTCCCTAAAATGTCAAAATAATTTTAAAGACAAAGACACAGTAACACATATATTTAGAAGCAGAATTATTAGAGTCATCTTGTTAGGTGGTTTTACACAGAATACCTGAAACAGTTCTATAAACACTAATAATGTAAAAATCAAAACTAAATTTGGAGGAGGAGGTTCCAATTAATGTTTAGCCTCTATCAGGTCAACTGCATATAAATATTTTCTATTTTTATCAGGTAAAGATGAAGATCTCATAAAGTTGATGAACACCATTTAACTGATAATATCTATAATAAAAGCAACACAGGCTTTAGAGTCAGGATTATAACTGTGATCCTATCATACTGTACTGGTGTGAAATTACATGTCATTCAACTTCTTTGAGTATCAGGTTATTCATATAAAAAACATGAATAATAATATCATTGTTAAGAGTGGAAATACTCCTAAGTGATCACATATGTTGTTACAAGTTTTTGGTTTGTTTTTCTTGTTGGGCTTCTCATGGGAAAGAGAGGAAGGTCTGCAAAGCTCCACAGAGTACTTAGCCTGCACACCTTGCATGCCCTGTGATGCTCCTTAGCATCACGCTCCATGGAACCATGATAAAATGTTCTGTCTGCCACCTGAATTACGATAAAAGCAAAAACAAACAAACAAAAACACCTTGGTATTTCTGAACTATTTTAAATATTACCTCTGGTACTGTGTATATTCAACCAATCTTCCAATTTAATATCCCCAGGTGTCAAGTCTGTAAAGTTGCTCTCCCTGCATACAGGTTTGCCCTACTGCATGCTACATTCACACTGTTGACCTTTGGTTCCATCCACAATTATACCACTTTCTTAGGGAGTGAAAAGGGCAAAGAAAGAAAGAACAAGTTCAGGAAAGCAAAATGAATGCATATACAATGCTGGGCTTAAGAGATAAGCTGTGGGTATGGTGATGTGTATGCAGTATGTGTGTATTATACTTAAGAGATAAGCAGCGCTGTCTTGTTAGTATTTGGGGTTTAAAAGACAAGTCATGCAAGGGCTTGAACTAGAAGTAGGAAATCTGTGCACAGACTAGCTGAACTTTGGTTAAAAGTAATATCTAAACGGAAACAACTGAAATGGATACAGAATTCACAGTTTGGCTATTCAAGGAAAGAAACACATACTGTCAACTATGGATTAAAGATAGGACTATGGGGACATTATAAAGTTCTCCAACAAACACATTCATTGGCCTGAGTTTGGATTTTTCCTGTGTGTGTGTGTGTATATATATATATATATATATATATATATATATGCATTTTTTTAAAGATTTTATTTATTTATTTATTTGACAGAGAGAAAGATCACAAGTACGCAGAGAGGCAGGCAGAGAGAGAGGGAGAAGCAGACTCCCCACTGAGCAGAGAGCCCGATGCGGGGCTTGATCCCAGGGCCCTGAGATCATGACCCAAGGCAAAGGAAGAGGCTTAACCCACTGAGCCACTCAAGCACCCCATCCTGTATATTTTTAATGTTACCTGGATACTTGGACCACTTATTAAAGGGGCGTCAGATATGACACTTCCTAAAATGCAAATCTTATGACAGCACTAACCCACTTGCAACCTTTCAATCTCTACACAAATCTTTCACAACAAATTCAGACTTCTTGAGATAACACATCATGATATTCAGGGCCTCTGCAAATCTCTCTATTCTTATTCTGTTTCACACACACACACACACACACACACACACACACACACACACACTCTATTAGTCATATCAATATATGTGCAGTTCTGTGAAATAGCCTTCACAGCTTCACCCTGGCAACTTCCTGTGCTGTTAGCCACCTTTTCAATATTTAGACTCAGCTTAAATATTTTTTCCAGTTTCTGCAGTTTGGGGAGAGTGAATCTGCTTAGCACTACATTATCATTTTATACGAGGTTCTACCCAGTGTGCTGTAGTCATTCCACTATAACTACAGGGTGCATATTACCATCTCTCCCAATGGAGTTCAATTACCTTCAAGATAGGGACCATAGGGGCGCCTGGGTGGCTCAGTGGGTTAAAGCCTCTGCCTTCCGCTCAGGTCATGATTCCAGGACCCTGGGATCGAGCCCCGCATTGGGCTCTCTGCTCCGCGAGGAGCCTGCTTCCCCCCCTCTCTCTGCCTGCCTCTCTGCCTGCCTCTCTGCCTACTTGTGATTTCTGTCTGTCAAATAAATAAAATATTTAAAAAAAAAGATAGGGACCATAGTTTATTTGTTTATACTGTTTGGTACATGAAATATAAAACACCTAAATACATTTTATAGGATAAGTGATTAATTAATTGATTAATGGGATTTATTTCTTGGTATTATATGTAGAAATGGATATTTCTCTTCTGATTTTTGGCTATGCTTGTTTTTAAACATTTAGAAAAATGTATTAAGTACAAGGCACAAGTTAAAAATCATCTGTTCTACTATATAGAAAAAACTGTTAAAATTTTGCTTTATTTCCTGAATTCATTCACATATCCACAGGTGTTTAAAATTTAAAATAAAAGTGAAACATTTCTAGAATTGCATTTTCTATCATGTATTCTCACAAAAGGAAAAAAACAATGGTTATTTTTAATAAGCTGACTACAACCATCTAAATTCTAGGATGCTAGCAGGTTATTTTTAAACAAGAGAACAACTTTTTGTTTGGAAGAAACTTTAATGAGCTCTTTAGTTATTCTAAGGAGAGAGTCCAGTAGACTGGGGAGACTGAGACAAATTGGAGTTCATTTGCTCAGTGAAACAGAGTAAAAGAGACTCCCCTTCTTACATTATAATAGAATTGCTGATTTTCAGCTGGACACATGGCTGCCTAAAATGAAAACATTTCCCAGCCTCTCATGTAATGTGACTATGGACACAATAACATGTAAGAGAAAGCTTCCTGCAACTGTTCCTAACATACAGCTGGTGCATATTCCTTGCCCCTTCCTCATCATTCAGACCTTTATTCTGCTTCTTAGAATGCAGTACGATGGCTGGAACTGTATTTATATCTAAGCAATTCTAGAATGATCTTTCTTGAACATGAATCTGTTACACATCTCTGATTGTTTGTAGGGGAATAGCCTTAGAAATGGAATATATGTTTAATGCATTTGAACAACAGTGTCAAATTGGATTCTAGAATGGATGCAGCAAAATATAGTTACACAAACAATGGATGAATATTCCAACTCAAAATATTCTAAATATCACTGGACATTCTCATGTCTTTGCTAATTTTTAAATAAAGTAATCTCATTGATATTTTAATATGCATTGTTTTTGTATTTACTGACTGGGTTAAATGTCAAAATTAAGACTTTCATATTTTTCATTATCTTGGTCTTTTCTTTATACAACTTTTTCCTATATTAGTTCATCATATTTTCCTAATAATTGAAGGAATTGGGTATTTAAAAATTTATCTTTGCCATTAAAAGTGAAAATACTTTTTTTCTAGTTTGAAATTTGTCTTTAATTCCCATTATATGTTTCAAGATAGACAATTTAAAATTATGTAAAAAATACACTTCTATGAATAACATTACTAATAGAAAGAAGAACTTGAATTATTTATTGTTAAAAAAAAGTTATGTCTATACATGTTTACACTAATTAGAGAGCAGAGGATAATGTCCAACATAGGCCTTAATTTAGGTTTGAGTGAAATCTTCTAATCCATGTTGAAAACACTTTGCCTTCATCTACACAGTTTAAAAGAATAAAGAACTATTTCAGCAGTTGGCATTAATAAGACCTTGCTACTGAAGGAAGTTCTAGACCAGGCAGATAAATCTGTGACAAACTTAACTATTTAATTTCAGGAACTTTCTAAAAAACATTCTCTGAACATGCTACTCAAATACCGCTCTCTCAAGAAAACAGATTTCTCCTTAAATAGTCCTCTCTTAGGGTCATAAATCACTCAATTGGGCAAGACTCTTGCTTATCAAAATATTTTATTCATCAAATTCTTGTCTCACTGTGTCCACCTATCCTAAGCAATTCTGACATAAACTACAACCAATACATCAATTATACTAGGCCTACCTAATACCAAATCCCCAAACCTTATAAATATATAGCCTTGGCAACCCACATCTTCACACACACTTCAGAAGCACTCCCCAAAAATATACCAAGATGGCAAGGTTAAGTCTCTTTTACTGCAGTATGAGATAAGTTTGGCTTGGGTTGAATGAGGTCATTGACAGTTTATTTGGTGGCATTTAGGAGAATTGGAAGTAGGTTATATGGACCCTTCAGGAGATTGACATTTTACATGTGGGTCCTCTTCCCTATTTGACTCCCCTTCGCTCATGCTTTTCTTTAACATGTCTTTTCATGTCACCTAGAGGACATTTTCAATTCTAGTCACTAGGAAACCCATGCTTCCCTTAAGGAGAGTCTCTAGTTTTGCTTTTACTTCTTTTGCCTTTTTCATCTTTGACTCTAGCACAGGTTTTCAGTCATTCAGCAACTTTGAGACACATTCATTCTTAGGGTTTTTTAAAAAAATATTTATTTCTTCTCAAAGAAGTGGGTTGTGGGTGAAATGGTGGAGGAGTCATATGGAGAGTGGAAGACCCATAGCTGGTCAAATATTAATAAAATAATATTGCCAGTTAGTTAGCATGCTAAAAGGGGACCAACCTTTTTCTTCCTCTGTCTTGGTCCACATTAGCATACCCCTCCTTTTTAATCCTAGCAGATAAATTTAAGGAAAGAATGAAAGCTACCTTTTATTCTGTGTGGCATTTTTCAGGAGATCTCATAGATCCTACATCTCTGACTGGGTAAGCATTGAGGGAGGCATAAATCACCTCTTTCAAATTCCACAAACTGGACTTTGTCTTTCTGTCATGTAGTAATGTGTGTGTCAGAGTCAATCATCAATTCAATTGCCTTTCAGTGTCACAACAAAGAAAATCATCTGGATTTTAGCAACAGGTAGATTGCCAATTTGGTCAGAAGCATTATGAGTTTTGAAAGGAACATATGAGGGCACGTGGGTGGCTCAGTGGGTTAAAGCCTCTGCCTTCGGCTCAGGTCTTGATCCCAGGGTCCTGGGATCAAGCCCTGCATTGGGCTCTCTGCTCAGCAGAGAGTCTGCTTCCCTTCCTCTCTCTCTCTGCCTGCCTCTCTGCCTACTTGTTATCTCTGTCAAATAAATAAATAAAATCTTTAAAAAAAAAAAAAAAGAAAGGAACATATGCCATAAGTTCATACAGATCATCCCAAAGTTTTCTTCTATTTTATTAACATGTAATTGTAATGTTTTGTAAGTTTTATTTATGCCAACTCAACTGACAACTTTCAGCATTTTCACCAGGAATATAATTCTTATTTTATCTTCTTATCACTTAGGTATCAAAGTAATACGTTTGTGTTATGCACATGTAATTTCTGTTTACGTAGGTATCTTTTTCACACAGTATTCATTGCATTTTCCAGAAGGAAACTTATTTATCTTTCAGTATTTTGTAACTAAAAGTTTTTAAAGATTTTACCTATTAAAATATAAATCTTAGTGAAGATATATCAGGGATTCATAATATTTACATAATAATAAATAACTTTTTTTCTATAAATCGTTTATAAATATATTCAGGCATTCTATTCTATTCTATTCTATTCTTGAAGACACATTAAATTTTACATTAAGACACACTTTTGCAGCCACTATATTTAATATTATGGTTGCCGTCACTTTTTAAAAAATGAGAGAAAGCAAAGTTTTCAATAGAGGCATATCTATAAATATGAATCCAAATTTTATAAAGCTTGAGGTTTATCACAGAATATTTTATTTTGTAAGCCTAAAAACTTTTCTTATTTTTCCTTCTCATTAAAATGTAATTTATTGGATATAGTTAAAAACCTTTGTTTACATTCAATTCAATAAGTATTATTGAAAAACTACAATATGCAAGATGCCCTGCATGGAATATATATTAGAATCAAAATGGCTCTTGATTCAAGGAGCTATGTTGTTACATATGAAAAGTCAAGAGAGCACTGATAGATAAAATGTTGTGGAAGATGATTAAAGTAATTTATAAATCTCAAACTTATGGTGAAGATTAAAAAATTAGATTTGGATTTTCCCCATACAGGATTCATTGGACTTAGATGAACAGAGTTGGATAGATACAGGTTATGGTTGATGGGCTATGGAAGGAAAATATTAAATTCCACACTGACTTCTGAGAATGGGCATGGCTTGCATCGTTTCTCCTCAAAACATTGTTTCTATTGTTTTTAACTTGAAATGCATTTCATATACTGATACCTGATGGTGAGATTGTCTTTTACACCTTAAATGGCTTACTGAGGATGGCCTGGGTGGCCCAGTCGGTTAAGATTCTGCCTTTGGCTCAGGTCATGATCCCAGGGTTCTGCGATCAAGTCCCACATTGGTCTCCCTGCTCACTCAGGAGCCTGCTTCTCCCTCTGACCCTCTGCCCTCACCTGCGCTCCCTTACTCCATCTCTCTCTCTCTCTCTCACAAATAAACAAATAAAATCTTTTAAAAAAAAGTAAAATAAATAATTGATTGAATAACTTAGTACATACCCAGGGAATATTGGAAAAAAAAAAAGTTAAAACAAACACATAAATGACTTACCACACACCCCGAGAACATTGCCCAGGCAAAGCAAGAAAAGTAAGGAAACATAATTAACCAAAGCTGTAATACACGGCATTTGTAAAGAAATTATAAACAACAGGGGCACCTGGGTGGAATGGTCAGTTAAGTATCGGACTCTTGGTTTTGTCTCAGGTCACGATCTCAGGGTTGTGAGATCAAGCCCTGAGTCGGCCCTGCACTCAGCTGTGGAGTCTGCTTGGGATTCTCTCTCCTCCCTCTGCCTCTGCTTCTTTGCCTCCCTCTCCTCTAAAATAAATAAATCTTAAAAAAGAAAGAAATTAAAAATCCTAAATCTGAAAAATGATTAGGCTATATTATAGAGAATCTTACATGAGTCTTAGGGCTGTATTCTATAAAATAGATATCTCAGTTGACAAGGTAATTGTTGGAATAATAATGCATTGCAGTTGGCTTAATTACCAGATGTGTTTCTGTTCAGAAGGTTAGAGAGCTGCCAGTACAAGCCCCCCTCTTGTGGTCATATTCTCTATCCAAAGGAGCCCATTTGGATGAACGAAATTCCTTGGCCAAAAAAAGAGGGGTTTTGTTTGTTTGTTTGTTTTTAATATTACTCTTTTACAGTGAGGATACTTGTGTAAGCTGCTAGACAATCCAGAAATCCCTTCTCTCTAACTGTATATTTTAAAAACCTCTGATTAACCTCTGGGTAAAATCACATGTTCTCCTCAGGCATCTCAACCATCTACATGACAGCTTCACTTTAGAGTTGTAGACAATCAGGAATTGCCACTCTCTATTTTGTTTGTTTTTATGCTAACCAGTTGTAGCTTTATTATCTGCAGACCGTAGATCTATGCAAATATTGTCCAGACATAACTTTGAGTGGTAAGAAGACAAGGTAAGAGGAGCTGCCTAGGCATTCCCTCCCTGAAACTTCTATGAAAGACTAAAACCAAAAAGCAGAAACAGTTCCAAGGGATTGTGCCTGACCTGGCGCCCCTTAGTAGGCAACGGGAAGGAACTGACATTTTTCAAACAGAAAAATGATATCAGAACTGAATATTGCTGAAAGCAATTTGGCAGCAATGTCAAAGTTATATCAGAAGGAAAATATAAATTATTTAAATAGACCAAGTGAAAAGTAATGAAAGCCAGGAGAAGGTATCCAAAGGAAAAGTCTAGATTTACAGAGTTAGGATGCATAGACACCACAACTAATTGGATGGGGAGAGGTAGTAAGGGAGGAAGAAATAACTAAGTTTTCAAATTTGGGTGGTTGAGAAAATATTGAGTTTATAGGCAGAGGAATTCAGGAGAAAGAGGTAGTTTTGAGATGGGAATAGTCAAAATTGGGTTTGTGCCCAGTAGGGAATATACATAAAAATGTCCAGAAGATAAAGAAAAATTGGATCTGGTATAAGAAAAAAAATGATAATCAGAGTTTCTGAGATATGGATTTGGCTCATGTGCATAAGATGAAAATCCTCCATTGCAAAAAAATATAGTTAATCTGTTATTAGTTAAAATTAGTTTATATTTGGTAAAGAAACAGCAGATGGCTATTGTTGATCTCTAAAATATGTCATATTAACCTTCAAATAAACCTTTCTTCAATATTAAAACTATAAAGATAATGCTATATTCCTCAGGGTAATAGTGGAATAAGAAACAACAAAATTATATGAATGGGACTAACACGCATGTTTAATTTTGGGAAGTTCTATCTTTAGTTAGATAGCAAAGTCAAAATAAGTTACCCTCAGGTTTCAAGTATTAGGTTTACTTATGTCAGCACATAATTTCATAGCTCTGAGTCAGAGTCCACTGAATCAAAGTGGGTAGATTAATGAGGAAAAGTTCTACAGGAATTTCTTTTATTTTAAATCAAGCACACATAAAGAATTGCATAATATATATCCTAGCATTTTGAACTAAAAGTTCAATGTTTACAAGCCTCAGGCAAATGCTCAATGCCTTCCAAAAGCATTAGGCACATAGTCAAGAAGAAAATTCACTCTCCATTGGAGCCTACTAAATCAACACCTGTCATATTAAATCCCTCATCTACTTCTACTGTTTAGAAAATGCAGGGTCTAATCTTAATGTGAAAGTTCAATATAAAAACTATAGATTGTTTGTGAAGCTGGAATTGTAGTAAATAAAGCAAATCAGTGAGTAGATACCAACAATGCTGTATTTATTTTCATAATTTAGAATTTTTTAACTTTAAAAATTAAAATTTAGAATCAGTATATTTTATAATTGGAAGGGAGGGTCCTAAGATATTATTTACACCAAAAGATGTGTTGCAGAACTCCTGTGAACCATAGATAAAACTTGGGTCATTCCACAAATGTTTATGCAAACTTTATTTTTAAAACCTATAGTAACATATTATATGCATGCTGAAATATCATACACTAAATACCAACAGATTATTTGTCATCAGTTTTGGGTTTATACTTTGGAGGTAATTCAACCTAGAGGGAAACTTGAGATAAAAATTCTCCTACTAAAAGAAAAAATGAAAGGAGATGGGATTGGGAGGGAAACAAACCATAAAAGACTCAATCTCAAAAAACAGACTGAGGATTGCTGGGGGGAGGGGGGACGGGAGAGGGTGGTGGGGATATGGACATTGGGGAGGGTATGTGCTATGATGAGTGCTGTGAAATTTGTAAACCTGGCGATTCACGGACCTGTACCCCTGGGGATAAAAATACATTATATGTTTATTAAAATAAATAAATAAATTAAAAAAATAAAAAAAAATTCTCCTACTGTGCCTATATAATTGAAGAGTATGAAGAAATTGCAAATTCAGCTTTAAAATACATTATCACATGTCAGAGGTAGCAGGCTGAATATGGGATCCCTTCTGAATAACAGAAATGAATAAATTTAATTTATCTGACATTTTAAAGGAAGGACAGAAGAATAAATACAACACAGGGTAATTTAAAAAGAAATAATAAAATAATAAAACTAACGAAATGGTAACTTATTTTTAACCTTGCATTTGTAATATTTTTATATTCAGTACAACTGACCTATTATTCTCCTAGATTGACTTTATAAGTACAAATGCTATGCATTTGATATATAAAATTTAAACACATAAATTCTGCTTTTAATTTTGAGCACATGGTCAGCTTGCCTTCTCTAGGTTTTATCATAGTCAGTTCAGGATGCTGTAACAAAGAACCATTCACTGGGTAGCTTATAAAAAACACAGATTTACTTCTCATAGTTTTGAAGTCTAGAAGTCTGAGATTAGGGTGACAGCACAGTTGGGTTCTAGTGAAGACTCTCTTCCAGAATGCAGACTGCTGTCCTCTTATGCATATCTTTATGTGGCTGGAAAACAGCAAGCTAGCTCTCTGGCCTTTTCTTCTAAGGGCATTCATCTCATTAATGAAAGCTCCATCCTCATGACCTAAATACATCTCAAATTCCCCACCTCCAAACACCCTCACATTAAGGGAGATACAAATATTTAGTCCATAACAGTGTTTGCTTAGTAATATCCAATGATGATATTTTACTTATCTCTATTGTCATTCATATCACAGATTACTAATGTCCTCTTTACTACTGGAAAGAGAGTCATTAATGTCTATAAATCCAATCATATTAGATGATAAATTTTTAAAAACTCAGAACCAATTAAAAAAAAACTCATTCTTGGGGCGCCTGGGTGGCTCAGTCATTGGGCATTTGCCTTTGGCTCAGGTCATGATCCCAGAGCCCTGAGACTGATTCCCCCATCAGGCTCCCTGCTCAGTGGGAAATCTGCTCCTCCCCCTCCCACTCCCCCTGCTTGTGTTCCTTCTCTCCCTGTCTCTCTCTCTCTCTCTGTCAAATAAATAAATAAATACATATCTTTAAAAAAAAAAGAAAGAAAAACTCAACTTTAAGATTCTGTCCTTCCAGAAATACTCTCAGAAATAAAATCCATGTTAGGGTTCACTAAAAAAAGAAAATAAAAAGACAAATATGTTTGTCTCTATATGTTTATGGCATATACACGTACATATGTATGTTTAGTGTATGTGTAAACACATACATATACAGAGAAAGACAGGGATTTATTTCATGAAATTAGTTTATGCAATTATGGAGTCTGGGTAGGTAAGTTTGAATTCTGTTGGACAGGATGGCACGCTGGAAATTCTCAGGCAGGAGCAGATGCTGTAGCATAGAGGGGGAGTTTACAAAATACCCATAGAGCAAAACTTAAATTACTGTTTGGTAGAATAACTAAGGACTATGGCCTAGCCAAGTTAATATATAAAACCTACCATCACAACAGTAAAAAGTAAAAAGTAATAATAATAATTCAGAATTGGTGGGACAGGTGCACCTGGGTGGTTCAGATGGTTGAGCATCTGCCTTCTGCTCAGGTCATGATCTCCAGGTCCTGGGATTGAGCCCCATGTCAGACTCCCTGATGAGCAGGAAGCCTGCTTCTCCCTCTCCCTCTGCTTCTCCCCTGGTTTGTGTTTTCTCTATCTGTCTCTGTCTTTCTCTCTCTCTCAAATGAATAAATAAAAATAGAAAACAAATAAGATGGTATGATGAAATTTCACCTACTAATAATTACATTCAACATAAAAAGTCTAAACACACTAATTAGACGGCAGATAGTGTCAGACTGGATATAAAATAAGACCAAACTATAAATTGTCTATAAGAGAAAGCCTTTAATGAGAAGTCAGATATAAATTAAAAGTGGAAAGAAGCAAAATGTATATCATGCAAATTCAAATAATAAGAAAGCTACGCAGGCCATATTAATTTAAGATAAAATAGGCTTCCAGAGAATTTTATCATGATGAAAGTATAAATTCATCAAGGAAATGTATCAATCAAAAATATGTATGCAAATAATAAAATAAAATTAAATTAAATTAATAAAATAAAAATAAAAAATAAAGAAAATAAAACTGAAGAGAAAAATATATATCCATAATTATAGTATTACTTTAAAATGCCTCTTACAAAACTGATAGAGCAGATAGATAAGAAATAAGTTTACAGAATATCTGAACAATGTACTAAAAATAAACATGATCTGATTGTTACAGAAGAGTACACCAGATAGCTACAAAAATATACATTTTATTTTGCATAAAAAACATAGTCCCTAATAAATTTTCAAGGCTAGAACTGGTATAAGAATATATTCTCAGGCTACAATATAATTAAATTAAATAACTATAAACTACTAAGAAAGTCCCTAAAATAGTATATTAAACAGCATATTTCTAAATATTTCATGTATCAAAGAATTCACCAAGGAAAACAAAAAAATATTTTTGCTGAATCACAATGAAAAGGCAAAAAATAAAATTTGCTGAATGCAAGCAAAGCAGTTTTAAGGAAAAACTTATATAGAGATGTTGAAACAGTATGTTGTACACCTGAAACTAATGTTAACATTGTGGGTCAACTACACTGAAATTAGAAAAAAAATAGTTTCATAAACCAACCAAAAAGAAAATAGAAAACAAATAATGTTCAAATTCAGTGGACTGAGTTTTCACTTTATGAAGCTTGAAAAAAAGAAAGGTAGTCAAATAGAAGAATTTTTTAAATTAGCACAGAAATCAGTGAAAGAGTAAATAAGAAAAAAGAAGAAAGAAAAAAGTCAACAAAGCTGAGTTCATTTGTGAAATATTTCAATGACAATTGATAAACTTCTAAATAGACTGATCAAAACACAACTCACCAATACCCAGAATCAAAGAGCTATTTCTATGGCTCCTGCAAACCTTAAAAAGAATGCAAGATTATATTAACAATCTTATGCCACCGAATTCAATAAATGAAAAAATGTAGAAATGCCCTCAAATGTAAAATACCCTTAAAAACAAATTTCTAACACAAGAAGAAATTTAAAAATCTAAAAAGTATTATATTAAAGAAATTAAATTTGCAATTGAAAATATTCCTAAAAAAAATTCCATGACCAGATGCTTATACTGCAGACAACTCTCGAACATTTAAGGAAGAATAGTGCAAAGCCTATAGCAACTTGTCCAGAAAATATATAAAGGAAGGATAATTCCCAGTTCACTTTATAATACTCTCATAATAAAACCAAAACCAAAAACATTAAAAATTTTTAAAAAGGAAGAAATACCATAGACCAAAATAACTTGTAGACATAGATGTAGAAAATCTTTTTTTTTTTTTTTTAAGATTTATTTATTTGAGACAGAGTGTGCATGGGAGTGGGGTGGGGGGTGGGGAAGGAGGGATAAAGGGAGAGGGAGAAGGGAAGCAGACTCCCTGCTGAGCAGAGCCAAGGCAGGGTGGCTCAGGACCCTGAGATCATGATCTGAGCCAAAACCAAAAGTGGTCGCTTAACAGACTGAGCCACTCAGGTGCCCCAATGCAGACAATCTTTTTAAAATATTTGCACACTGAATCTAGCAAATAGAGAAAGGATGAAACATAACGTCCAGGTTGGTGCACCATGCAAAAAACCAATCAATATTTTATCACAATATTAACAAAACAAAGAGAAAAAGCATGTGATCATCTCAATAGATGAAGAAATCACATTTGAAAAAAATTCAACACATATGTGCAATAAAAAAATCCAGCACACTAAAAATGGAAGAGAATGTCTTCATCTATTAAAAAAAAGTATCTATGCTCTGAGATAGCATCATACTCAATGGTAAAAAGCTAAAAACTTTTCCTCCAAGATCATAAAAAAAGACAAGGATGCCCACTCTTACCACTTTTGATCAACATAGTACTGAAAGTCCAACAAGAGCAAATAAGCAAGGAAAAGAAATAAAAGGCATTCAAATCAGAAAGAAGTAAAACTGTCACTATTTGTAGACAACATGATATATACTGAAAACTCTAAAAACTCTACCAAGGGCACTGGGTGACACAGTCACCAAACCACTGACTCTTGGTTTTGGCTAAGGTTGTGATCTTAGGATCATGGGATTGAACCCCAAGTCAGGCTTCACACTCAGGATGGCAGAGTCTTCTTGGGACTCTCTCTCCCTCTTCCTTCCCCAGTCTCTAAAATAAATAAATAAATCTTAACAAACAAACGAAAAAACTCCACCAAAAAAAAAAAAAAAATCATGTTAGAACTAATCAACAAATTCAGTAAAGATGCAGGACATAAAATCAATATACAAAAATCAGGTGTGTTTCTACATATTAACAATAAACTACCAACAAGAGAAATTAAGAAAACAATCCCATTTTCAACTGTATTAAAAGGAATAAAATATTTAGCAATAGATTTAATGAAGGAGGTGAAAAACCTGTACACAGAAAACTGTAAGACACTGATGAAAGAAACTGAAGACTAAAAAAATGGAAGGATATTCTCTGTTCATGGATTAGAAGAATTAATACCGTTAAAATGCCATACTACCCACAGCAGTTCACAGATTCAATGAATCCCTATCAAAATGCCAAAAGTATTTTTCACAGAAACAGAAAAAACAACCCTAAATTTGCACGGAAACACAAGACTGCAAAAAGTCAAGGAAATTTTGAGAAAGAAGAATAAAACTGGAGATATCATACTTCCTGCAATATACTACAAAGCCATAGTAATAAAAACAGTATAGTATTGGAATAAAAATAGACATATAGATCAATGGAACTGAATAGAGTCCAGAATAGAGTCCAGAAATAATTCCATGCATATATTGTCAATTAATTTATGACAAAGGAGCCAAGAACATACAGTGGGGAAAGGACAGCTTCTTAAATAAATGGTGTTGGGATAAAGAACTAAAGAACCCGGACACAAAAGTACATACAGCTTGATCCTATTTATTTGAATCCTTAGAAGAAGAAAAATAAATCTGTAGTGACAGTGCCTGAATAGGAGAAGGGATTCATGAACATGAGGCATGGGGGAAATTTTGGGGGTGTGGTCATGGTTACACAAATATATCAAGACACCTAAGATTATATACTTAAAATGGATACATTTTTCCCTTGGTAAAGAGAATTAGATCTCTCTCTCTCTCTCTTTTTTAAAGATTTTATTTATTTGACAGAGAGAGAGAACACAGCAGCGGGAGCGGCAGGCAGAGGGGGAGGGAGAGGGAGAAGCAGGCTTTCTGAGGAGCAGAGAGCCCAATGCGGGGATCGATCCCCAGGACCCTGGGCTCACGACCTGAGCCAAAGGCAGACACTTAAGGGACTGAACCATCCAGGCGCCCCAAGAGAATTAGATCTTGGAAAATAGAAAAGCATACATAGAATAATGAATGTTTTTTCATTGTAAGAACAGATAAAATGTTGTAGACACTGGTATAAGAATAGAAAAAACTCTTAAAGAATACTTAAGAAACTTTTAATTATGGTTTTGTTTTAAGGAAAGATATCACCTTTCATATTAAAGCTTTCTACACTGAATTTTTAAATGATGTACATGTATTTTTTAAGATGATGTTATCTGGATGGGGTGCCGTGGATTTTTTTTTAGCTTATATTTTCCCATATTTCAAAGCTAATAAATATTTTTTTTAAATGTCAGAAAGATTTTTTTTTAAGGTTTTATTTATTTATTTGACAGAAAGAGAGAGTGAGAGGGAGCACAGGTAGGCAGAGGGAGAGGGAGAAGCAGGCTCTCCACTGAGCAGAGAGCCCGATGTGGGGTTCCATCCCAGGACCCTGGGATCATGACCTGAGCCGAAGGCAGTTGCTTAACCAAATGAGCCACCCAGGTGCCCCGCAAAGGTAATAAATATTATTAAAATCTAAATCACAGGTGAATAATAGAATCACTTCAACAAAACAAGTGTTTATTTCTAAATAAATAATCAAAATTCTTTGTATTAGAAAATTTCAAACTAATTTACAAGACTCTACTGCCAAATCCTAATCAAATATAAGACATTTGGAATGAATTAAAATCACTGAGAAATATAATAAATTAGAAAAAAATCAATTAGTTTTTAACATTTCAAAACAAATAATGTAAAGTATACATATCTAGTTGTCAGAGATACTTATCTTGTTGCCTATGTTATGTTTCACTCACTACAATCTCAAAATAGCCCTTCCAAATGCATAATTTTCATTTCTTTTTACTCTTTTGCATGGCTTTGTTATAAAACTGGTTTTGGTGTTTTGCATTTAGCATCTTCAAAGATTCATTTCGTGAAGTTAATTTCTAACAAGATGGATCCTTAAAGGAAGGAGCACCCGGGTATGACATAGGAGCCCTGGAACAATCACAACTAATTATGAGATCTTGGCCACATCATTCAGTATTTCTGAATATTGTTCTGTAAATCTGAATACCTACCCTGTACCAAGCACTATGTTCACCTTAAAAATAAATTAATTACTAGAGCATCTGGGTGGTGCAGTCAGTTGAGCATTCAACTCTTGACTTCCACTCTGGGCATGATCTCATGGTTGTGCTCTCATGGTCATGAGATCGAGCTCCCATTTGGGTTTTGCTCTCAGCATGGAGTCTGCTTGAGATTCTCTCTCCCTCTCCCTCTGCCCCGCCCACTCATGCTCTCTCTCTTCCTCTCTCTAAAATAATAAATCTTTAAAAAAAAGACTCTCTCTCCCTCTGTCTCTGCCCCTCCCCCTGCACACTCTCTCTAAAATAAATAAATCTTTTAAAAAATATTTTAAAAAATAATTACCTCCTAATTCTAAAATTGTACAATTTAGAAATTTTTTGAACATTTTCCAATTCAAGATAGAATTAAGCCATAAATAACTCTAATGTTTTAATCAGAAGGATCCAGTAAGAGTGAAGTCCATTTTCTAGTTTGTTCAGCTAGCACAGAAATACTCTTAACTTCTATCCATGCAACATATATAATTAATTTTTAAAACTTTCCAATTTAATGTACATTTCCTTCATATTACCAGATAATTAAAATGACATGAACAGTGTACTAAACCTGGATTCAAGAAGATCAAGTATTTTCTTGGTGGGTCTGCCTGTCATTTTGCTCTCCATGTCCCAGGTATTTACAGTAGAAGTACACAGAATTTGGTCCTTTCCTCACTGAGATCCTAGGAGGATTCTGCACAACCTATACATGAACCACTTTGCTTCATTCAGGAGAAAATGGCTTTATGTAGAAAGAGCATTGTTATTATTTCCCTTATAGTACAAAACATGTTGCATGATAAATTCTGCTTCCCAAAGGAGTTAGCCTTCCCCATTTTCTGTTGAAAGGGTGAATGAATTATGGTTGAGCAGAAGCACAGCAAAGTTCTATCAGTAAATACTGCTTTGAAATACTGCCCTTAGTGATCATATGATTATAATTTTGCTGCATTTTCCCATTTTAAGGCTAATACTATAGAATTTCATACAAACTAGCAATCACTCTTTTGGCAGCATGCAAATACAAGTAATACTATACAGTGAAATCATATTTGGAAAATAGTTTTGCTGTATAACTAATTTACACTATTTTCAATGTTCCTGGCAGACACACAACATTTTATCTTTTGCTCTGCAAGGGTAAGAAATACAGCTTTTAACATTAAGTCTAAGACGAATGTGAGAGGTTAGAAATGGCAACACTGGTCTCTCTATCCTCTATCACTGACTGCATACTGAACTAATCTCTTCAGCATAAACAAAACACACATAAAGCAAAAGACTTTAGACATAAAAATAAATGAGCTAAAGGGAGCTTTTTGTGCAGAATATGTGATTTCCACAAGATCCCCCAAGTCCCAGAGTGTTAATTAAAGAAAAGTAATGACATGTCAGTGTAAGTAGGAATCACCTAGAATGGCAACACTCAAGCCCCATCAAAGTAATAGTCACAAATGTCCAGCATATTAATACATAGCATGGGAAATTTATGCATCACTAAGCTTCCCCTGATTTTGTTTATATGTGTTTTGGTTTAAAAGGTTGTAATATTGACCGATAGTATAATGTTATGGGAAAAGAGATGCTATTTTTACGACTCCCAGATTACACTATATATTTGGGTTAGAAGAGTAGGTGGCATTTTCATTGCCAGGTGGTGAATGGTGTTTCTCCATAAACAGGAGATGCTGAAGAAAAGGGGTAAAGAGGGAGAGAGAAAAAAAAACAAAAACAAAAAAAAACAAACAGCAAAGGCATTAGTTAAACATATTTCTGAGAGAGTAAAGAAGTCTGCTCTTGGGACATATCATTTCAACCACATTAAAAAAAAAAAAAAAACTCTTCACAATCAATTGTTTCTTGATAGCCACTTGTTCTTTCTTTCAAAATCCAGGGACAGAGAAGAGTTGTTTAACTCAATTTTCACTGACTTTCTATTAGAAATCTACTAGATTGCAGAGGTTTGTGAATACTAAGCCACTTGGTTAAAAATCTAGGAGGAAATGATGGGCATCTCCCAGAGGCATCAGTGTTTCTTACGATTTGGACTGAGTCACCTGGAGGACTTGTTGAAACACCAACTCCTAGGGGCTTGGTTTGGGTTTGGACATGAAAATTTGTATTTCCATGAAACACCTAGATGATCCTGATGTTGCTAGCTTGCAGGCAATACTAAATAACATTGTTCTTGTCATCATTTGGCAATATTTATGTCCATGTGGATTAAGTGAACACTAATGTTAAGTTCTATATTATTTTTAAAAAACCCAGACAGTCAGATTCAGCCTATAAACTTTAACAAAACTGTCTTTCCTTATATAGGTATCAGAGACAACTAAGAAAGCTGAAAAATATTTTTCAGGTTCACAAATCTGAGTGTCTCAGTCTTACAAGGTCCTTAGATGATTAATAAATGAGCTTCCTCTTAAAGATGACTTTTATAAAAAGTGAGAAAAATATCCAGTATTATACAATATTAGTCCCATGGTCACCAAATGTCATAGCTGTGTCTTTATATCTACATTGTTAAATATGTCCCTTATAGCAAAAGCATGCCAGAGATTCTGATTAGATTTAGGGGGTGTGAGGGGTGAGGATGGTGGCATACTCAATAGGTCCCAAAATCTAAACTAAAGGTTGTTATAATTCTAAAAGGATTGTTCTGAAATTATTATATGAACATTGACATTTATCCATCATACCAGTCCAGGTCCAGGCAGGGGCTAAAAACTCCACAGTAGGTTAAACAGGGAGCACTTACTATAATGAATGGTTATCTATAACAAAAGACTATCTGGGGTGCCTGGGTGGCTCAGTGGGTTGAAGCCTCTGCCTTCAGCTCAGGTCATGATCCCAGGGTCCTGGGATCGAGCCCCACATCAGGCTCTCTGCTCAGTAGGGAGCCTGCTTCCCCCCCCCCCTCTCTCTCCCTGCCTCTCTGCCTACTTGTGATTTCTGTCTGTCAAAAAAAAAAAAAAAAAAAGACTATCTGGAAGATATAAGGAAGCTATATGGCACTGTACTGCTAAGGGAGAGTACCTACAGGAGGTCAAATCAGAGCTCCTAGAGAAGGCATGTTTCAGCTACCAGGTAGCAGAGAAATTTATCGGTTTGGCCAGGCCAGAGCTACTCTGGATTGCTAGGAACCAAGAGAACACTCTCCAGAATGCAAAGGATCAGCAACTGATGGCATGAGCATGAAGTGAAAGTCCAGGTGCTAGTATGGACAGGAGACCTTTGGAGTACACAGGCCAAATGGGGAGTGTCTGCAAGCAGGTGGCACCTGGCTGGTGGATGAAGTCCAGGTGCTAAGGGCTTGGACAAGAGACCTTGGAGAACATGCTGTACAGGAGCTCTGCATTCCATGCCCAGAAAACTGTGGAAAGGTTATCATGTCCAGGCCAACCCTCAGAGGTCATAAAGAGACCACCTTCCTCTGGGCCTGTGCTGAGGCAGTGCTCCAGCAGGCATTTTCACACTCACACCCTCTCCTTCTCTTCAGTGTCTCCTGCTTTCGCAGAAACAGCACTTATCATCTGACCAAAAAATGCCACCACTTTTTCTAATCTAATATAAAATGTAATCTGGGAATCATAAAAGTAATAACTCCTTTCCTGTAAGATTTTAGCATCTGCCAGTGTTCTAACCTTTCAGCGTTATAACCTTTTAAACCAAACGACATATAAGCAAAATCAAAGGAAGGTTAATGATGCATAAACTTTACATGCTGTATATTAATATACTGGACATTCGTGACTTTTATTTTGAGAAGGCTTGAGTGTTGTCATTCAAATTGACTGCTACTAACTGCATTGATTCTCTCCATCTTCTACAGTTTTCTCTTTTAGTTTTATTTTTTTTCTTTTCTTATACTCTTTTGTGTTAAATTTACTATATTTTGAGCTTCTTACAGTGTGAGCTCAGAGGTCTAGATCACTGATCTCAAACTCCCCTTCCAATATAAGTAACTAAAGCACAAATTTTCCTCAAAATACTGCATTTGCTGCAATCCACAAAATTTAATAGGTGGTGCTTTTATTTTCATTCAGTCTCAAATACTTTGTAATTTCCTTTATAATTTCCTCTTTGACCCATGAGATTTTTAGAACTATTGTGTGAAGTTTCCAAATATTTGGGGTTTTCCAGATATATTTTTTATTTATTTCTTATTTAAGTTTGTGTCTTCAGAGAACATGCTCTGAGTTATTTCTGTTCTTTTAAATTTACTGAGATTTTTATGGCCAACCATACTGTCTATCTTGGTTAATGGTCCATGTTCAACTGAAAGTAATAAGTTACTGGATATAGTGTTCTATAAATGTTAGTCAGGTTAAATTGGTTGACGGTGTTGTTCAAGTATTCTACACACTTCCTGATTTTCTGTCTGATTTTCTGTCCTGATTTTCTGTCTACCTGCTATATTACTAATAGAAGAATCAAAATTACCAACTTTAACTGTGGATGTATCTGTTTCTTTCAGCTTTGTCAGTGTTTGCCTCATGTGTTTAAAATTTTTACGTTTTATGCATAGACATTTGGCTTATTATGTTTCTTAATTAATTTACCCTTCTATCATTGGGAAACGTCACCCATCTTTAGTAATATTTCTTGTACTAAAGTCAACTTTGTCTGATATTAATATGGGCATTTCACCTTTCTTATTTTTTTTAAAGATTTTATCTATCTATTTATTTATTTATTTAGAGTAAGAGCAAGGGGAGGAGCAGTGGAAGAGGAAGAGAGAAAATCTTAAGCTATTCACCAGTGAGCACAGAGTCCCACATGGGGCTTAATTTCACAACCCTGAGATCATGACCTGAGCTGAAACCAAGAGTAAAACACTCAACTGACTAAGCCACCCAGGTACCCCTTCAGCTTTCCTATTATTAGAGTTTGAGCAATATATTCTCTTCCATCCCTTTACCTTGAAATCATCTGTGTTTTTATAATTAAAATATGTTTCTTAAAGAAAATATATAGTTGGAAATGGTTTTGTTTTACCATTTTGAGGCCCACTGCCTTATAATTGGCATGTTTAGTTCATTTACACTTAATATAATTATTGATATAGTTGGATTTAAGTTTATCCTGGCAACCAGCTTTCTATTTATCTCATAGTTCCTTTGTTTTGTTTTCCTTCCATCATTTGGATTGAGTATTTTGATGGTATTTTAAATCTTGTCATTGGCTTTTGTTTAATTACCTTTTATGAGATGTTCTATGGGGCAAAATATGCATATTTAACTTATCAGTCTCCAGTCTTTTTTTTATTACAATTGTCGTAAATTTTACTTCTCCTTATATTACAAACCTCATACATACTGCTATTATTTTGCTTTAAATACATAATATTTTTTCAGAGTAATTTAAAAAAATAAAAATAAAACAAAGTCTTTCATATTAACTGACATGTTTACCACTTGGATAGATCCTCTTTTGTGTACCTCTATCTAGTTTAGCTCCAATTCTTTGTCATGACCTAATTTCTCTTTGGAATTTCCTGAGTTCTCAACATGATCTCTCCATTCTGACTGACCAGACTCAAGAGTCTCTCAGCCCTGTTCCTGATAATTATTTACTGTGAAGTTTCAACATGATGATTCTTCTCCACTTTTCATTCTTCACATAGCCCTAAGGAATCTTACCCTTCTCATGCATGGTGAAGTACTCAAAGACTTAAGGAGATCCCTATGCAGATTTTTGCATTCTGCAAAGTTTAAACAAAAACTAACACCAAACTCTACTCTTTCTAAAAATAAAAATAGCTTAGATCAATTTAAGTGTAATCAGCATCCGCCTATATATACACTACTTTTCTTTGTCATTTCTTCTATCTAATTTTTAATAACATAACAAATAGGAAAAGAGGTGTCAGTTAGGAAGATATGACAATAATCTAGGTGATAAAGGTCAATGTCTTACAGTAGGGTAGCAGTGGTGGGGATTAGAAGTGGTTTGATTTGGAGTATTATGTTGAAGGTAGTGGAGAGTGGATTTGCTGATAGGTTAGGTAGGCACTATCAAAGAAGAAGAAGAATCAAGGGTGATTCTAAGTTTTCTGGACTGGTTAACTGGTAGATTTTCACTATCACTTACTGAGGGAAAGCATCATGGGAGAAGCAAGTTTGGAACATAGAAACTATGAGTTTGGGGCGCCTGGGTGGCTCAGTGGGTTAAACCTCTGCCTTCAGCTCAGGTCATGATCCCAGGGTTCTGGGATTGAGCCCCGCATCTGGCTCTCTGCTCAGCGGGGAGCCTGCTTCCCCCTCTCTCTGCCTGCCTCTCTGCCTACTTGTGGTCTCTGTCTGTCAAATGAATAAATAAAAAAAAAAAAGAAAGAAAGAAAGAAAGAAACTATGAGTTTGACTTTGGGAAATTTAAGCTTAATAAATCAATTAAAATCTAAGTGGAAATATATCAAATTAGGTATACAATTAGAGAGTTCAGTACTAGAAGTCAGTACTAGAAATACAAATGTGAGATCAGTCAATGGGTATACAGTACTTAAAGACATGAAATAGGATGAGATCATCTAATAAAATTTATATAAATAGGCCAAAAGGTGATCTGAGAGCTGGAGTCCCAGCACACATTAATATTTAAGGAATGAAGACACAAGAGGAACTTGCAACGGAGACTGAGAAGGGATGGCCAATTATCTAATAAGAAAAGTGAGAGAATTATGTCCTGAAAGAAATCTAAGGAAAGATTTTCAAAAGAAAGAGGGTTCAAATGGGTCAAATACCACGAATAGCTTGACTGCTTCGAGGTGACATGGTCATTGGATTTGCTGATTTAAAGTTTATACATGACAATGAAAAGATCTGTTTCAATGTAATATACTGACAAAAAGTCCAAGTGAAATGGATTCAGGAGGAAATACAAATAGAAAATGTAGAGCCAGCTAATAATGACAACTCTTCTGAGGAGTTTTGCTATAAAGGGGAGCAAAAAACTGGAGTGGAAGCTATTGGGGACTTAGCAGAAGCGGTGTCCTGAAATAAGCGACAAGGGATGGATTCAAAGAACAGGTGGAGGGAATGAGTTTAGGCAGCGCTTTAATCACTTAATAGAAATACAGATACATTAAATTTCATGCAGACGTTTGTATAAGTTTTCTTATAGTCAGTACTATTTTTGCAATGTTAGGAAGAAAGAGGAGATAATTTTAAAGTTTATTAGTGGTTTCCAGGAGTACAGGTGAAGGGAGGTGATTCTGACTAAGCATATGACCTGCAAAGGCCCAAAGCATGAAATATCACCACTTACTAGATTCTGCAAACACATGCTTGTAAACCAAAGATAATGTTGACCTTTGGTAGAAATTCTTAAATATTTTTTACTTTCTGAAACAACTTTAAAATAACTGTAAAACCAAAATGTAAAAAACTGAAATGGAAATATCTTTTTAAATATTCTCATGAGTGACAACTTTTATATTCTATGGCAAATGTAATCAATGCAACCTAAGGTGCTTTCAAAATAATTACTAACCAGAATGGAGTCATCATTTGCTTGGTTTAAGAAATTTATAACATTTAAAAATAGGTGAGAAGACCTTTATTCCTGAATACGTTGACAGAGAATAAAACAAGAGATTAAGAAATTCTCCAACTACCTCCTCGTATAATTTCTGAAGACGAATTTAAGAACTAAGGTAAAAGGGAAGACAACACAGATGTTGTCTTCTTAGTAATGAAATTGAAATAAATGAGGTCCAAGGAGAACTAGATGAAACAAAGTCTATCTCCTGATTCCTCTCTGTCAGGGTAAGAGGGTTAATGTGAAGATTCAGGTCAAGATGGAAGATGATGAACAATCATAATTAGATATGCATTTGAAATATTTTCCTTACTTTGATTCTGTTTAAAAGGAATAAATAATGATTCATAATATATTCAGAGAGTGGATTTTTGCTGCTAGCTTATAATTCCTGAAGGAATTGAAGAGTGTTGACAGCGTAGCCCACAAATTTGCCAATCCTCTTTTTGCTGGTTTCTTTGCGATTTTGCCATTTGTTCATTCATTCATTCATTCATGCATCTATTCATTCATTCAAAATAAAAGTCACATCCCCAAAGATTTTTTGCCTCATATATATCCATAAGACATTCAGCATTTGTATCTGGGAAAGAAATGTCTTATGTGTGTGCTGAGTTACACAAAGGTAAACAAAAGTAAACACAGAGAGTGCATTCTTGTGAAAGCATATGTTCAGGGATTGGGAAATCAACAAGCTCCCTGAAGTGAACAAAGCCTTCAGGATAACATGGAATGGGCGGGTCCCATACCACAACCAGTGGATCAGGGAATTACAGCATTTTGCCTGGAAATCATTTATAAAGAATAGTTATTTTACAAAAAGCAATTTTCCACACACCAGACATACTTAAAACAAAGCTAAAAAATGTCTTTCCCATGCCTATCTTCAAAGACACAAAAATAATTATCTACATGTGCAAAAAACAACTATCCAGATAACAACTATCCAGATAACTCAAGCTAGTAATACATTTGCAGAAACAGCTTTATCTGAGTAAGTGTTTCAGTTATCCACTTCTTTCACAATTGCCAACCAGACTTTTAAAAGTGCATTGCAAAGTGGTGTGAAATAAATGACCAGGGCAGCATCAGCAACAACCTAATTCTTTACTATAAATCTGCTACTCGGTCTCTGTCTCTTCCCCATACTCCTCTCATCCTGTTCTCTAATGTTGTAAGCCATCCAGAAATAGACATTTCCCCCTACTTTACAGATACTCTCTGCATTCTTCTACAAAGCCTTTCTAGGGGAAAAAAAAAAAAAAATTCAATAGCCATTGTTGAAAAATCCATAATAAACTTTGTCTACACTTTAGTCATCAGATTTAATTTTTCCCACAGTTACTGGGAAAACAGGAATTTTATTTTTCTAAAACTTACCTTCTTTATGGGGTTTGGTCCCAGTGTGTATCTCCAAATATTCTATTTTTCCAAAATTATTTTAATTCATTCTATAATTAGTGATATCTATAATTAGATCTGTTATCTTGTCCAAAGGATTATATAAATCTTTCCCTTAATATATTATAGTATATATTCATCTTTACATGCTATGATTCCATGTTTTATTTAAAAATTAAAATATTGGTAGTAATATTGGTAGTCATATTTAAAAATTAAAATATTGGTAATAATAAAATAACAATTTCTTTTAGAAAGTGTAAATATTTCCCAGCAGAATCTCTGACATCTTAATGATACTGATATTTACTAACATAGAACCTTCTTGTTTAAAATTGACTTTGTATTTTCATTTCATTGACCTACTAGCATTATTTCCATGTAATTCTCCTAAATATCTACCCTACAGGACTTGTTCTGGCTAGGATCCAGGCTTTTGATTTTTCCAGATCAAATAAAAGACTGTATCTATCAAAAGCTGGGAAGACCAAAGGGAAAAGAGAGACAACACAAAAGAAATCCCAAAAGGTGCAGTAAATTCTATAAATCTGTGGCTTAGAGCCAAAACCAAACAATTTGGCTTTTGGTTGATAATTTTGTTGGAGAGGAAATTTCTGGAGCTGGAGCAATGGGATGACTAAGTCCAGAAATTGAGAAAAGTGAATAGAAGTCCCAGATTTATCTGGGATACAAACAGAAGGTACTGCACATTTTTCTCTGCACATTTTCAATTTCTAGTAACCTCTACAATATGTACCAGGGCAATCAAAATACACTCTCTCAAACAATTATTTCTTAAAAGAGAAACTTACTTATTGGGAAAGTAGATATTAAAATATGTCTGTATCCTGCATTACTTTCCTTACCTCCTCATAAAATAATAAGCTGTTTCCTATTCAATAGGAAATAATGGTCCCATTAATGCAGATAATGGTAAAGCAGTCAACACAAAAGAAAAAAGCTCTTCTAAAATCAATCTAGATGTGTGATCATCACTGAGTCCTCAAAGGTTAATTTCTGAGACAGAAAATATTAGGTCTAGTAGTGTTAAAAATTATTCTCATACTTGATAAAATGGTAAGGAAGACTTTATTTAGGAAGTTGCGAATGATGTCAAGACTATCATAACAAGGGAGAGAAATCTGGCTCAATTCTAAATACACTAAAGACAGATGATTTGTAACCAAGGAACAGAGAGAGGCAGCCAGTAAACAAAAAAATATTAAAAGACATCAACGGGGGGATTCTTGCCAAAGTGAAAATAAGATTCTGCTAAAGGCAGGTCGAACACTCACATATCGAAGGTGGGGATGAGGAACCTGATCAGAAACCAAGAGTCATTAGATATCAAGAGTGGGGGACTTCTTGCTAAACAGACTTAGCAGAATTTTGCTAAAACTGGGCAATGCCAGCATGGCAAAATGACCAAGGTTAAGAAGACAGCTTAGAAGTGCCTAACTGGTTTTGTTAAGGGAGAGTCTTTGTTAGCAATATGATTTAGAAACTCAGACTGACAGTGACTTAAACAAATACGCATTCTTTTCTCTCTAATCACAGCATACAGCTAAAATAATGTTCCAGGACTTGAGGAAAACAAGCTTCCCAAAATTATTTATATCCTATTACAAAGTTTAGGATTATGGGGCGCCTGGGTGGCTCAGTGGGTTAGGCCTCTGCCTTCGGCACAGGTCATGATCTCAGGGTCCTGGGATCGAGCCCCGCATCGGGCTCTCTGCTCCGCAAGGAGCCTGCTTCCTCCTCTCTCTCTGCCTGCCTCTCTGCCTAGTTGTGATTTCTCTGTCAAATAAATAAAATATTTAAAACAAACAAACAAACAAAGAAAAACAAAGTTTAGGATTATATCCCCCTTAGAGAAATGCATCAGAATTCCAAATTATTCAAACTGATGAGAATTTTAAGCCCATTGCCAAGAAGAAACATTTCTCCTCAATTACATTCTGTTCAAAGCATATGTATAGCATTATGCCAAATCCTGGGATTGCTTTCAGAAAAGGACATTGACAATGGTATGGTGGTCACTGAAGCACTCTTAAAAGTATGTGCTGTAAGAAAAATACACATTTAAATTAGTATAGCAGAAAAGTAAAGAGAAATAAGTTAGTTATCTTTTTATCTGTAGGTTTCTGTGAATAGCAGTATTTTGTCTTATTTCAGAAAGTTAATCAGAGCAGTGATTTCAGAGATTTTAGCAGAAATTTCAGAGAGATACACTTTCTCTCAAATTGAGAAACAAGTTTTGGCCCAATAGAACCACAAAACAGGTTGTACTTCAGTCACAGAAAGTTTATACATATTTAATTTTTTTAATGAAATAGTGAATAGCCACCAAAAAGAGCAAGGCTGGACAATAACTCCTCAAACAACAATAGGAGGTAAATAAGAATAATTTATGAAGCCATTTTTAACTCTGTAAACTTAGAGGAGGCAGACTATCTTATCTAAAAAAGGTTTATCAGTACAAGAAATAGAATAGTCATGTTATAAAACTGCCAAATATTCTGCCTGTATGAACCATTGATGAAATTATAACACATTTTATTTTACTGTCTATCATTTTCTTTCTTCTCATGGTTTTTCCCGTAGATGTGATTATAACAGTGTGTATGCCTTTTTACATTTCTATTTCATTTTTATGCTTATTAAGGCTTATGTGCTGTAGCCCAATGATCATATCTACTTAATTTTCTCTGTATCAGGCTCAAGTAGGCACTGAATAAATGTTAAGGCAAGACTACTTTCAAGATGATTTATCTCCATTTGATTATTTATTTGATTCTTTTTTTCATAACGCCATATATTAAAACCAGTATCTCAAACCCAGGTAATTTAATATAAGAGACTTATTATGGATGTGTAAACACATACACATTCACATACATACAAACACATTCTCTCTCTCACACACACACACACACACACACACAATACATATTTTCAAGTGATTCACATACGAAATCTTTACTCAATTTCTAACACTGAAGATATTAGTTTATAGTGAAATTATCCATAAATATCTCGAGAAAAAAATGGACCCCTCCAAGCTCATGGAACTTTTATCTGAAATGATTTTTAAAACTACTAAGGTCTGCAGTAAAGTAAATAATAGGCAATTGAGAAGCACCAACTCCATCTTTCATATGCACAGTTCAACTTTCATCAGTGGGAAGTGATCCTTGGGAAGGGATAACTGAGAGCACTTACTTTGATGGGTGAGTATTATAATTCTAGTCCACCATACAGTTAGGCATGGATAACACTATTCCCCAAACCCATGAAAATTATACCAGTTATCAATCTTTACTTACTGTGATGTCAATTATTAATATTTCAAACTGAAAGTTTTTTGAGTTAATGTACAAGTTTCTCTCTTCTCTCTTGGGAAAGGATAGCATTTGTAAATACACTTGACAGATCACTGGCAAGGCACCACCTCTAATATTATCCTTATAGAAGTGATATTTGTTTTAACCACCAATAATGTATCATTCTTGTCAGTAAATTCCCTTTAAAACACTATTATTTTCTTGAAGTTGAAATTTTTAATGCAGAATAAAGACAGTTTTATTGACACATTCATTTCCTCTATTAAAACTTGCATCTTGACTTGCATGAATCAAATAGTCATTTACAGACCAGAGGAAGCAAAAATAGACATTGGATAATCTGTAAGAAACACAGTGAAAATAAATCAATGCATTTAAATCTCATTTAAAGTACGAATTTGGACACTCACAGTAATTAGAAAAATAAAGGCATTATCGAGTAATTTAACTATAGTGGTAAAGAGCATAGCCTTTGACATTACATAAAATAGCTCTGTTTCTTGAAAATTATATATCCATGAGCAAGTTCAGGTCTTTGAGCCTTAGTCACTTTAAATGTCAATAAGAAAAATAATACCAAACTCTTGAGTAATTATATACATTAAGTGACATAAGGTACATAAATTGCTAAACATGGTATAGGGCAAACAGTAAGCTCTCAATAGATGGCAGTGCCATTATTAGTATCATGTCAAAATTATAGTATTGTTAGAGCAACTGACTAAAATCATACAGCTAGTTATGAATATGAAATGAAAGATTCCTAATTTAGGCTAGTTTACCTGAGATAATAATTTTTGCTTGAGTTATCTAAATACAGTATCTATATTTCACTTTATAGTCATAGGTAATTTAATTCTTTCAAAGATACTTCTGTGGCTCCATTCATGAATTCATAGGCCAAAGGTCAACTACAAGGTCACAGTGAGAAACTGCTTATGGATTTAAGCCTGAATCTAAGAATTGGCCCTCCAAAAGGTTTTTTCCTTTTCCTACCCTACAGAAAAATACTGTAGTACCTAAAAAGCCAAAAGAAAAAGAAAAAATCTGAAATCTTAATTTCAGATGTAAAAAATAAATAAGACTGAGTAAAAAATAAATGAACAAAAAACAAACAAAAAACTACTAGCTAAAATGGCATTAGGGGATACTAAGTACAAGTATATTTTACACAGAATATTTAGTAATATGATACATAAATCATCACACTAAAACCCGAACTGTAAGTTGACTCAGGGGAAGTTGCAAAGGTTAGAACTTAGACAAGTAATAAATGAGGAAACCACCCTCATTACCTTGAGGGTAAGTGTTGTATCAGGACAAAGGTTTTCTACAAAACTGATTTATTACTTGCTTTCTAACAAAAATGTACTAAGAATCTTGTTCATAAAGTTCTCCTGCTGTTAATTCATGCTGTTTCTATTTGCATGAATGCTGTGTATATATTTAACTCCTGGCCACAGATATGCCATCAAAAAGTAAGACAAAATCTTTTTCCTAAGTAACAGAAAATCATGAGAATTTTATACACAGAAGTACCCAATCTGAATTCTGCTAAAGAATGTTACTCAATACCTATATTTTAAATTCTACAAAGACTAAGACAGGGATCTGTGTTATGTGCCAAAATGAGAGGATCCACCATCTATCCTTGTCAGCCAACCTCAAAATTTGAAAATTGTCTTTGACATATTTGCCACTCAAACCCCATTTAGTTATTTGTCCAGTCTTGTCAATTTTACCTCCAATACATCTCTTTTATTGATCCCCTCTTTTCCAGTCTCCTGAAAAAATAAAAGTGCAAATAACATGCCCTCTTAGCTATTATTGATGTGGTCTCCTAACTAGTTTTCCTAACACTCAGCCTCCCCTTCTCCAGTGCATTCCTCTCACAAACACAAAATTATTCTGCCTAAAATATCTCACTGATCACACCACTTACCTGATTCAAAGCCTGCAATGGTTCCCTGTGAGAGAAAATAGCTTAGATCCACCATATTTCATCTCAGAAGAATTAGAAATATTTAAGCTTCACATCATTTAATTCAGACAACAATTTGTGTCAGGAAACTACAAATGCTGAAACATTTATTAACACTGAAGGGTCTGAGCTGAATGTATAGGGAGGTGATAATTAACCTACTATGACATCAATGAACTAGAGCCAATTATTCAACCCACATCAGACATTAGATATTCTTTTGATATTGGGAACATAGTTAAGGGCAGAGACATTTTAAAAAAGTGTTTAAAAATAAAATGAATTGATTCAAAAACATTAATATCAAATCGAAGAGCAGAACCTTGATTGTCAACACACCTCTTAGTGCCACTTCTCAAGTCCAAACCATCTAAATACTCTCTCTCTAATGCTTTCTAGTTGGCACCATGGCAACTTTGATCTTCTCTTCCTAGATATAAATTTTAAGAGAAATGGAATCTCAAAGTATACCCATTACATAGAAAAGAAAGTAGGAGGGGTTCCTATGTATTAATTCTTTACTGGTTTTGCCTTCATATTTTTTCCTGTTTTACTTTTCATTGAAATTTCTACTATCATTAGAGTGGTTATTTGAGAAGTTGTTGCACAGAATTAAAAGAAAATAGAGGAGAAAATGGAGGGCTAGAAGAACAAGAGACAACTGTCATTCACATCTGTGGGCTAATCCTTGGGAAAGAAAATTACTCAAGTAATCTGGATAAACTGGAAATATACCAGAAGTAGATTTGACAATCTAGTCTGATGGAATATATTGCCAAAAGCCTTCTTTGGATTATTCTCCTAGAACTATCAGCAAAGATGCCTCTTCCTTTCATGGATTATAAAGACATGTAAGCTCGAGCTGCATGCAACCATCTTCCCTGAGGCACACTGAAATTAAAAAAAATACATTGATTTATTGTAGTGGGTTTATGTATGTATTGTACTGAATAAAGCAAGAATATACAATGAGCTATTCCGAATTCCTTTTTCATTATTGGACTATGTTCCATTAATAGGGATGTTGCTCTGAGCATGTGCCTTGTAGATTAAGTTACAAAAAGGATATGGGCTGGTTGTTAAAGCACAAAACTTTTACTTAGCCGGAGTTGACATTTATCTGTTACCTGGTGTTACTGAACTCTTAAAGCATTATTTTCTTTATGTGTAAAATAGGTACTCTAATAACAGTATTTACCCCACTATATTTTGTGAAAATTAAATGAAATAATGAATGAAAATGTCCCTGAAACCAATGTACAATGAATATTAACAGCTAGTAATATTGTCATCATCTTCAGTTTAACTTAAATGTTTTACTAATAAGCATTGTGGGTAAGCCAACCAGTAATAATAGCAATAATAGGAGTTACAATATAGAAAGTAAATAAATTTTCAACACTAATCTAGAGAGTAAATACAGCTGACCATTGAAAAACACAGGTTTGAACTGTATGGGTCCACTAGTCCACTAATATAGGATTTTAAAAAAATATAGTACAGTATTGTAAATGCATTAACTCTTCCTTATGATTTTCTTAATAACATTGTATTTTCTTCAACCTACTTACTGAAGAATAGAGTATATAATACATATATATGTGTTAATAAGCTGTTAATATTACTGGTAAGGCTTCTAATCAAAAGTAGACTAATAGTAGTTAAATTTGGGGGGAGTCAAAAGTTATACATGGGTTTTTGACTGGGTGAGGGTTCAGCACCTCTAACCTTCATATTGTTCAAGGGTCAACTGTAGTTAGGATTGTTAAAGAATGTCTTTAAGGGAAAAATCATGACTTATGCAAATATAAAATATATACTTACAAATTTATCATATTAATTAATAAGGGAACCAGTACAATGTAAAAAAACAGAAATAATTTAAAGAAGAAATGTGATCAAGAAAGCTGAAATGAGTTTGCTACATGGTGCAATATATTATTGAATTATTGAATATATATATTCAATACACATAAGAAAATAAAAAGTTATATCTCCACCAAAAAAAATTCAACTGCATTTCTACAGATAAGAACCATGTGCATTAAAAAAAAAGAACCATGTGCATTACTAACAGTTTTTGCAATTTATAAAGTATAAAATATCTCAAAGACAATTAGAAGTACAGATCCATATATAATAAGATAACCCTAGAAGGATCCACTAGACAATGGCCAACATTTTATTGTATGATTTTTTTGACCATTTCAAAGTCTGTCACCATTTTTTTCTAAGAAAATGTTTAAAGAAATTTCATCTTATCAGTATCTGAGGAATTAGATATGACAGCCCTAAACATCTTTTAACTTCATACCTCCAGTTTTATTATCCTAATGTTCTCCCTATTTTTGAAACTTTAAGGAAAGCAATGTTGATTCTGTTCTTCATAATGGTCTCTACAACTATAAAAGTCTCTATATCTCTACAATGGATATTTGCTTTTCTGAGGACTACTAGGTTTGGTAATACCCTTAGCACTGGTAATTTGTCAATTTATGTTTTCCCTTTGGAAAATTTCTTCTCACTTCTACACCCCACAACAAAAAGTACAAATTGTTTAGTATGACAAGTCCTCTACACCTGGTCCAAACCTGTATTTTCAATTTCATTTACCACTGCCCTTCTCCCCCTTCACATTCCAACTGAATGTGTACAATCTCTGTTCACAGCACAGTCTGGGCTGATAACTCTCTGTCTCTGTTCATAATATTCCTTTCTTTAGAATGTCCTTTGCTTCACATTTGTATGCCTAAGAGACTGGTCTCTGGAATTTCACTGCCTAGTTTAAAATCCTGGTCCTGCCCCTTGTTTTTAGATTACTATTCTAACCTCTCTGTAACTCAGTTGATTTATTTGTAAATGAGGACAATAATAATCCTTCTTCAGAGAATTGTTTTTAAAATTAAATTAGATAAATCAGATAAACCACTTAATAAAATCTCTGGCACCTAATAAACTCTTATTGTTAGCAGTCATCATCATCATCATCACCATCATCATCATCACTCTCCAAGATCCTACCACATACCACAAATTTTGCCTTACCTCTTTAAAAATGAAAAAAATAAGACTTTTGTCTAAAAACCTCCACAGTTCTTAAGCAGAGAGTATTTCATCTTAAAAAAAAAAAAAAAAACAGTGAGAGGTATAAATCCACAGGTCTTTCAGTGAAGCCCCTCCCCCACTCTTTTCACTCTAGAAGAATGTTACCTTGTAACTATCAGTTCCTTCTACAAATATGTTTTCCTTCCCCTGGCCTTTCTACTAGTTTGAACCACAAGAGCCATAATTTTGGACTGCTCTTTGGGCTCACATTCTCATGCCTGACCCTCCTTTAATTCACATTGCTCTTGTGGTCTTGTATTAGTCCTACATTATGGCAAAAAATAAATTGAAAGAAACAAGTAAAATCTAAGATCTTTAGTTCTCAACCAGATACCTACCACAGTCACAGATTCTTGAGGAATATACACAATGGGATTATTCCATATAAGAGTCTCAAAGCTCAAGGTGGTGTCCTGTTGAAATACAGTACATCACATGAACTTAAAAAGTGCACCTCTCGGTGGGTGTGGTGGCAGAAATTTATCATCAAGAAATGCCATCCTTTGGTATTGTGTTTACCACTGAAAAGATTTTCATAAACTCCGTATTAAAAGCTTTGTCTTAAGTCCTCGCCTGATCATGGCCATCTAAATGCCATTATTCAGATGGCAAAGAAAAAGGGAAGACCTACAGAAAGCCAAACTTAAAGGAAGTACAGCTAGGCATTTCCAGGGTGGAGTTAATCCTCTTACAGGCAACAACCTGGGTGTATGTTTCCTTAGAAGCCACAAGAGAGAACCAATAAGGAATGTGAAGAGCTTGTGAATTTCTAAAGTATCAAATCCAGAAGTTCAAGCCAGAAAGACTTAAGAGCTTCTATTATTTGGAATCAATCATTCATTTATTTGATAAAATATATTAAAAGCAGAGTTACCATGTTAATACTTGGGTAAAATAGTGAACAAGGTAGAGAAGATAAAATACGCTCTCACAGGGTAGATGACTCAGGAAGGTAGTTAGACAATGCAACTAGAATTTACTTGCACCAGATGAAAAGGATTTCAATAAGGAGAAGCCAATGTATTAAGGGTCAAAAGGGAGATCAAAGAGCAGAGGCAACTAGCCAAGCCAAG
Organism: Martes martes; assembly: GCF_963455335.1. Classification (NCBI taxonomy): domain Eukaryota; kingdom Metazoa; phylum Chordata; class Mammalia; order Carnivora; family Mustelidae; genus Martes; species Martes martes. Next base: position 31,851,642 of record NC_137895.1, on the reverse strand, counting down.
GAAAGCTTTCCATAGGAAATGTCACCTAGGTTGAAACTTAGTGATGGTACAAACAACATTAGTGATGAATGCTAAGGAAACAAAATGAAACAGGGAAACAAGAGCATAAGGTGCCAGATGTGGAGGATGAGGGGGTTGCTTAGCCACAAAATTAGACAAGACTGGCCTAAATATGATAGCCCAAAATGCAGTCTAAATTTGGAACCACTTTAAACTACAGTTCTTTATGTATTTTAAATATTTATTTATAGGAGAGTTTGAGTGGGACAAGAGAAGAGAATCAAAGGGTTTGCCTCACACCATTACTCAAAGAGATTTGGTACTAGCCCAAAGCTCTCAGATCCTCTACATCTAAACAAAAGCCCAGTGGTTATTGGAGTCATCTTCCCCAGAAGGCAATTCATAAAACATGCAAGTTCGCTGTGTAAAATTGTCCCTTATAGGAGTTTTCATAAATACAATTTCTTCATCCAATTATATTACCAGCCATGCCCTAGCACCTTACTAATGTTAAGTGGCTCTTTATGTATAGGTAGGACTCCTGAGAGCTGACTGGCTGGCTGACTCACCCCCTTATCTGGCTCTAAGTGAAACTGGGAAATTATGTTTAGTTTTATTTCTGAAGAATTGCAAGGAATACCACAGATCTAGGAGTAAAAGCAGGGTGTAGAAAAGCTTGAAAGAAAGATGAATACAGATAAAAAATTTACCAACTTCATAAGCTGGCCAAGGACTGTTGCTGTAAATATAATTCCTAACAAATATATTGTTTTACATAGGATATTTCTAAATTGTGCTAAATGGCCTTCTTCCCTACTATTTTTTCCTACACAAAATTCTAGAAAGTGCTCATATATACCCTATCTTTCACAGACATATGCCCCTGTTTAGTTACTGCCAATGTATTTGTTTGCTGGTAAATAGAAAGAGTCATAATGATGGCTTCCAGCTTCTTTATTTTATGTACATCTTCAATTAGAGCTGGCTGAAAGCACCTCTCACATTCTCCTATCCATTTTTTCCAAGAAAACCTTGATAAATTTTAGTTCTCTTGCTATCAAATTTACCAAAATGGCTATTTCCTTTTTATGTCTGCCTTTGTGTTCACAGCAATTTCTTAGCCTCTTTTGTAAATTTGCCAAAATCTTAATTGCATTTACAAAAGCAAGCAAATTAAATGCATAAAGGAGTATACCAAATATAGAGGTTTAAAGAAAGACAAAAATAAAACAAAATGGAGTGCAGAGAGTAGCATTTAAAGCCCATTTTGTTTTTTGAAATTTCTAATTATTATCTTATTATAAATGGACAAAGAACTTCAAATGTCTGCAAAAGGATTTTAAAAATGGCATCACATTCTTAAAATTAATACTTGTAAAGTAGTCATCTGTCTAGTTGATTTAAATCTCAAAACCTAAGTGTTCATGCCAGAGTAATTAACAAGGTTTGGCTTATTCAATTGTGAATAGTCTGAAAATAAGTTCCTAAAAAAATAAAAATAAATAAAAAATAAAAAATGGTAAACATTAAGTAAATCATCCCTTTTTTTTTCTTTGTATTTCTTATCTGCTTTATAACAAGTTTTATATTTTCTTCGATGTGTAAAGAAAGGACACTTATTAAGGAATAGATACAGCTTTATAGCAAAACTGAATATTGTGCTAAAAATTCACTAAAAATAAACTTCTTTGTCTTACAGTGATAAAACGGTATGGAACCAGTGTACAGAAAGGTCTTAGAAGATTCATGACAGTAGAATAACTAGTTTATAACATAAACACCTAACAAAAAGCAACAGAGAAATGAAAAAATCAAGCCTCCACTCCCCAAACTGACAAGATATATTTGCATAAGAATAAGCATTCTCAAAAGCTATCTCAAAACTTAACATCCTAATGAGAACTAATATAAATTGGCCATAAAGTCACATTCCAACTTTTGCAGTCATGTAATCTAAGGGAATCTAACTCCCAGCTATCCTTACAAGAGCTCAGACAAACTAAAAGCCTAATACCATCTTTAACTATTATAAGTCATGCTGTATTAGTTTTTGTTGTTTAGGCAAAATAAGTCTTTCATAAAGGTTATCTGATGATTAATCATTAGTGATCTCTTATTTCATAGTTGGATGAGATGAACGCTCAAAGATCTTCCTATTTGTAACCATTTGACTTTTTAAGTTAATCCACTAATTGATTAAACCTCTCAATCAGTGAATCAGTTAGGATTCCAAGGTACCAGTTAGGATTCCATGTGTTGAAATGGATGTAACAATCAACCCAAACTAGGTTAACAGAAAAGTTTAATGTTTCATACACAGTTTTATTCAAGACTCAACTTATGTGCAGTAAGCCAGCTGTAAAGATTCCTAATGACTCTAGTTTCCTAGTATTCATGACCTCCCACAATGAATCAGGGTTTATTGGTATGATTAATTGAATAATATAGAAATAGCTATATGGAAAAAAAAAATCAAATAGTCATCTGAAAGTTTCAAGGCAGTGTCAAAAAAACACATCTTCCACATTGGCTTCATGGATCACTCACTCTGGGGGAAGTTTGACACCATGTTGTGAGGAAGCTGAAGCAGTCTTGTGGAGAAGACCACCTAGTAGTAAAGTAAGAGAAGGCTGGCTTGACAACAGCCAGCACCAATTCCCCATCTATGTGTGTGATCCTCATTGAGGGCAAATCCTCTAGCCTCAGTCAAGCCTCCAGATGAATGCAACACTGGCTACAAGTGCAACCTCCTGAGAGATCCCCCTTGCCAAAACATCTCAGGCAAGCTGCTCATTTCTTACCCACAAAACTGTGGGTGATATTAAATAATTATTATTGTTTGAAACCATTCAGTCTTCAGATAATGTTATTTAACCACAGATAACTAGTAAACTGTACCATGAAGTACAAGTTGATATACATTTATTTGCTCTGTGTATGTATGTTGGCTCTCCAATGCCAGGCCTCAAAGAGTCTCAGGATAGCCACTAGCAACTTAAAAGCAGTGGGATACATACTCAGAAAGGTTGTGAGGGACCAGATCATAAAAATCATTGTAAAGATTTTGGCTTTTGGCTATTAATGAGAATGGGAAGTCATTTAAGGGATTTGAGCAGAATAATTATTTTATCTGACTTACAACTTTAAAGCATTTAAACCTAGATTCTGTGCTGAGAAGTCTACTGCAAACATCCAAGAAAGGGAGGATGTACGGGTGAGAGTAACACAGATGGTGAGAACTGGTCAGATTCGCTACTTGTGATACCTGTGGCAAGCTACTGAACTCTGAAAATGTGACATGTTCTACACATGTACACTTGAGACAGTGCTATCTTCCTCACAGTGTATTTTACAGCATTATACAGAAGAAGAATGGGACACACCCAATGAGTGCTTGCTCCTCAGTCTCAAACAATCACAAACTATGAATGGAAAACCATAGGCAGAGGGCAGGGAAAGGAGAATCCTGTGGCTGTAGATCACAGGATGAGGAGAATTTGAGAAATGTTCAGGAAATCTTGTTTTCTATATTTCAACATTTTCATTAAACTTAAGAAAATAACAGAGCACTGCAAAGACAAGAGAGAATGAAAATTTTCAATTTTATAGAATTTCTTCACAGAGGTTATCATGAAATAAAAAAAAAAAAATTAAGTTGGCCTACCTTTAAACCCATCAAAACAATGCCTTTTGAATAAATTTTAATGCAAGCTGCTATATCATTGGGGTTATTGAGGTTACTGATCCTTGCTAGGATAACTCAGGACATAAGCACAATCCAGAGGTCAGTGTAAATGTAGAGAACTAAACAAAATTCACCAAATGGAGGATTAAAGGTAGAACCACAGGGATCTTCTAGTTTAAATGAGTTTTATTCCTAGAAGTAGGATCAAAATTGGGTCTTTAACAAGATGCCTAGCATCTCTAGTTTTGAAGAAGAATGTTATAAAAAGTACAATGGAGCTAGAACTCCCTAGACAGTTTTCCAGTGTATTAACTGCCAGCCCTTGTGGGTTTTTAAAGTTGAGGTATTTGAGAAAAGTTAAAAAAAAAAAAAAAAAGAACAGAATAACAAACTAGTTTTCAAAATATTCTTGATGAGGGCCAAGCCACTTCTTATTTTCTGATCCATTCACCATGCTTTTCACGCATGGGTCTGTTGGGGGCAGTTAACTCCGATATCTGTTCTTCAAAACTTTTAGCCTTCCCTACCCCTCCAAACATAAAAATCAAATCCAGACAGAAATACATGGCAAATTATACAAAAGATAATCCAAAATACACTTATTTATACAAGAAAAACAAATAAGGACAACACTTGGAAAAATACGCAAAATCACTTTAAGATAGTTTTTAAAAGCTGGGTAAAGAATACAAGATACAAATAATATAATCCTAAATCTGAGACAGAAATTAGAATAGATAATCATGGGCAAGTATTTATTTTTATGCAGTTTATTAGTGCTTAATTTCCTGTGTTGGTGTTTATCTACTGTTTATAAATATGTCCTATCCTCACCTTTTATTGAACAGTTTATACCTAGAATGAAACTTTTTTTTTTTAAACTTGTTTAAAAGTGAGTTTCCATGGCTAAGTATTATAGTACCTGCACTCCTAAAATAAGAAATAATCATTGTCATGAAGAATTTGACAGTCTAGATAAGGGAAAATGCCTGGCCCTCTGTGTAATGACCTCACATGACATGTTGAATAAGCAGGATGGATCCAAAAAGAGATTATACCTGTGTATCTCTCTCTCTGAACGGGCCAAATATTGCCCAGAAGTCACATGAGTTATAAAGTGCCACATACTAATATTAGCATCCTATGCATTTCATAAAACGTGATCAGATGGCAAATAATGTCCACCCTCTTTATTAAACTCAGTGGAAATGACTTCTGTCCCTTACCACTCAGAGTCTTACTTGGAATATCCCCTAGGTAAAGACAACATTTCAACACAGAAGTATATCTGTTATCTTATGTGATATGTTGGTAAAAGTGAGTGAATGAAATATTTTCAGATTTTACTAAAATATACTTTAACGTATATATAAATTATATCACTAACAAAATCTTTATGATATGGCATTTTGTTTCTGTCTGCAAATAAAATATCTGTCTGCAAAATGTAGTTATCATCTTTCTATTGTGAGTTAAGTACCTTGTATTTTAAAAAAATGTTTTTACTCTGTCCATGCAAACATATGATGACATAATAGAGTATCTTCAATTGATCTAGTGTTGTTTAATTAGCTGTGCAGTGTAGGGGAAAACTAGATGCTTAGATATGCCTACGCCAGTGACTGGCTAAGAGTAGCAGTGGCAAAATCTCTTTTCCTCTTTGTGTCATGAATTCCACATGTGAAGTGGGCTGGTTATTCCCTAGGGATAAATTGTCAATATGGTGATCACTTACCACATGTGGTTCTTGACCATCTGAATGTGCTAGTCCAAACTGGTATGTGTTATAAAGGTAAAATGCACACACAATTTAAAAAACAATACAAATATGAAGGTAAAATAACTCAGCAATATTTAGATTGATTATCTTTTGAAATAATTTTTTTACATGTTGGGATAAATAAAATATAACTTAAAAATTATTTTCATCTGTTTTGTTTTACTCTTTTAATGTGACTACTATAAAATTTCAAATTAAACATGTGGATCACTTTTGTTACTCTCCTCATATTCCTATTAGAAGCATTGCCCTAGAGGCTTTTCCCAACACTTTTCCAAGCATGACAACTTTTCAGTGCTTTACAAATTTAAAAAAAAAAACACATTTTTTTTTTTTTAAACCAACTACTGAGGAATGACCTTTTCTTTCTTTCTTTCCTTCTTTTTTTTCCTCTCTTCTAGTTTACTGGGCTGGAATGAATTTGAGGACGTAATGAAAGGAAATCTATTCACAGATTCATTCCCTTAATTTTCCCTGCCTGTGTCGTTTAGCATCAGAACGTGAGATGGCATCAATAGGAATGGATTAACCAGTTTATACACTTCTCCTAAAGGGTTAGGGTTGGTCATTACTTGTTAACTCTACCAGCTTATCTACAGATGACCCCTGTTTCTGAATACTAATATGTTTCCACCAATGTATATTCCACATAGTTCTGCTAATATATTGACAAAGGTCATTTCCACTCTAGAATCTTCAAGAACCTCTATGCTTTCTTCCACTCTCCCAGCCGCCAGTGTATCCCACAACCCACTTGGGCAACATTCTTCTCCACAGCCAGCCCTTAATAGAAATGGCAGAAGTCTATAGCTTGTCCCATTACCAAGGTCTCCCTCAAACCCAAATAACCCTGACCCTGCCACTACATCTGCATCCTTTATGCATGTGCATCAGTTTCTCAGGGGTGAGTATGCCACAGGGCACCAAACTCCACCTGCAGCACTGAATTCTAAGCAATGTCTATAAAAGATAACCTGCTTGCTTTCTAATTCTAAAGTCCTAGAATAGAGTCAGTATTTATCTCAAAAAGAAAGAACTCCAGAAATGCATATTTTACATTCTATATTTACTCAGTTACTTTTATGAGAATTCATTTGCATAAATGAGATACATTTTTTTTCTTTTCATTATTTTTTAAATCATGCTTTTTGACCTAAATGTTGAGCATATGGCATGTAATTTCATATAGGAAATTGGCTTGGTTTCTCTAATTCTCATTTTACCATTTACTCCCTTGAGTTGTCATATCCATAGTTCCTGACAAAAAAAGAAACACATCACTGTGTTGTAACTAACCAAAAGCAATGCTGCCACTCTGGGTTCATGAAACCTTTAAGAAATCAAGGCACAAAGATTTATAGAAAACGCTGACTTCTTCAATGGTGAAGTGCTCTCTTTCATGTTTTACTATAAAATGATATGGAGTTTTATCAAAATACCTTATAAGACTAAAATGAGAAGTATACTAAAATTCTCCTCCATAAAAGGAGGTATAAAAGGCAAACAAAATGAAAATGTTTCACAAGTTCATTCAATTTCCCATTCCCTTTTAATAAAGAATAAGCCATTGATAGAAAAATGAGCAAAATTGTAAGAAATACCCAGTCAGTTCACATATATTACATCAATGAAAAAAATAATCTCAAAAAGTATAAAACGCAGAAAGGATTTGGCAAAACCTCAGTGGATTTACTTTAAGAACATCAGACAGCAACTAAAGAGATTTAAGTCAGTTAAAGAAATGTAAAGGGATTTTTGGCCAAGAGAATCAAAATAAAAGAGGACATATGTTTAATAGCATGTGAATATTAAAAAACAATAAAAGGGACAAATGATATAATTAACTTTATGAGACATTGAGTAAGCTATCTTTTGTTTTGCATCTTTTGAAAAGGCTGTTATGTGCCCTAGGACATTTTTATTTTATTTTTTAAATTTTATTTATTTGAGAGAGAGAGAGAGAGAGAGAGAGAAAGAGATGGAGAGAATGAGTGGGAGGAGGGACAGAGGGAGAAGCAGACTCCCTGTGGACCAAGGAGCCCGATGCAGGATCTGATCCCGGGACCCTGGGATCATGACTAAGGGGAAGACAGACACTTAACCAACTGAGCACCCAGACACCCTGCACTAAAACATTTTAAAATAAAGCTTTATGGGGAGCCTGGGTGGTTCAGTGGTTTAAGCCTCTGCCTTCGGCTCAGGTCATGATCTCAAGGTCCTGGGATCGAGCCCCGCATCGGGCTCTCTGCTCAGCAGGAGCCTGCTTCCCCCTCTCTCTGTCTGCCTCTCTGCCTACCTCTGATTTCTCTCTGTCAAATAAATAAAATTTAAAAAAATATAAAAAAAATAAAATAAAGCTTTATGATGAAAGTGATTATGAGCATAATCATTATAGTTAGTATTTATAAAGTCTATATGACTTGTTACATTCTTTTTGTGGAGTATCAGTGTTATTTCTCAGAAAATAAAACATTTTTTTTTCCATTTTGTAAATAAGGAAGCTTAGACATAGAGAAATTAAATGACCTGTCCAAGGCCACCCAACTAGTAAGTGACAGAATCAGTATTTGAACTTAGAAAGTCAGGCTCCAGAGCTCAAGATCTTTAGTGCTTTGATGTACTAATGAACTGGATACAACTTATTTCCATATCTCATGCCCCTAATAACTTAAAACATACTAAAAAAGATAATTAAGAAAATAATCTCTAAAAAAAAGAAAGAAAAAATAGTCTCTAGAGTATTAGACTCATAGTATTTTAGAGGAAGCCACAACAAATTTCACATATTAGCACACTAGGCCAGGAAAGTTAATTATTTAAATGAAACATCATTTTTACTTGGGAAGTTTTAGCCAAAGTTCAAAAGAAACTCTCTCACACTTCAGAAAACCTTAACGTTTGTGGCGCCTGGGTGGCTCAGTTAGGTGGGCATCCAACTCCTGATCTTAAACTTAAAACTCAATAAAATACGAATGGAAAGGCTCAGACATCAATCAGATAACAGATGACAAATTCTTTTTTTATTTCTTTGCTTTTATTTTTGAGTGCAACTTTACTGCACATATTAAATCCAATGTAATTATTGGTCTCTTGTTAGTCGATTTTATTGGCTTATTGAAGTGGGAAACAGAATTCGATAATGGCCCCTAAGATTTCCCACCCTGTGTTGTACATGCCTCGCATAATCTGTCAGACTATGAATGTCATGGATTTTTATTCCTGTGATTAAGTTATGTGATATGGCATAGCTGACCTTGAAATAGGGACATTATCTAGGTGGGCCTGAACTAATTACATGAATCCTTTAAAAATAAAATTTTCCCACCTGGTTGCAAAACAGGAAATTAGAGATTCCAATCCTGAGAAGCATTCAGTGAGCTTTTGGTAGCTTTAAGAGTTAAGGAATGTAGGCAGCCTCTAATAACTACGAGGGCCCTCAACTAAAAGCCAGCAAGGAAAGGAGGACATCAATCCTACAGCCACACAGCAAGAAAGATTTGGGAAGCAGTGTTTTTTCACCAGAGACTGCACACATGAACTCAGCCCAGATGGCACATGATTTCAGCCTCATGATACTCTGATGAAAGTATCCACCATGGGCACCTGGGTGGCTCAGTGGGTTAAAACCTCTGCCTAAGGCTCAGGTCATGATTTCAGGGTCCTGGGACTGAGCCCCGCATTGGGTTCTCTGTTCAGCAGGGAGCCTGCTTCCCCCCTCTCTCTGCCTGCTTGTGATCTCTCTCTGTCAAATAAATAAATAAAATCTTAAAAAAAAAAAAAAAAGTATCCTGCCACAGTGGGACAAAGTTCTAATTTAAATGAGCTGCAAGCTAACAGTTGTTTTTAAAGCCATTAAATTTGTTGTAATTAATTACACAGCCAGAAAAAAACTAGTATAACTGACTGATTTATTTTCTGTGAAAAATGAGTATTTGAGAACCTACCACCCAAGCAAAGAACTAAAAATAAATAACCCTATCTGTAGATTTCTTTCCTTTCTTATACCCTGCCTCTTCCCCAACAGTCTAGATTCTTTAATTTCTTGCTTATTTTATTTTACCAAATACACATGTATGCCTAAATAAAATATTGTTTAGAATAGTTTAGTCTAGATTTATTTTAAACTTTATAAAATGGGTATCATTATGCTTGAAATCTTTCAAGACCTTATTTTCACTAAAAACTGCATTGCTTAAATTCATTCATATGATTTCATTCATATAATTGTAACTTATCATTCCATTTCACCGCTACGTTACAACATATTTACCCCATTCTTGAAGATGGTCGTTTGAGTTTTTTCCAATTTATGCTACTAAAAAAATACATTGCTTAGATATTCTTGTGTATCTCTCCAACTACACATAGATAAAAGTTCATTTTGGATACCTAGGAAATGAGTTGCTAGGTTGTAGGAAATATGAATGATCAACCTACAAGATGACACATTTTTCAAAGACAGTTGTACAAACTACGCCTTCATCAGCAATGGAGAAGGAAATGCTTGCTCCCCATTTTCCCCAACCATAGTATCCGGTTTGTTATTTTTTGCCAATAGAATGCCATCTCTTTGTTGTCTGTTTTGCATTTCCATAAACAATGTTGAGGCTTTTATGATTTGAGGCCAAACAGGTTTTCTCTTCTCTAAAATGCTTTTTCGTGTGTTTTGCCTGACTTTTCTTTTGGATTATTACTTTTTCTTACTGATTTTTAAATTTCTTATACAGTCTCAATAATAATCTGCCATTAGTTAAATGTTGCAAACATATTCTCACAATTTGTGACTTTTCACTTTGTTCAAGGCATCTTTTTATATATAAAAATTCTTATTTTAAAAATTTTCAAATGTGTCAGCCTTATAGACATTTTTTCCTAATTTGCTTCTTAGGAATTCTTCCTGACCAAGATCAGAAAGATAATCACCACTGTTCTTTTTTTTTTTAATTTCTGTTTTGCTTTTGATATTTTAAGGCTTTAATCCATTTGGAGTCAGGACAGAGGTGACACGGGGATCTGGGCTACCTGCTCCTGCATCTTATTTGTGGCATGTGGCCCTATTAATGCTTTATCCTGGATGTACCACTTTCGTTTTACAATGATTTTGGCTGAGCCTGCCCATGTGACTTGGTAACATCTGACAAAACCCAGGTCATGATTAGCAGTTCTGGTTTCATAGTTATTTTCGCCCTACAATCAGACACCCCATCTCTACCAAGGCGCAATAACACACCAGAAGCGTATGTTTTAAAAAGTATATAATTTTCTGCTACAGATATTCTAGAACCCTAGGGTCTCCCCTGTGACTCTCTCAGTCTCATGTAGCTTGCCATAAGCTCCATATAAGATCTTCTCCCACCATTATACCTCTAAAGTTACAGGTTTACTATGTTATAAGGCCCAAGCAAGAAAACTGATTACAATGTAGTTTGGACTGCTGCAGAGCCCTTTCTATTCTGTGTCCCCTCTCTGAGCTGTAAGCCTTTTATGCCACCCAACATATGGGTTGGAATACTACTCACAGATGTCGAACATGCTGCCTCTAGACTCCTAAGAGAGTTACCAATCATCATGCTTAATTTTTAGTGTGGGGAGTATAAGAGATGGGGCCATTCCATCATTCCTCAGACCTCTAGGCTACCAACCTCCAGTGATTTGGTCTTTGATGCCAAACAGATAACCAGCACGTTATCCGATTTACAGATCTCGGCATTCTTTTCTTAGAACATTTCTGGGACCAAATTTTGCAGGTTGGGTATACTGAGGACTAAATTCTGAAATGGTGATTAACCGATGAAGGCTCTCCTAGGGAGGGTTCTGAGGACTGTCATCTGTGGAAGGGAATGGAGTGAAACAGAAATGGCTTAAAGGAGAATCTGGACTTCTATGTGGCTATAACAAAGGCCTTAGGCACCTTCTGGGGAGACCTGAAGCTGGACTGGTCCTCTAGAAGGTCCCCAGCTCACATGAGGGGAAATGCCTTTATATCCATAAGCTGATCAGTGAGTGGATTCAGCTCTTTAATCCTGAAGGGTAATCTAGGTGGCATATCTTAGTGCTCATCTAAAAAATCACAACGCCAACAGGGGTGCCTAGGTGGCATAGTCAGTTAAGTGTCCGACTCTTGGATTCAGTCAGGTCCTACCTTAGGGTTGAGAGACTGAGCCCTCACTGGACTCTGTGCTCAGCATGGATTCTGCTTAAGATTCTCTCTCCCCCGCTGCAACCCCCTCTCAAATAAGCAGATAAATTAAAAAAAAAAAAAAAAGTAAGCGTGCCAACAAAGATGTTACAGGATAATTCTGGAAACTCAGAATAACTGGAAACTCCTATAAAATATAATTTATCAAAATATAACCAGAGGAGAGGCTCCTGGGTGGCTCAGTAGTTAAGCATCTGCCTTCAGCTCAGGTCATAATCCTGGGGTCCTGGGATCAAGCCCGGTGTTGGCGCCCTGCTCAGCAGGGAGTCTGCTTCTCCCTCTCCCACTCCCCCTGCTTATGTTCCCTGTCTCGCTGTGTCTCTCTCTGTCAAATGAAAAAATAAGATCTTTTAAAAAATTATATATATATATATATATATATAGAGAGAGAGAGAGAGAGAGAGAGAGAGAGAGGAAATAGAAAGCATGAATGGTCCCCTGTTGAGAACTTTAGTCATAGTTGAAAATCTTTCCACAAAGAAAATGCCAAGCCTAAGATTTTATGGGCAAATTTGACTAATTCTAAAAAAACTCATGAATCCCATTTCTGAAAATTTTTCCAGAGAACAGAGAAAAATGATAATATGCCCAATTCATTCCTTGGTGTCAGAATAATGACAAAAGTTGGCAAGGCATTTTTAAAAAGGAAAGTTATATATTCACCTTACTTGTGTATATACATGCAAATTTCCTGAACAGAATCCTAGCACGCTGGAGCTAATAAACAAAAGAATATACCATGACCACACTGATTTTACCTCAGTGTTCTATAGTAGAATAATACTAGAAACATTTCAAATGTTATCCACCATGCTAATAGAATTATATAGAACACTTTTTTATCTCAATAGATGCAGAGAACAATTTTGATAAGACTCTTTTTTATTTTCTACCCAACATAAAATGTGTAAAATTAGATATTACACCATTTCATTAGCCTTCTGCCAGCGAGGCCCTTGTCCCTGAACTACTGACTACTTCGATGTCGCAGGGATTCTCCATGTATTAGAGGAGGGAAGAGCAAATGAATATAAGGTGGTTTCTCCCATGAGGTGACCTTTTTTTGGTAATAAATCTTCTCCAGTTTTATTGGGAATATAATGGACATATAATTTTGTATTAGTTTAAGGTTTACAACATAATGATTTGATATACAGGTAATCCCCAACTTATGATGGTTTGACTTAACAATTTTTCAACTTTATTATGGTGCAAAAGTAATAGACATTTAGTATTTTGGATTTTGAATTTTCAACTCTGATCTTTTTCCAGGCTACCAATATGCAGTATAACATTCTCTGGTGATACTGGCCAGAGGCAGTGAACCATAGGTCCCAGTCAGCCAGATGATCATAAGGATAAACAACCCATATACTTAACAACTATTCTGTACTCATATAGATATTCTGTTTTTCATTTTCAATAAATTCATATTTAATAAATTACATGAGATATTCAGTACTTTATTATAATACAGGCTTTGTGTTAGGTGATTTTTCCCAACTGTAGACTACTGTAAGTGTTCTGAGCACATTTAAGGTATGTGAAGCTAGGTTATCATGTTCATTAGGTTGGGTGTATTAAATGCATCTTCAACTTGCAATATTTTAATTTACAACGTATTTATTGAAGTGTAACACCTCATCATAAGTTGAAGAAGATATATGTGAATATACTGCAAAATGATCACCACAATAAGCTTAGTTAACATCCATCATCTCATAGTTATAATTATTTTCATGTGAAGAGAACTTTTTTCATGTGAAGAGAACTACCCTCTTAGCAACTTTTAAATATATAGTAAGTATTATTAACTACAGTCACCATACTGTATATTATATCCCCAGAACCCACATACCTTTCTTTTTAATTCAAAATGACAAACTCTGAGGATTTCCAATTACGACTTTTCCTTTCTTAATGGGGTTCTGGATGATAGGCTTTCTCCAATCTCTGACAATAATAATTCAAAGTAACAAGCATTTATACTAAACAAAAATTTCATGATATAGTCAAATGCAAAAACTGGAAAAAATCATTTTATTGAACCCCTTTGTTTTATATTATATAAATTATTTTCTGGAAATGGAATGTTTGGACATAGCTATGCCATGCTCCTCTGGTGAGAATTAATCAAACCTATCTGTTACAACACAGAAGAAACTTTGTCCCACTGTAAAAGGCAAAATAATCTACCTGGCAAGATAAAATTGGCCAACTGTCTCTAACCTAGTAATTTTAGCAGTTGAGCTAAGATAGAACACATCTTCTATTATTTCCTTATAACATATATTTATAACTAAGTTCTGTTCATACTAAGCATAAATACACTTACAAATAGTCAGCCCAAACTGCAGAAATCTCTATATTTGTTTATTTCATGATCCTAACTCAACATCATACTTTCTTTTTGATTCATAAGTTCCATATTTTTCCAACATGAGTTTCTTGTTTTTTTTCTGATCCCACCATTGACTCTTTGGGTCAATGGGTTAATTGTGTCAAGTTGAAGACCTGATTTAGAATATACCATTTTTTAAGTTATTGTCTTATTGTTTGAAGCAAATTTAATTCATAGAGTCTCTGACTCTGTTTTTATAATGCATAAGTTATCAAAAAGGGTTTTTTGGAAGGTGCCTGGGTGGCTCAGTCAGTTAAGCATCTGCCTTTGGTTCAGGTCATGATCCTAGATTCCTGGGATCGAGCCCTACATTGGGCTCCCTGTTCAGTGGGGAGCCTGCTTCTTCCTCTCTCTCTGCTGCTCCCCCTACTCATTCTCTCTCTCTCTCAGTAAAATAAATAAAATATTTTTAAAAAAAAGGCTTGAGTGCATCCAGCTCTGATCCCCCCTTAAAAAATAAAAGTTGTTTTTAATTGGTAAATTAATTTATTTAAGGGGTTTGTTGAACAAATGAATTTACCAGGTCAACATATGTTTTATGTAAAGGACAACGTAGTAAATATTTTAGGCTTTGTGGGTTAATGGTCAGTATGACAACTGTACAACTCACTGAAATGCAGTAGTCATAGGTAATATGAAATTGAATGTGTATGGTTGTGTTCCAATAAAACTTTACCAAAAAAAAAAAAAAAAAGGCAGTAACTCAAATTTGGTCCACAAGTAGTAGTTTGCCCAATCTCTATTCCAAAGTGTCTCTCTTTTTTTTAAAGGTTTTATTTATTTATTTGACAGAAAGAGACACAGCGAGAGAGGGAACACAGGCAGGGGGAGTGGAAGTGGGAGAGGGAGAAGCAGGCCTCCCGCTGAGCAGGGAGCCCAATCCAGACTCCAACCCAGGACCCTGGGATCATGACCTGAGCAGAAGGCAGATGCCTAACAACTGAGCCACCCAGGCGCCCCTGAGACAAAGTCTCTTAATTAGTTGATTTATTTTGGTTTCATTCTCCTGTTCCTACATACCATAAAGTTAAAAGCTAGCAAGCGAGATGGGGAAAAAATGACGGACACTGTGCATTTCCCTGGATCATGTAACATAATCATAGCTGTTCAAATTTTGAAACTTTCTAACAGAGATGCCATTAGTATAGACAGCCATCAAAAAACAAAACAAAACATATGTACCAACAGTAGTTTAGCACCATGGCAGTAGTTCTGTTTTTCTAGCTTTGGGAAAATGGCAGTTTTCAACTGGCAGTTAGAGAAACATCTACTGAAACACACTTTACAAGAAATGGCTAAATTGTTTTTCAAGCTGGCTACATCATTTTGCATTCTCAGTACCAGTTATTCTGCATCTATGCCAGGGCTTGGTATACGTATGTATATGCCAGAATGTGCCAAAAAGAATATAAATATATTAAATAAATCTATTTAAGCCCTTCTCAGTGAGGCCATGAAACTAAACCTATGTGGTACTATAGTCACAAAAATGCTATTCATACCAAGTTGCAAAAATGACCATAATCCTTTATCCTTTTCCATATCCACTCTTTTTTTGTAAAGCAACTTTTCTATTATTTCTCCACCCCTTAAATCTGGGCTGGCATTATGACTTGTTTTGATCAATAAAATACAGAAGAAATAACAGGCCAGTTTTGAATGTGACCCTCAAAAAATTTTGCATGCCTCTACTCTTAATCTTGGATTCCTGTGACAATCATATGAACAAGCCTAGGAACATACGTTAATACATGAAGCACTTTCAAATCATGCTCACTGAGGCACTTTTTTTTTTTTAAGATTTTATTTATTTATCTGACAGAGAGATCGAGAGAGCACTAGCAGGGGGGGCAATGGGGAGAGAGAGGGAGAAGCAGACTCCCCGCCCGAGCAGGGAGCCAGATGTGGGACTCGATCCCAGGACCATGGGATCATGACCTGAGCCAAAGGCAGATGCCTAACCATCTGAGCCACCCAGGTGCCCCACTGAGGCACTTTTTAAAATGAGTCCGCCTCCAGCCAATCTAGCAACTAACCACAGAGGCATGAATGATCCTAGTCAAAACCAAAAGAACTACCTTGCTTATTAGCCCAGACAAAATTGCCAAACCACAGTCTCATGATTAAATAAGTGGGTGTTCTTTTAAGCCAGTGAGTTTTTTAGTTTTTGCCTTTCAAGATTTTATTTATTTATTTGAGAAGAGACTGAGATAGAGAGAGAAAGAGAGAGAGAGAGCGAGCATGAGCAAATGGAGGGAGGAGTGAAGGGGAAAGGAGAGGAGGAGGAAAAAGAATCCAAGCCGACCCCCCCGCTGAGCACAGAGCCTGGTGTGGGGCTTGATCCCACAACCCCAAGATCATGACCTGAGCCAAAGTCAAGAGTCCAATGGGTAACCAACTGAACCACCTAGGTGCCCCTTAAGCCACTGAGTTTTAAAGTGGTTCATTATGTAGCAATAGTTAATCCACAGACTGTATTATCCCTAATCTGTTTATAAAGCACAAAATAAAGTGAATGCCACTATGATTAAACAAAATTAATGTTCTTACTGGCTTTTCTGTAACTATTCCAATCTGCAACATAAAAGGGTTTTCTTTCCAAATAAAATGGTACTTCATATAAGTATGCAGACTAGTTCCTATAAATAAGTTATATTCTTAGTTCTGCCAATAATAAGCTTATGTAACTTTAAAAAAATTGTTTGACTTTTGTTTGCCTTAAATCTTCATATGTAAAAGAATACTGGATAAATCACATTTTAGGAAAGGAAATGCCATATTTATGTATGTATAGGTATATGTATGAATACACATTATATTAATGTATGTATTATACACACATATATACAAATGTGTATGCACTTTCATGTGTGTATGTCCTTCTACATTTTCATATTTTTATTTTTTAATTTTTCTCAAAGACTTATTTATTTTTAGGGAGGGAGAGGGAGAGCAAGCGCAGTGGGGTAGGAGTGGAGGTGTGAGAGGGACAGAGGGAGAGAGATTCTGAAGCAGACTCCATGTTAAGCACAGACCCCAGGCTGGGGCTCCATCTCACAACCCTGAGATCATGACCTAAGCAGAAAGCAAGAGTTGGATGTTTAGCTGACTGTACCACCCAACATTGTATTTATTTTTAAAAGCCCTTGGAAAAACAGCTCTCAATGGAGCTCAGTCAGGAAACATGTCAGTGTCCCCAAGATACATAAAGTAGGTAGGTCATATTTTCCAACTATCTTAGAAAGCCCCAAATATATGTGAGTGTATAATTAGTACAGACAGATAAGGAGATAAGGGCAGTAAAAATTTTTAACAAATGTTCTGATACAACTATCTCTGGGAGTGGTAAGAAATTGGCCAGTCTGTTGTTAGTACATAAGTGAAAGAGGCAAATGGAATTTTTTATATACTACAGTGAAAGCAAACTACAAGTACTGAATGAATGAGTCATCACAGAAATTTAGATATAGTAGGAACTTTAAAAATCAAATCCAACTTTCAGAGTTTCTTGATTTGACTAAGTTTACACTAATAGAAAATTACTAAAAATATCCACTGTGAAGTATATCCTGCATGTATTATCAAAATTCTATTCTAGATAGATCAAGTAAGTTATATAAAGTCAATCAATTAGTAGCTGAGAATAGAAAACAAGTTTCCTGATTGTCATTTCAGTACCCTTTCTACCATACGAGGTAACCATCCCAAATAATGACAACATCTATCTCTGACAAGTTATAATTATGTATTATATAGTAAACAGAAATGAATTTTAATATATTGTAAGTTATATAGTTATATAGTAAACAAAAATGAATTTTAATATGTTGCAAGAGAGTCAGCTATTCAATGTAATCTTATTTTGAAAAGAGTTTTTTAGAGGAAATGAGGTGAAGAAAATTCCCCAATTTAACAAAAAATATAATCAAACTCCTACATTTAGTTGGATCTCTGGGATCCTATCTATGTAGAATCTAAATTGTCCCTCCAGTCACAGTTAGGAACTGGGTTATAAATTACTGAAAGCAATTCATGCCTCACCCACTTTGTTCCCTATCTTAAAAAGAATCCCTTCATCAATATAATACTGGGAAGCTTTTCTCTTTTCTGATACCTGCTCTCTTCCTGCTACAAAACTCTCAATCTTCTTGTGCCACAATGTCTCCTAAAATTAACTATTCTCTCTGAGTCATAGTCTCCTTTTTTCCTTTTCTCTTTCTCAAATACACTACACCATGCTGTCCAGATTCTCCTTTAATTTGAGATTATATTCCTATTTGAGAGAGGAGGGAGATGTTCAAATGGTCTTGATTTTTTTTAATCGTTGTATATAAAGAGATGACAGTTGCTTTTTAATGTCTCTGCTTGACAAACAAAAACAAAAACTAATAAACAAACAAACAACAACCACAATTTCCTAGATCAGGAAATTCATGTCTGGAAATCAAATAATAGAGTTTCAGATCAACAAATGCTCCCAGATATATTTTAAAATTCTCAAGCATGCTCTATTACTTGTTGATTTTCATTCCCACAATTAATTAATCTGTATATAAAATACAAAAGGAATGTTTTATTTAGCTAACTCAAATTAGTGCAAATAAAAAACCAAGTGAATTATTGACAATTATTGATAATCATATTTCTAAAATATTTTACAGTTTCTTAAAACTTTTATAAATGTTATCTCCTTGATAAAGCCAGGCAGTATTTCTACTATTATTTTACAGGATGAAACTGGAGTTAACAGAGATTATGTGATATACTAAGAACCTAATAATTGAAGGATCTAAGAAGGATTTAATGGGGAATTTAGACATAAATATTTTGACTATAATTCTAGAGTTGTTTCCATTGGCTCTGGCTGTATCATGTCAAGAGGTTTAAATTGAATATTTCATTGGCCCCAAATATATGATTAAGTGAAAAACAGCACTCACATATATGATTATATAGTAAAACCAGATTTCATAAATATGGGGAAATTGGGCATTTGCTCACTTAGAATGTAGAGAGGGTAGCGGCATCTCTTTCTAGAAGACAGTCAAACTCAGTTCACTGCTTAACACACTTTAAATCTAAGTTGTAATATACAGCAAATTGAAAATCACTTTCCAGTTTATCTGCCAGTCTAAATTTTGTTATCCCAGGATAGACTGTGATTTAATCCACAGCACTTTTTTTTTCAATTAGTTGCTTCCTTTTCATACTAGAAAAAATGTTCTTTAATATCAGAGATATATCTCTACCAAGTCTTTTTATCAATTACTACACTCTTCCCCTAAGGGATTCCTTTGAACTGTAAGCATTCTTGGGAGGAATTTATGCCAACAAGCATTATACACTATATATTTTCAAATGAAGTATCATATTGCATCGATTTTTAAAAGAGTTCTTTCTAAAACGTACAACTCACTATTTTCATCTGAAAGGATTCAAGAAACACTGTTTTTAGATTTAGCTTCAAAAGGTTATAGCTTTTAAAGAGATATAAACTTCTGCAACACAAGATCTGGAGTCCTATTTTGCTTTATACATTGGCTTCTATTTCTTAAATTTTTAAAAAAATATCTCATAAGAATTATACTTGTATTTAAAACATTAGGGTGTAATGCTTTTTACACACTGCTGTATAGCCACATAGATTTTATTCCTTCATCTGAAAGGGGGAAATCTATTACATCAGAGAGATTTCAAAAATAAATTAATAATTAAGACTTAAACAGGATGTTAGTTATAAAGGTTGCTCCATTGGGGTGTGTGTATGTCTATGTCTGTGTTCTAAAAAGACTTTTATTAATTAGCACTATGTTATTCCATTTGGAATATTTGGTTCCTAAATGTGATTTTCACATGTCTAGAAAGAAATTCACAATGAATAATGTGATTTCTTCCTAGCTTACCAAATAAGGATGGAAAGAGACTTAAACCAATGCAAATCAAAAGACATTTTGAAGCATGTATGCCTATACTCATCCAATTATTATTTACTCATTCAACAAATATTTATTGGAAGGCAATTACATGTCCTGCAATAAGATAGGTCTTGAGGGTGATAAACTGATGAATGAAGAAAAAGTCAGAGTTTTTTTTCAAAGAGCTTGCATGATTAACAGTGGTAATAGTTAAGTAACTAACAGTTACTTATGATAACGAACAGTTATAATGAAACAAATGTTAAAGAGAGAGTAGAGTCAGGAAGCTATATAACAAAGTAAGAGAGGTAGCCACATTAGAAGAGGTTAAAAAAAAAAAAAAAAGCCTCCCAAATGAGGAAAAGGACCAAGAAGTGGGGACGTAGGCATGCTAAAGAATGAAAAGGGCCAACAATTATATAAAATGAAGAGGTTGAAACACGATATTTAGGAAATCACAATTTCAGTACAATAGTACAGGGCAGGTTATTGGACAGAAGTTGTAGTAATATGTATGTTCTGATTAAAGAGAAGGAATTAGAAACTACTGTCAAGAGTAGTAGATGATGAAAATTAATATAAAGGTGAAGTGATAAAATCAGAGAGTTTCACCTTATAAAGGAAATATAAAGATAGGAGGAAGTAAGCTTAAAAAGTGGGATATTTTAACTCAAAATTTTAACATACAGTTTCAGAATTAGAGAAGAAAGTACTTCATTTTTTATTTGTAAGCATTTCAAAAAGAAAAATAATTAGAACCATGAAAAAAGACTGACATCCAAGATAGTGGATTAACTTTTAAAATCAAAGAAAATACCTCACCTACAAAAAATATTTCCAGAAACAGAATAAATGTTAGAGAAGATTTTCAGTTAGCATTTTTCAACTGAATTATAGACAACGGTGTATCTAAAAATATGGCAAAGATAATCATCAAGAGAAAAGCAGCTAAAATTCTGCAGAGAGTGTTTAAATTTAAGAAAGTTCATTGCCAAATTATAAACCATGATGAAAGCAGCTAGGTAAAATATTGTGAAAATCATGTCAGCAAAGTTCAAAGAAAAAGGCCAAAAAGACTCCTAAAATTTAAGTTAAGATTTTAAAACACTTTAAATTAAATTAATGCTAACTGGGAGATAATGCAATGTGTAAAACTAATGCATATGCTTTCAAATCAACAAGAAGGGACAAAAGATATGAAACAGCAATTTACAGAACAAGCAAATAGCTAACAAGAATATATAGAGGAGATCAATTTTTGCATAGAAAGGCAAAATGAAAGGTAAATGATGTCTTGCTTTACATACATCATAGTGCTAAATATTTGAAAATAGGTAACATCAGTTTTCAGCAAAATGAGAAGTAGAACCTTCATGAATTAGTGGGAGATGTATCAACTTGGGATGACCATTTTCATGAGGATTCTGGTAATACTGTAGTGAAATTTAACATATACGCAAACCAAGAATACCACTCCTAGATATAGGTAGCTGAGTAATTTCCCCACTAGTCGACAGGAGATGAGCAGGAATATCTCTTAGCAAGGTGTTCAAGGCAAGGAGTAGTTGGTGTTCAGCATTAAGCAAATGGCTATATAACAGATACACACTATGTAATATTATGTAGCAGGGGGAAGAAATTAACAATATGAACTACAGAAATTAGGTACATCTAAAAATAAAGGATATTAACTGAAACTTTTAAAATAGTATGAGTTAAAAGATGACAAAATTCAGAATAGGGAATCTAAATATACTAGAAATCAAAACACAATTCTATTCTCTACTATCTTGTAAAAAAAAAAAAAAGATAAATAAAACAAAAATAATTACCAAAAAAAAAGAAGAAATTAAAGGAAAAGATTTTTTTTTTTAATATTGTTTTTATCAGGGGCACCTGGGTGGCTCAGTGGGTTAAAGCCTCTGCCTTCGGCTCCGGTGATGATCTCGGGGTCCTTGGATCAAGCCTCGCATTGGGCTCTCTGCTTAGTGGAGAGCCTGCTTCCCTTCCTCTCTCTCTGCCTGCCTCTCTGCCTACTTGTGATCTCTGTCAAATAAATAAATAAAATCTTAAAAAGAAAAGAAAAGAAAATATAATGTAACAGATAAGATTTATTAGGTTATGTTACAAGTAGCCTCCAAAATTCAATGTTTTAATCCAGCTAAAGTTTACTTCTTCCTCATATAAAGTTGGCTGAGGATCTGGGTGATATTTCAGGCCAATCTGCCTCCTTAAAGTGCTGAGAAATTCAAGCTGTGTTGATAGTAAAGCCTCCATCTCAACATGTGCATCCAATATTTCTGTTGAAAGAGACATAACGAGGAAATCACAGGCCACCTCTTAAAAGCACAGATTCCTTCTGCTCTTGGTCCATTAACAGAGCCAGTCATGTGGTCAATTATCAAGAATGCTAGGAAATAAAAGTTTCCATATACCCAGGAAATAAGGAGAAACATATAGTGGTGAGTACAAGTAATGGTTCTTCATGTGGTACATAAATCTTTTTCAAGCGCATATTTAGTAGCATAGTTTAGATAAATTTGTAGTTTAAAAATCAGCAAATAAGTATTTATACTAATTTATCCAAAACACAGGTGACTGTGGAAGAAAGAAAATCCTTAAATTAGAGGCCTGGGGATTCTGAGTTTATTCTAGGAGCATACATTTATTCATTATGTAATCTTTAGTAAATTATTTGGGTCACAATTTCATTATTCTGAACAGATATGATAATAATGATGATTATAAAACAGATAATATGATAATATAATAAAACATAAGAATTGTTATCTGTTTAATAATTATCAGATAATATGATAATATAATAAGATAATAATTGTTAAAATGTTTTAAGTGTACTCCCTGTGTCAGGCATTCTAAATGTTTTGTGTATATAGTTCATTTAATCCTTCCAACAATCCTGATGTTCTATTAAGTACCTTCATTTTATAGCTGACCACACTCAGAAAGGTTAAGTAATTCATTTGAAGTCACAGAGCTAAAAGAACAAAGATTAGAATCCAGGCAGTCCAATACCAAAGTTCATATTTTTAACCCGAGCATGAACCTTTTTTCCAATTAGTGTCATTTCTGTCCTATTTCATGTGTTGAATTGGAATATCAAATGAGATTATAAAAATACTTCATAAACTTCAAAGACCAATGCAAAAATAGTTGGCTTATAAAAATCAGCAAATACTCCTTTCCACATTCCATGGCAGTCATTTCTCTGGGTCAAAGAAAACAGCAAGGTGTGATATTTCTTGCCATAATTTTCACAGTGTGTATTTTTCCCATTATAGGTGTAGATAACTTTCACTATAATCCCTTTCAGCAATATAAACTGATGAGTCAAATGTGAAACAAAGAAATTACAAAAATTTACTATTTGAGTTCCATATTTTGAAATCTGTTCTACAATACATTAAAGTGTTTTCTTAAAATCTATAATGTTAAGCTTGCAAACTAATGACACAATAATATGAATGTTTTAGCTATAATTACATAATTTTTCTTGTTTGAAAATGAATTGATTCTTTCCTGAACACACATCTTTCTCTCAATATCTTGCTACAGACAACCAGTAATAGCCAACACAGGCCATGACATTCTGGTTATTCACAACAATTTTTCCTCAATCATTAGGTTCATTAGGCACATGACTGCCTTCAAAGTTCCCACGGGCAATAGCTTCCCCCCAGCATCAGGAGACAGCCCTGACTTCCAGCCTGCTTTAGTTCTTTTGCTTCACTGACAATTACTCAACCACAAGCCATGGCCACATATTTAAGACTTGTTATAGCAGCACCCTATTAATACAATTTTGTATATTAGGGTAATATTATTTGCTGTAATACATGCATATGAAATGTCAGAGGCTTGACAGAACTACATATCTTGTGTATGTAAAAATCTACTGCATATGTTCCAGTTTGGAGGCGGGGGAGGCTTCTGTTATAGACTCCGGATGACACGGACAATGTCACATTTAATACATGAACAAAGGTTATGCTGCACGTTGACATCTAGCCAAGAAAGGAGAAAAGAAAGTGTTGGAGAAGATACATCCTTCTTGTTTACTACCTTGGCCTAAGAGTGCCATATATCATTTTGTAGTGTTCCCTTAACAAGACACAAGTCCTAAATGCAAAGAATTGGGAAATATAATCATTGTCTAGACATTACAACATTACCAGACAATAACACTATATGATAGGAGAAAAAAACATTATCATTAGACAACCACCAATTTCTGCTACACATCATGTATTTAGCTCTAGGTGGCTGCCAGCTATGTTTGACTGGTTATTGCTATATTGTTTTATTTAGCCTAGCATCCACCTCCACTTGCATCCTTGCTTCCCAGAATTAGCTTCTTGTGATTTAGTAATGATCCCTTTGCTTGTCATCATGTTAGAATCACTTGGGAAACTTTAATGAATACCAATATGTGGACTGAATCAGAGTCTGGAAGAAGGGCCTGGGGACAGTATTTAATAAAATCTTCTTGATGGTTCTAATTGGCTGCCAGAGTTGATGATCAAGGCCTAATATGCCGTCGAAAATCAAAACTTTTGTATTTATTACCTCCTAAGTGGATCTTTCAGTCAATATTCTGGTGTTCCTAGTTCCTTTTGCAGGCTTACATTTACTTTGCTGCTAAGTTTCCTAAAACTCCCTTTGTTTCTTTGTTGGCACAAGGAGAAAAGTAAATGTGGGATCTACTAAAAAGAATTACAACTCTGGTGGTATTATTACAGGTGTACAGGTTTAATGTGTCACATCTTGAGTTGGTTTGGAACCCTGCAATTTATTTAACAAAACGTAATGATCCTTTTGGTGGCAGGACACAATGCAAAGACACTCAGAGAGATGAAAGGTCAAACTTCATTATTTACAGATTCAAACAGGAGAAGGCTGCCAAGTAGGGTCAAATAGGAGGTTGCAGCTGGGAACAGGGTAACAGTAAGCTGGGGCTGTAGAGAGGGCGGCTTATATATAACATTTAGAGTTGGGTTAGCTAGGTTTCTAATGCTCCCTGTGGATTGGCTAATCTGAATCATTCTCCAGGCTCCAGGTCATAGGGACTGTCTCTAGTTGTCTGAACCTGGTTTTAGAAGCAGTTAGGGCAGGTATATAGTAGCCCCTGAGTGTGAGAGCCCCATAAAGGGAGTGGTTGGTATGTAGAGTTAGTCAGCTGCACAAAAAAGAACTGACTGGCCTCTAGCCAGGACCTCAAAACTGGGTCAAGACAGCATTTCAAAAAAATCTATATTAGAAATTGACCCACTGATGTCTTGACACAAGTTTTGAACTCAATTATTTTGAGTATTTGAGTAGCCTGAATAATAGAGAGGCTTCCAGAGAATAGGGTATAAGATGCCCTATAAGTGTAGGTTAACATTTTATTATGAGAGAAAAAAAAAGGAGAAAAACAATAAGAAATATAAGGAGTCTTTTACACAGCAGCCTACAACCAAGTTCCCTATTTACATGGAAGTAGTCAAGAAAACAGATTTCTAGGATCTCTTACAATATCTTGGTGTAGCTGTAAAGTGTGGAAAGGTATCAGCTAAGTTTTTCATGACAATAATGTATTTTTGTATTCCTTGGGTCAAGTTGGTAGGTCCAGCAATTATAGTGTAGGAGGATATAAAGTGATAATTCAGCAATGTATATGCAAAGGTTACTGGTATTTTTTGTTATTGTTGTAACCAAAGGGAAGGGATAATTGTGATGATCGTGATCAAAGACATGGGTGGGAGGTCCACAGTGGAAAGATGGAATATGAGAAGGTGCTAGAGAATGAGAAACCCCTCCCCAGAGGCTTGAGGAATGGACCTATATGAGGTAACTGCCCTTGGGGAAAGCAATAATCTCTCTCTCTCTCTCTTTTTTTTTTTTTTTTTTTTGAAGTGACACAGATAGTAGCACCCATCTCAAGATCTTCCTTTAGGCATGGGAGTATAGGGGTGGATGTTTTGACAGAGAACAAGGAATATTCCAGGTTATGGGCCAGGCAAATAGTGAGCTCAAGAAATGTAATAGAATCCTTATTGAGGAGGAAAAATAACAAAAATATCCCCTGTCCAATTTGTCAGCCCTTAGGAGAGGCAGCCCATGAGTTTTGCTGGGCAGTGGTCCAACTCCCTGGGGTGAAATAAATTTCTATGTAGGGGGCAGTCATCTCCAACAGTGATGACTTGAGCTGGGCAATGCTGCTTGATGCAGTGTCATCTCTAGTGGAAAGTTCCAAGGCCCGGCTGATGCCATCTGGGATACAGAACTAGATACTCTTCCCAAGTGGATATCCACACAGGTTGATGTAGATCATGTTTTTGTATAATGGAATTATAATAAGTCTGAGCTACATTTGGAATTTTAAGGCAACATAGGGCCTGTGAGATTGATTTACAAATATCTTTTAAGAAATTTTGTGGTTGCATAGATAGCAAAGGTGATGTGTCACCACCAAAATCTGGGACACTGTCACCTGTGACACTCTAATCATTAGACTAAAGTGCTGGAACTTGACCAGCACAATTAAAACTCCAGTTAAGGGTAGCTGAGTCTAAAAGCTCTCAACAACCCAAGGTTTTGCTCAGATAAGAAATGATAGGGATTGCGCTGAAAATAGGTTTGGAGTCATATGTTGTTAATAGCATATCAGACTGTTTGTTAAGTGAAATATCAGCAGCTGAGATGGCCCCTCTCATATTAGCTTATATTCAGGCTCCCCAATTTAATTAATCATCACCAGTCCTTTGTCTAGGTTGTCAGTGCAGTTGGGGACAGGCAAGCCAGCAAGGTCCCTGTGCTGCAGGGCTTATATTTAGCCACTCAATGACATGAGGACCTCAGTATTTGCCATGCTTGTTTGAAACAATGGCTTATTGGGAGCGTTTGGGCTTCCAGATCACCAACTAATGAAAGCACCCAGACCAAGAGTAACAAGACCAACTAGCCAATAGAAAAATGTACAGATATATGTGACAGTCTTTTGCTGTCTGATGTTGATTTTCTTACCAAGGACGAGTTATCAAATTTCATCATATAAGATAAACTATTGATTTCATTATTATCTCTAAGTGTGCTTTAATTTACTAAACAGTTTTCTGTTTATCTTCTTGGTAGTCCATACTGTCTGTGGAAATGCTCTGAGGCACTAATTTTAGCTTCTTGTAGGATATCAGAGGCAAAGCCTGAATTAATTATCTAACCCTTATAATTTAAATATTGAGGAAATTTTTAGGGGGAGTAGAAGTTCAGGATTCCCAGTTAAAATACTTAATGGAGCCCAATGTATGTCAAAACTTGACCTTCAAGAATTCAAATTTATTATACATAAGATCTAATTAATGAATAGCTCTCCCAACTATTTTTCCATTTGACAGCCCACTTTTGCCCAGTCTTAAACTGAAAGAATAAATGGTGCTTCACAGCGAGCGGGTTAACACTACTTCAGTGTTGTGGTCCTATCCATTAAGACCTCCATACCCAATAGCATTTTAATGAGTTTATTAACTCCATCAAATCAGCAATCAGTAAATATCCTATTATTACATATTTGACTCATATGTTCTATTCAGTGCTCATTCCCACAGGCCATAGGATACTTTTAGAAAGACGGAAAGAAAGATTAACTATAAAATTTTGTAGTGCATCAGGGTCCTTGCTCAGGAGAACACAGCTTTCCTTTCATTCAAAGGGTTCTAAGTCTATAAATTGGCTCACGTCTGGAAACTGATGGAAGGGCCATGACTCTCTGTTTTTATGATTCAGGTTAGAATTCAGGCTAGAATTCAGGTTGGATTCAGGTTAGAATTCTGTTCACTTCACTTAGAACTTTTCTGTTTATACAGATAAACTAAGAATTCAATAGATTTCCCATGCATTTCACTTTCAGGAACACCTTGATTAACACCATGAGCCATCACTACAGGTCTATGCAAGTCAGACTATTCTGATTGCTGTTTTGATGCTGCTTTCCATTATAGTAACCAAGCTCATCCTGCCTTTGGTGGTTGAGTGTGGCCACTTGGCTCCTAGCATCCTAAAAACCAATTATTCCCATTGCATACAGGCTTCCCAATACAGCGACTGCAGTTCCCGCTGCAGGTCTGGCTTATGGAAAAGAGCAATCAAAAAGCGCTATACAGATGCTGGTGCTCTCTTCATAAATTTACTGATTACAATACTGGTAAAAAGTACATCTTCTGGACACTGCCAACATATCTACTAATATTCCAATCTACTTAAGCTTTTTAATTTCTTCACCTACATTAAACCAAGCCAGGTCCAGCATTTCCAACTCACTCACTGTGAGCCACCTTTTGGTCCATTTCTCAGCTAGCCAACCCACCAAACTGTTAGAACTCTAACTCCTTCAGCTATAATATTAAATGCAGAATCTCTGTTTAATGAGCCCATATCAATACATTCAACCTGATACAACTCTATAGCCCTTCTTTATAGGTTTTCATTATCCTACAACCTAAGCATCCATTCCCACACATGTGGAATGCAACAGACTAGATGTTTGTCCTATCCTCCAAATTGCTATGTAGAGGTCTAACCTCCAGTATGATAGTATTTAAAGAAGGGGACTTTGGGAAGTAATTAGGGTTAGATTAGGTCACAAGAATGTGCCACCTGTGATGGAATCAGTGGACTTATAAGAAAAGGGAGAGAGATGTCTCTGTCTCTGTCTCTTTCTACATGTGAACACACTGAGTAAAGACCATATGAGGACATAGCAAGAAGGTGGCCATCTGCAAAGTAGGAAAAAAGCCTTCATCAGGAACTGACCAAGCTGGCACCTTGATCTCAAACTTCTAGCCTCCAGCACTATGAAAAAATAAATTTCAATTTTTAAGGCATCCAGTCTATGATATTTTTGTTATATCAGCTCTAGCTAAGACATACATAAATACAGTTAGTATATATGCATGTATTTTTTCTCTGTCAGATGAGCTAGTCTAAGAGAAACAACTCAGAAGCAAAGAGCACACCTAGTCCCAGAACTTGGTTTCTAAGGTTGTTAGAAAAAGTAACCAGGGATCCTTGGAGAAAAGGCTGAGGTAAGACTAAGGAAGGAAATAATATAAATGAATATGGACTAACATATCAGAAAATATGAAAATACCCAAAAACAATCACACAAACAAAACCAGAAAGGAAATACTCAAAAAAAAAAAAATTCTAGAACCAAAAAAAAAGGCGTTGAGTAAAACTAAGAAAATCTAAATAAACTATCGACCTTAGTTAATAATGACCTATCACTATGGTTTATTACTTATAACAATGTATCATGTTAATATAAAATGTTAAAAAAAACTTGATGTGTACTATATGGTTAATTCTATACTCTATTCTCAATACATCAATAAATCTAAAATGATATTTTAAAGAAGTATATTTAAAATTGCATTTTTAGTCAGGTGTTCTCTTTGCACAGGTTTTGAGTTTTTTGTTTGCTTGCTTGCTTGTTTTTGGAAAATAAAGTTCTCATCATATTCTATTTTCTTTGATATTTTCACCAATAACAAAGGTTCCTTGAGAACCTTTGAGCCGGCAGCAGTAATATCAACTGAAAACTTACTATAATTACAAATTATTGGCGCCCACTCCAGATCTACTGAATCACAAACTCCGATGTTGCAATAATTTAGGTTTTAACAAGTAATTCTTACTCTATGCTAAAATTTGAGAACTAATATCCTATAATATTATATACTCCTAAGGATAAAAATAACCTTAAAAAGTAATATAATTACATAGGGACTAAATACTGCAAGATAAAATAAATATTCATTAAAAGACCAATAATAATCTTCTAATTAAACAAATTTAATAAGCAACAATTCCATACTACAAAACAAACTGGGAGGTTTTTCATAATAAAATTGCAAGATCAATGCTATGACTCTCATTTATAAATCAGAAAAAGTAGATTAGGAAAATTAAGTGACTTGGTCAAAGTTACAGATCTTTGATTCAGAAAGGGTCATGAAACACTAAAATATGTAGCCTTTCTGTTACCTATTCTATTTGCTTTCCATTAAACAAAAAAATGACACAGTCAAAAACTGATAAACCAGACTTCACATCTCAATTACTTCTTAGATCTGTGATTTTGTCATTAAAATCATTGAGTCTTAATTTCCTCATCTTAGAAACAAGTCTGATAATATTTGCTTATTCCACACATTTCTTACGAATATTAAGTTAACGCACACAGAAGGTATTAAACATCAATGAGGACACAAATAAAGCTGTTCTTGGCACGCCTGGGTGGCTCAGTTGTTAAGTGTCTGTCTTCAGATCAGGTCATGATCCCCGAGTCCTGGGATCAAGCCCCACATCACATAGGGCTCTCCGATCAGCAGGAAGCCTGCTTCTCCCTCTCCCTCTCCCACTTCCCCTACTTGTATTCCCTCTCTTGCTGTCTCTCTCTCTCTGTGTCATACAAATAAATAAAATCTTACAAAACAAAAAACAAACAAGTCACACAACCAGAAAACGTTGGTGTTGAGGTTGCAGGGCTGGTCCGTCCATCTGACTTGAGTGGAAACTGTATCGCTTTACTGCCTGTTTTAGCTTCAGGCACTCCTTTATTTGGGAAGGAGGTTTTGTACTGTCATGTAGTTAAGCTGAAATTACATTTCCCAGAATTTCCTTCTCTGCATAGTTCTGAGTTAGGGTTAACCACAAGGGAAGTTGTACAAAATGTGGAAGGCAGAGGAAGAGCAACAGCCATTGTGCTCTGAAAGTCAATGTTGAGTTAAACAGGCACCCCAAAGATCACCTAGCTGGGCTAATATGCTGGACTGCGTTGTTGTGGGACAGCCACCAGACACTGAGCAACTTTTATCTTTTCTGAGTCCTGGGCCAGGTAAGGGGACAGGTCTGTGGTGAAGGCTTCTTCTGCCCATCACCCAGATCTACAAAGCAGTAGGTCCTGTTTGCCTTGCTTCCCCTTATGTTTCGGTTTTTCTTCAGAGTGTCAGATTTTTCTGACTTTCCCCTGGTTCATCAGCTTTTCTTCGTTTCTCCTGGACCTGCTTCCCTCTAGTAACTTTAGGGCCACTCCTAAAGTTAAAGAAACAACCTTCTGTAGAGTTCTTTACCAGCAGCCACAAACTGGACAGTGCTTACTCTCTAAAATATATCAGTTTTGTAATACCCCTAGTGGTTCTGCCCTCCTGGTAAAACCATGACTGCTATACCTCTAAAATAGGTCTTGTAATGGTCATAGTAGATAATTTCTGAAAAAACTGTAACAGTGTATCTTTGAAGCAAACTATAAACTATCTCTATTAAATTACAAGTTAAAATCATTTTTTGCCTTGCTTAAAAGTGAGTGATTTCAAAAGCTAAAATAATCTCTCTAAAGCTATTCTATTGAACAACTATTAGAGTCCCAGTATGATTTAAATGCTTAAATTTACAAGTATGAGGCCAAAATACCGGTTTGTATGACTCTTGACTATAAATCTCACCTAAGTAATCCAAAGTAATTTGCATAGGATCAATTCTAATCTTTGCTATTGAGTGTTTTGTGCTTTGTATTAATTAAGGTGATTGGCTTGTAATTACTTCATTACTTATGCCCCTATTCAGTGGCTGCATTACTAACAATTACCCTGCCTTTAATAGTACAAGAAATGACTTAAGTCTTGATCGAAACTGACTTTAAAATATTTAGAATCTATGTACTAGATTAATATGTCTTCTTTTTTCCCCTTCAGATTACACAGAAGTAGCTTAATTTAGTATTTCATTCAAGATTTTTGTATTGTCCATGCATATGGACCTATGTAATGTCAGCTACAGAACTGATCAGAATCTCCTATGATCTAAAATGAAGGAAGAAACAGAACTGACATGCATCTAATATGTGCTTCTATTTCCCTTATTTCTACCCTTTGTTTATATTTCATGAGTCACCACATTTGTGAAGAAACTGAGACATGTATCCTTGACATCAGAGGCCCACTAACCTGGTAATAAGAACTGGTAAAGGAATCAGAAATAGAACAGCTTCATTTGTTTTTTTGTTTTATTTTGCTTTTTTAAAGATTTTATTTATTTGACAGAGAGAGACTTCTGTGTGACTTCTTTGAAAAAGTCACTTAAACTTTTCTGAGACTATTTCTTTGTCTGTTCTCGAAGTATAACACTATGCATTTAGTAGCCCTACTGTAAGCATTAAATGAGATCATGGAAATAAACCACTGAGTGCAGTTTCTTACTCAGAGTAGGTGCTCAATAAACAGGAGTTATTACTCAGATTATTGATACCAAAGTGAGCCTTGAAACATGAGACACATGAATTCTATCCAGAATTTTAGCTTCAACTTGAAACTATGCATGACTTGGCATTCAACCAAAGATTTAATTGAGCTATAAAAACAAAGTGATTTGAGAGCAATTCTATGTATTCAATCAAAAGTTGACCACAGGGGTGCCTGGGTGGCTCAGTGGGTTAAAGCCTCTGCCTTCAGCTCCGGTCATGATCCCAGGATCCTGGGATCGAGCCCCGTGTGGGGCTCTCTGCTCCGCGGGGAGCCTGTTTTCTCCTCTCTCTGTCTGCTTGTGATCTCTGTCTGTCAAATAAAATCTTTTAAAAAAAAAAAAGTTGACCACATAACTCCTTTATATTAAAGAGAAAGCTATCACAGAAATAAACTATTTATTTTATAGTTAAAATTAAAGGCATAAAGGGGCTAAAGAATTCCATAAGAAAATATAAGAAAAGAAAAATTTAAATTAAAATTAGAGAAGAAAAGAAGAAAAGAAAAGAAGAAAAGAAAAATTTAAATTAAAAATTAAAAAATATAAGAAAAGAAGAATTTTCATAAGAAAAATGAATTTTTATAAAATCATCATCTTTAATCATGCTTAAGAATTACAATCAGAAAAAAATATTTATCATCCTTTGGGATGGCTGATGGTAGGTTAGTCATTAATTATCCCAATTTTTCTTTCTGTAAAGCATAGTGGGATAAAATATTTGAGGATTTCTATTTACAACATTACCATTAACCTTTGTCTTCAGGGCATTCTCTTCCTAACTTTGAGTACAACAGTAAAAACATTAATGAATGTTCATATGCATCCTTGCCTTTTACAATTGTTATTTTAATGCTTGAATTTTCCTCAGGGACCCACCTTTGCTTTGGTGCTTCAAAAAGTACTACTGTTGTCCTTTACAGTCATTCCAGAGAGGAAAGTTTGTTGTTTTGATCACTAGCAAGTGCTAGAACTGTGCTAGCTATTTTACTTAATTTCATTTAATCCTGCAAGAAAATCTCTCTCTCCTTCTCTCTCACTCTCTCTGAGAGAA
Source organism: Martes martes (assembly GCF_963455335.1). Lineage (NCBI taxonomy): Eukaryota > Metazoa > Chordata > Mammalia > Carnivora > Mustelidae > Martes > Martes martes. Next base: position 31,818,314 of record NC_137895.1, on the reverse strand, counting down.
AGATAATTTATTAATTCATACTATATATTATATAATATATATAGGTTGTAGTGTTTATTATTACATATTAATAATTATATTTTATATACTATATCAATATCTACTGATATTATATTACTGTTATACATCTTATGTAAATATTTTTATATTTATATAAATACATACTTCTTGAAATATATATTGAAAATAGAAATATTTATATATATTATCTTTTCTTAAATTGAAGCTCAGAGTTCAGTAACTTTCCCTGAATTGCACACTTGCAATTCCCTGGTTCATTATGCTGCCTATGATCAAGTCTACAATTTTGCCCACGATCTGTAATTGCATCAGCAATTCCACAAGCATTAAAACCAAACAAATAAAGGACAAAATTATACAATCAGGAACTCTGTACCAGAACTGTGAAGATTACAGAAATGAGAGTGCTGGACCATGTCTGCTGAATGTTCTTTACATAATGCAACACAGTACTTTGCATATTTTGTGTTTTATAAGAACGATTTAATGACAATAACCTGGAGAGACAAACGAAAAAAGATTACTTGCAAAAAATATCCTATCACACAAACAGAAAGAGACAGCTTTTCACAGATCCCAATACCTAAAAGAGGAGAGAAGGGAAATCCAGTATAATAAGTTACTTTGAACTAGATATGAAAAAGCCCAGAAGTTATCTGATGGCTGACTATTTACCTAGCTTCATTAAGATAATTGACTGATTTTGCCAATATTAGAACCCCATGTCTTTGTAAACAGCATTAAGTTCCTTTGAATTTTTATGTCCTCTTTCAATTTGCCTTTCTAGAACCATACTGTGGGCATTATCGAAATCAATACACTAGTACTGAATAATATAATTTCAAAATATTGTGTAAGAAGTCTTTTTGAATAGTAACACTCTGATGTTAAATTACATTAATCCCTATATTCACACTACAATCAGCTTCTCCAATATAGCATTCCACAAAATCAGGGTAGTTATGGAGGACTCTAGGGTTAAGCAACAACTTTTGTTGAGTAAAAATTTATATAAACATGAGAATATTACCTTTCTCATTTGGACAGATAGAGAGTATATATTTCATGGGGCCATTGAATAAGATATTTATTTACATTTTCTTTATTTTGAAGTGACCTTCCATTACCTTTGGGATATCAGCCAACCCATATCTCATTGTGGGGAAAAACAAACAAACAAACAAAAAACCCAGCTTTTCATTATCTACTTAAAACCTAGGAGCTTACAGATAGGAATTTTCTCTGTGGATTTAAACATGGCATACTTTTTATTTATATGTTAACAAGACACAAACATCTATTATAGATTATTATATATGCTAGGCTCTAAGTAGATCAGATTTCTGTTTACAAAATGGTACATTTTTTATAAATGTTGAAAAACTGTACAGAATGGTGGTGAGTAGATTCTTGAAATATTCAAAAATACCTGCAGTTCATGAGAATGTTTAAATAGTTCAGGAAGTTTGCCCAATGGATTTTTTATTAAAGTTGAGCTCTTCTAAATATGTTGTCATCATTGTGATGTATTCAATAACTTGTTATGCAGCAGAGTTAGAATAGGAGTATCACAAGAGCAGGGACTAAAACTTAAACAAGGATGCATAACCAATTCACTTCTTAAACTGTTATCACAGCTCAAGAAATGTAAAAGAGCAAAACCTTAAAAAAAATTTGTTCTGATTTTAAACTTATACAGTTCTATGAAAAATTCATCGATGATTTTGTAAATACGAACTTACTGAAAAAGTAGGTATTGAGCACTTATACAGTGCTTGAAACTGTACCTATATACATGCAAGTTAAATTATATTTATAATTCTGTGGTAGGCAGAAAAATGGCCTCCCAAAGAGGTACACATTCTAACCCTCAAAATTTATGAATATATCATGTTACGCTACAAAAAAAATAAATAAATAAATAAGGTGTAATTGAAGTTGCTAATCAGCTTATTTTAAAATAGAGAGGTTTTCCTGGATCATCCAGATGGGCAAATGTAACCACAAGAGTCCTCAAATATGGAAGAGAGAGATAAAAGAGTCAGTGTCAGAGTGATATGTGAGAAAGACTGACCAGCCATCATTGGCTTTTATGATCAAAGACACCCACTGAGTCACAGATAAAGGCAGTTTCTATAGGCTGGAAAAGGCAAGGAAATAGACTGTCCCCTAGAGCTCTGGGAAAAGAATACAGCCCCATTTTTCCCTACAGTGACCCATTTTGAACGTAAGAATAAATTTTTGTTATTTTTAATACACTAAATTTGAGGTAATTTATTATAGCAGCAACAGAAAACTAATGCAGACTCTATAACTAAATATGGCATAATAAGGGTAATCAGAGCGTACAATGGGATTACAAAGCAGGATGCTTAATTCAGCTCATGATAGTGGTTGGGCATGTCAAGAAAGATTTCCTTAAGGAGTGATGAATACTGTAGCTGAGTTTTAAGGAATGAAAATTTAGTGAGAAACAAACTTAGGGGAAAGTTATTTTAAACAGAAGGACCACCATACGCAAAAGTTCATAGAGACAAGAAAACAAGGACTGCTTATAAATGTGACTAACGCACTGGGGAAATATGCAGGGACCAATACATAGTTTGCCTTGTGCCTTAAGCTGGGGTGGGTGCAATGCAGAGAGGAGCAAGGATAGAGAGAAGAGGATGAGTTCAAAAAATTATTAAGAGGTATAATGAGTAATTGTTTTTAATTTAAAATTTCTGATTAACTTTCCAAATCTGTTGCAGTAGCATCCTGATAAACCAGCTTTGAAAAAACAAAAAACAAAAAACCTTGACATGTAGCAACTGTCATTTTTTTTAACATGTAAATAAATATACCAACCATGGCCAATTTCAACATCACAAGATTAAACACGGCACAAATCGCTCTCAGAGGCCAGTAGGACCCAGTTTCTGTACATCACATATGTTTTCCACAGTTAATACTAACAGTTAATACTAAACGCAAAAAAAGAAAGAAAAAAAAACCCACCAAAATAAACAAACAAACAAAACTTGTAACTCTCTAATATGCTAATATCATTCCTGTGTCTTCCCACCATTTGAATGGGATTAAAGATTCTAGGGTCCATGAAACTGTCCCATCTCAGTGTGGAGCTTTCATCCCTTCAACAAGACACAATCATCTTACTGGAAGATGGAAGCTAAATTCTAGGTCTTACTTATTGAATCAGGAGCCTTTATGTTGCCCTCTAAGAATTAAAGAGTCTACTTCCCTTCTCTGTATTGTAGGCTCTCTGCTTTTACAATGCTACCTTCTTCTAATTGCACATTATTTTTTATTTATTATATAACTGTCCTCAATATACATATCTCATCTAAATAATTTAAATTAACTCCTTTCATTAATATCATCTTAGGCAGTTTTCAGAGGAAAGATAATACCTTCATTCTTTAAAATTTTTTCAGTCACTCAGTATCTTCCCACATAGTGGGGTTTCCAATGATTGAAAGTTTTTCTGTGAATCCCCTCTCAATATATTTGTTAAAAAGAAAAATAATGTTTAAAAGTTCATGTATCCATAATCTTGCAGTACATGAAGGTTGGCCTCAATTTTCAATCAAATAAATAATGTCAGAATAATAATGATAGAAACACATTCCATGCTCATGGGTTGGAAGAAAAAATATTGTTAAAATGTCAAAACTAGCCAAAGCAATTTACACATTTAATGCAATCCCTATCAAAATACTAAGAGCATTTAAAACAAAACAACTAAACAAAACAAACAACCCTAAAATTTATATATAACCTCAAAATGCCTAAAATAGTCAAAGAAATCTTGAAAAAGAAAAATAAAACTGGAGATGGAAGGATGGTGGGAGCATTTGGGAAATAGGGGATGGAGATTAAAGAGTACACTTATCATGATGAAAAAACATAAATAAATAAAATGAAAAAAATTGCATGTTGTTTATTCTTAATTTACTTTTAGGAGTTTTTTTAAATATAGCAAGCAATAAAATACTTCATATTAATAGAAATAACAAAGCTTGGAGTAAAGAGATCAATAAGGAAGTATCAAATTAATTACTGCATTCAGTGAATATTAAGCATTTATTACTTACCATGGATTACAGAAATGCTGGGAATTCCAAAATGAAAGAAAAAACACAATAATCCCTATCGTCAAGGGATTCATAACCTAGAAAAGGAGAAACATATTTTAAATATACAATTGGCCAAGGTTTTTGCTTCAACCCATAAACTGTTCAATTTATACTTTGCAGAAGAAATTAGAATTGTAGAAAGCATAGATGCAACTTCAGTTAATATGGGAAACTCAAAATTTGTGACAAGTTTATGCAGTTTTTAAAAGTTCTATTTTGTTGTCATTTTCCCCATTTCTTCCATGTCCTTTGCAATGCTGGCAGTTGTCTGTATCGCACTGAGATCATGTACTTATTCCTTCTATGAAAAACTGAATGTTCCTGCAATGTCAACAGTATAATTGTGAACTCTGAGAAGTGCATCTGTGCTTCATCCAAATGAGCTATAGGCCACTAAAGTCATAACTAAGTAGACACATTTCCTTCCTTTTTTAATATTCTTAAGCATTACCATCAAGTCCCCTTGGGATCTCTTTGAAAGGAACAAATAAATACAGTCTACCTCCGTATCATAACTATTAATTAGTAGAGTGTTTTTCCATATGTAATTCAGTAAAAAGTTTTATCCCACATTAGCAAAAATCAGACATATCTAAATGATGTTTTCAAGGTGTGGGAGTTTTTTTTAATTACCAAAAATATACACACAGAGATACCACTGTATCAGTCTTCCATTCTGACCATTAAGGACATTGAGGGAAGCTATTCCAAGGAGCTTGAGAAAATGAAAATATTATCTTTTGTAAGTTTCTTGCCAACCTTTATTAGGCACTTACTGTATGGGTGTTCTATATTGTGTTAAGTGCTTGGGGAAGGAGAACAAGAACATAGCAAGTAATTAATATTTGCTGAGTAAATAAACTACTTTATACCTGCTCTAAAGAAGGGTAGAGTACCCAGGACATACAGGATATGCACAAAACTAACAGTAATATAGACCCTTGTAAAAATTAAGCTTAAAACAGATACAAAAAAAACAGGTACCATCAAAAGATAAAATTATTTTCCCTGAGAGGAGCCACAGAATATTTCGTATGAGTAGCATTTCAGCATATTCTTGCACAGAACCAAAGTCACACTAGATCCTCAAATCTGAAAATGAACTCAAGCAGCAATGTAAAGAATTTCCATAAACTTCATTAGATAACAAAAATTTTATTTTTTTTTGAAGATTGTATTTATTTATTTGAAAGAGAGAGGGAGAGCGCACAAGCTGGAGATGCAAAGGGAGAAGGAAAGAAAATCTCAAGCGGACTCCTCGCTGAGCACAGAGTCTGACATGGGACTTGATCCCAGGACCCTGAGATCATGACCTGAGCCGACACCAAGAGTTGGACACTTAACCGACTGTGTCATCTAGGTGTCCAGACAACAAAAATTAAAAAAAAAAAAAAAAAAAGATCATGACACCTCATTAATATAGCTATAGCTAGAATAAAAATAAAAAATTCAGTTAATTAGAAGTAATAGCTCATAAATAAGTCTCAGAAGGACTCTGACCTTGAGGCATGGTCTGGAACTTAAACTAAAACAAGATCATCAGTCCAGAAAAAAATTGGTTTAAAGTTGTGATTCCAAAGAATACTACAGTTTCATTAAGTACTCAAATTATACTGCCTCAGATCCCATAGTCTTGATTTCCAGAACTTAGTTTTACCATTACTTTCTCTACCAGCAAATGTTCCCTCTAATTAAATACCCTCAAAATTTCTCCTATTCTAGTCCACTTCCTATAATATTGCTTCTATAACCTATTGCCACTGCTGGACACAAGTCTCCCACAATAGGGGATTATGGGTGCAACTACCTCCTGACGATGTTAGCTCCTCTCCTTTACTAACCCTTTCCCAATTCTGCAAAACAGTCCTGAGAGCAATCTTTTCCCAGAAGAACTGACTTTAGAAATAGCAACTGCCTTTAGGGAAAAGCAGATCCTCCCTATAAAGGGATTCATCTTCCCTTACAGTTCCATAGGGAAAGCTGAAGTATACAGAGTTTAATAACCCAATACCAGAGCATGTTTTGCTATTCAGTCTAAATCTAGGGAATTGAGAGTATGGTTTATGTTAAGATGACAGAGTACCATTGAACTCTTCAGTTTCTCCTTTCATTCAAAGTTGCAGAACTAGACTTTCCCTCGCCCTTGGAGTTTCTGTTCCCAAGCCATTGTGAGCAATGTGATAAAAATGCGTAAAACTTATCTTTCTCAAGAGCAAAAATAACTAACAATAAAAATAGTAAAGTCATAGGATACTTTAAACTCACACTTCTAAATATTTTTAATAGAAACAATCTTTAAAGTTGAAACTAACAAAACTGTTATCAGCTCATGTCTCTATAAACACACAAAGTAGCTTAACTGATTGAACATTTCCAGCTTCAAATATCTGTTTTAGTTGAGGATATTTAATTTGCATTTATATAACATTGAGGGTCACAAACATTGTGTGTTCTTTATTTGTTTTATTGCAGACAAACAAAATTTATCATTTTGTTTGTCTCCTAAAAGTCACCATAAAGATATATTCAAACCTCATATTTTTGAAATTACCTTCTATTTTAAAAGATAGGGTTTTTTTTTTTCTTATGATTGGGACTCTCTTAAAAATTATAGGGTCCATGGGGCGCCTGGGTGGCTCAGTGGGTTAAGCCTCTGCCTTCGGCTCAGGTCATGATCCCAGGGTCCTGGGATCGAGCCCCGCATCGGGCTCTCTGCTCAGCAGGGACCCTGCTTCCCTCTCTCTCTTCCTGCCTCTCTGCCTACTTGTGATCTCCGTCTGTCAAATAAAATAAATAAAATCTTTAAAAAAAAAATTATAGGGTCCAGATTCAATTACAACCCCCAATTGAGTATTGAAAGCAAATCTATAAGATGAATCCTAGAGTCAGGCTCTCTATCTAAGTAAAGATGAGAACAGGACATCGGAAATTCAGAAGCATCAAGCAAAAGAAGAGACAAAAATATGTGGGCAGGAACCCAATCATTTGGAGATGTGATGTGTCATGACAGCAACTCAGCTGCTACAGAACTGGAAACTATAAATGTTACTTGTGATGCCAGAGTACTGAGGGAGGTCCTTCATCAGAAGACACAGAGTCCTGGTTATAGACAACTAAGTTATCATGGCCAGGGAGGAGTCAGCCACAAATTTAGTGTGAAGCTTCGTTTTCCAAAGGTCCGACTGGTTTCACATCCGGCCATACCTGAAGCTCAAACCACAGGCAGTGACTATGCAGAAGGACAAGAATCTAGGGAGAACAAGAAACTACTGTGTCTTCTCATGTTAATATTCTGCCTTAGAAGTCAAAGCTCTCTACCTATTTTCAAGAGCTTCAACAACATAGTCCGAGTACAAATTTTCTTATATATTACGTTTAATAAGTGCTATTAAAATGCATCTTCTAAATCACTTCCTTACATTAAAATAGGCTCTTATTAGATTTAGAATTCTTATTTAAGGTCATGACATTAGTTTCTGTACTTCCTTGCTCTAGGAGTACTATAAATGCAATTTTCATGGATAAATCAAGCTGTGTAACTCAGGCAGAATGTTTCACTATCGCCCAAGGTAGAACTGTGAGTCTTTCATAGCAGTCAACCTAATTATCTTTTATTTTTATTCTTCCCATCAAAAGGGCACATTCATACCTTTAAAAAGAGCTTATTAAAATAGACTTCTTACATTTACATATTTCAATAATACTGTACATACTGTGAAAAAGCCAACAATATTACTGTAGCTCCTGTTAAAATTATTAACTTCTTTTATAAGCAAAACTGTCAAAAAATATTTCATTTAGGGTAAAAAGCTTTGACCCTGTTGCCTCCTAGTAGGCAACTTTATTTTGTGGCAACTAACATTTGTGCTTCAGTCAGTCACAAGTACTTGCAGTCCACCCTTGGGTTACATTCATCCATATAATGGGGCAGCAAAGACAGCATGAAGAAATGGAATTTAAGATAAACTTCAAACCTCATTAAATCAAGAGCTTCATAATACTTTCCTAACAAAATATTGGACAGGTTTGACTATTTAAGTTTCTTTTCTTCTTCCCGAAGATTCTAAAGAAAAGTGGCCCAAAATGGAAAATGGTATTAAGGATATATTATCAACTGGGAAATTAGTCTATTTTCAGTATTTAGAATAAGATAACATATACATTGAGTAAAGGCAAATAAAGTAATAAGATGATGTACTTATTGTTAAAACATAATAACTCATATTATAAGCCAGATCAGAAACAAGGAAATGTTCTCCTTATAAAAATAGCTTCCAGGATTTGTCTATTACCAAACTATCTAAATTTAACTAAGGAAAGAATATGTCAATCAAAGGAACAGAGAAGTAGGCACCTGGTCAGCATTAGAAGTCTAGAAAAAGAAGTCACTGTGAAAATACTGTCTTTGCCATTTTAAACACTATCTAGAGAACATTAGACAACAGACTTTAAATATTCTGTCTCAGTAGCAATACCTATGTGAAACCAGCTAAGATGAACGTTATTAAACACATACATCACTTCTCTCTCTCTCTTTTTTTTTTTTTTTGCTGATTTGTGTAGTCTAGTAAACACTAAGGTATCTGTGGTAGCTTTACATGTTTTGAATACTCATCCTGTACTTGTTGATTCTTATAATTTCTTATATTTTTATATTCCTATAAAGTTGGAATTTCCAATATTATGAGTCATGGCTTCCAAAGGTAAAAGTTAAAATTCAGATTCTCAGACTTCTATTTGTAAAGAGCTCAGAAGTCATCACTTTGTTCCCTACAAAAAGACAAAGCTAAACAAACTGCAAATCAATGGCCCTTCTTTTACCATTAGAGAATACATGTTACATGGTAAAACATCACCCCAAAACCTGGGAATATAGGTAAAATAAGCAAACACTGCCAATATCAGTTAACCTGAAACCAAAGCCGCTGGAGCCAGAAACAGGTAAGAAAACTTAAAGGGAATTTGATGAATTTTGAGAAACTGCATGTAGTAGACCAAACTGAAAATGAAAATGTCCTGGACAGGAGACCTTGAGGAGGTTCACATTCATGGGATTTACAACCAGAAAGTCTATATTTCATGTGAAGATCCAAGAAAGATCCCACTCTAGATCTGACTTTGTGAAATATGCCCAGAGTTTTCTCCATAACAAAGGCCTGCTATTGAGGAAAAAGACATTACCAGACTCTTCACAGCTTAGGAAGGGCATCATCTCCACTCCAGCCGCACATACTTAAAGGATAAGAAAAAAAAGTCTGAAAATCACAGTCTAGGGACACAGGACAACTAAAAGACTAAGATTAAAATTTTTAAAATTGAAGGATGCTTCCCTTTCTCTGTATCTTACCAGCACACAGAGGGAGCTCTGGTATAGTAACTAGTTTTATAAATAACTATATAAAATATGTATAAACTATATATGGTTTTCTCATTCATAATTAATTAAAAGATAATGGCTTGTTTAAAGTAATAATAGTGATGAAGTATTTGGGTGATTATAGCATAGAGATAAATACAATGAATGAAGGTAATAAACTGGGAATATTCTTATAGGGTACTTACGTATATGTATAGCATATAGCGTTGTTTGAAGGTAAACTTAAATTAGCTACAAAATAATATGACAAACTCTAAAGCAACCACTAAAAAAATTGTTAATGAAGTATAATTAATATGCTAAAAAAGGAGAGGACATGCAAAGGGAATGGAAATATATAAAACAATGTCAGAGAAAGCTAAGGGGGAAAGGGAAAAAAGAAAACAAGAAGAAATGTAATGAACCTAAAATTTACAAAAATGTACATATTAATCCAACCATGTCAATAATCACTTTATTTTTAAGATTTATTCATTTGAGAGAGAGAGCATGTGCGCACATGTGAGCACGCATGAGGGGAGGGGCTAAGAGAGGAGAGAGGGAATCTCAAGTGGACTCCCTGCTGAGCAAAGGGCCCCACAGAGGCTCAATCTCACCACCCTGAGATCATAATCTGAGCCAAAATCAAGAGTTGGACTCAACCATCAGACACCCAGGTGCTCCTTCAATAATCACTTTAAATGTGAAGGGAGTGGATACACTAATCAGAGGACAGGGAAAGATAGACCATGTTGATGTTAATACAAGAAACCTGTAGTAACTATATTTATTTCAGAAATGCAAACTTCAGAACAAGGAAAGTTACTGGTGATAAAGTGAGACATTACAGAATGACTAATATTTATGTACCTAATAAAGTATCAAAATATATGAGGCAAATTTGATCAAATTGAAAGAAGAGAGAGACAAATCCACTATATACAAATATGCTTGGAAACTTCAAAACCCTTTTTCAGTAATTGCTGTATCAATCAGGTTAAAAATCACCAAGGGTATAGTTGATTTGAATGGCACCATCAATCAGTTTTATCTAATTGACATTTATAGAAAACTCCACTCAATAATAACAAAGTACATGGAACTTGAGCTCACATGGAACATCCTCCAGGATAGATCACATTTGGGAACATAAAGCATACTTCAACAAATTTAAAAACATAGAAACCATCTTATTAATTGAATAAGAAACTAGAAATAAGTAATAGAGAGTTGAAAATGCACAAATATTTAGAAATTAAACAAATTAAACATGGTCAAATAAGAAGTCTCAAGGGAAACAAATTTATTTTGAACTAAATGAAAATAAGAATATAACTTATCAAAATTTGTGAGATACAGTGAAAGCAGTGTGTACAGGGAAATATCTAACATTAAATGCACATTTTAGAAAAGAACAGAGCAAAATCAACAATAATCTTAGCTTCTACTATAGGAGACTAGAGAAAGAAGAACAATTTAAACTTAAAACAAGTAGAAGAAAATAATGAATTAAAGACAGCAATAAAATAGAAAAACAGAATAATAAAAGTTGGTTCTTTGAAAAGATCAATGAATCTCATAAATATTCAGTGAAGCTAACTAAGAAAAAAAGAGAGAAGATGCAAATTATCAATATTAGAAATAAAAGAGAGCCCATAACTACTGATTGCAGAGACATTAAAAAAAAATGCTACAAATGTGATAATTTAGATTAAATGGACCAATTCTTTGAAAGACAAAAACTATGAAAACACACATAAGGCAGAATAGGTCATCCGAATAGGCCTACATTTATTAAAGAACTGAATTAGTAGTTTAAAAACTTAAAAAAAAAGAAGTAACCACCAGGCCCAGATGCTTTTTAAAAAAAGAAATGACACCAATAATTCACAACTTCTTCCATAAAATTCTGTTTCCCAGCTTCCTTAGCAAATAGGATAGAGGCATGTGCCCTTGGCTCTGCAAACAAGACACACAGAGACAATGCTTGGATAAAATAAAGTCATGTCCAGAAGACATTTCAAGGAGAGCAGTAGTAGATGTCCTTGTGGAGATGTCCAACAGCCGCCTAATTCTTAGACTCAGGTATAAAAAGATTGTGCCCACCAGCAGGCTATTAGAATGATTTCAATAATGTTCCTGACTGTGTAGCCTCCATGGATTCTATGATCTATCATATTTTTTAGTAAATTTCATTTCTGATTAAACTAACTAAAGCTGGTTCTGTTGTTTGCAACTATACCATTGTGAGATATTCTGCTTAACCATAAACCTCATTTTTTAAGCATAAAGCTTTTTTTTTTTTTTTTTTTTACTTATTTGACAGAGAAAGATCACAAGCAGGCAGAGAGGCAGGTGGAGACAGAGGGGGAGGGAGGCTCCCTGCTGAGCAGAGAACCTGATGTGGTGATGTGGCGCTGGATCCCAGGACCCTGAGATCATGACCTGAGCCGAAGGCAGAGGCTTAACCCACTCAGCCACCCAGGCGCCCCTAAACCTCTTTTTAAACTAATATTTGGCTTCATACATGGACTCTGTTTAAAGAGAAAAAATATGCTTGTCTTGTCAGCAAGCATTAAACAATTCATGTAAGTTAACAGCAGCTGCCATCTCGAAAAAGGTCCCCCTACAACAATCCCCACAGCAGTATAGCATAGTTACAGAGAAGACAGTCTGGTTTAGCAAAAAACAGACACAGACACAGACACACACACACACACACACACACATACTCACGTGCGCGCACACACACGCACACACACGAGTTTGTAACCAGACAGATCTGGGGTTCAATCCTTACTCTGCTTTTTCTAGTTGTTTTACATTAGGGGAGTTATAAAGACTCTCTAAATCTCTACTCACCTATAAATGCACAAAATTAAACCTACTGCCCCTGGAAGACTATCATTTGCCTGCTCATGAGTCATTTCTCTTTATTCTTGGTTAACACAGCTCCGATTTTATTCAGATTATCACGTAGCTATGTCCTAACCCAGATGACATCTCTTATTGATGATAATCCTTTCACCAGTTGCCAATTAGTAAGTGGTTTATTGTTTGATAAGTAGTACGATCCAATTTTGTTCAAAGGAACCTCATAGGAAACACGCTAGAGATTTCTGGAAACGATTCCACTCCCTGATAAAGACAGAATGAGAAACTGTGAGAGTGAGAAGGAAAGCAAGATCAAGAGTGAGAAGCTTTCTTTCTTCCTGCCTTTGAGGACTATTGTGTGAAGATGTGATTCCTAGAGCTCCAGCAACCACCTCATCACCATGTATGATGGGAAGACCAGGAAAAGGGCAAGCCCACAGTGAAGCCCACAGAATTAAGCATCAATTAATTCACTAAACCATTCTCAGAAACATCTCTGTCCAGACCCACTGTTCCAGGAAAAAAAAAAAATCAACCTCTAATGTGAAATCCAATTTGTCGGTTTGCTTGCTTCTAAAATAATTCTTGCTGAAACATTGTTTCATAGGTTTTTTTAGTAAGTACTGAATAAGATAATGCTTTTTAAACAAAATGCAGGCAAATTACCCCTCTACTCTAATCCCTCTCATGGCTTTCCATATCACTAAGAATGAAAGACAAATACCTACTACGTTCATAATTTTGCTCTGCTCCCTCTATCTCACCGTTAAATCTGACCTAATCTCCTATTGCTTTTTTCCCTGCTTCCTCTGCTCCAGCCGTTCTGGTTTCTATGTTGTGCTTCCCTCACCCAGGAAAACCCCTTCCTTAGCATCTTCACTACAATTGTACACACTGCACAGACACACCTTCCTCCAGACATACACTTGCCTAATTCCCATCCATCCCTTATGCAGACCTTGCCTCTCAGTGATGCCTTCCTGGTCACCTTGTCAGTACAATTTTCCTGTTCTACAATTTTCTTTTTCCCTATAGCACTTTTCACCTTTCTCATGGTGTATTTCTTTATTTATTATGACTATTTTATACCATCTAAATATGGGTTAATATAGAGCTAAACATGGGCAAGATTTTCTGTTTAATGATGGATCTCAAGGATCCAAAGCAGTCTCTGGATATAGTATGTGCTTAAAAATATATATGTTGGGGCACCTGGGTGGCTCAGTGGGTTAAAGCTTCTGCCTCCGGCTCAGGTCATGATCCCAGGGTCCTGGGATCCAGCCCCGCATCAGGCTCTCTGCTCAGCAGGGAACCTGCCTCCTCCTCTCTCTCTGCCTGCCTCTCTGCCTACTTGTGATCTCTGTCTGCCAAATAAATAAATAAAATCTTAAATATATATATATATATATGTTAAAATAAGGATGAATATATGAGTATTTCCAAAATTCCCAGCACATGCTAGCTATTCGACAAATCTTCCCTTAATCACTGTGCACTTCCTTGCTTGTACTTCCCCCGCTGTGGTCCAAGCATGTAGTGGGAGCCACCTCACTGTTTTTCTATGGTTCTACTCTTCCTCCCTTTAGTTGATCTTTCTCCCTATCCTCTTTTTTTTTCCCCACAGTCCTACTGCACTTTCCATGCTTACTTCCCCTGACTTTTCTCTTTGTAAGCACAAAGAGCATTATTCTTATTCATTCAGCAAATATTTACTGTTTGACTAGTGTGTGTGTCAGGTATTTTGCAAGGTTTTAGATTTTGAGAGAACAATAAAACATAATCTAACAGGTACTCTGGTATGTATTTTCTCACACACCAATGTGCTTCAAATAGTACACTTGTGCTCTTATGTGACACAAGAATAAAGGTTTTTGTACAACATGCCCAGGTCCAGGATGAAACATGCGTGATGGTCACTGGTCAAGAAAACAAGCAGATTAAGCATGCTGAACAACGAACTGCAGAAGGAAAGGTCAGGAGAACTGTACCATGAATTATTGTACAAACAGAAGTTCCAGGCTATGCCACTAAGAAGATAGGAGGACAAGGGGTCTTTGCAGAACATAAAGGAAGTGCTAGTCTAGGAGTAAAGGTGCAGACATTATAAATTTGTAGAAAATAGAATATATTGGTCAAGGATACAATGTCTTTTTAACAAACAAACCCTCCCAGAGAATTTGTAAATTATGACATGTATTTTATTATACTTGAAATTGTTGAATCATCCAAAACGTTTAAAAACTGCTCTTAAAATTATCCTATTTGGTGGGGGGTAAAGATATTTTCACACAGTATTTTTTTAATGCAGAAATTTCCAATTCTCAAAAGCTGTCATAATGCCAAGTGAAGAAGTTATTCATCCATGAAAGTCTCCTTTGTTAAAAAACAGATCGCATTATTTATACAATCTGAATGTTTAATGAATGCATACAAATTCAAATGTCATTGTAGATAAACTAAAATTACATTTCTATCAAGGAAGAAAGCCTTTCCAGCAAAGAACAAGACTTTTGTTTTAAGGTGAAAAAGTTAAAGTCTGAATCCTAAATTGTTTTTTAAAAAGTAAATGACAGGGAAATATATGAAGGTTTCCTTAAAGGTTATCTTAAATATAAATGTGAAACTGTATCTTTAAACAATGATAGACATTTTGTAGTTTAGAGAATATATTAAAATAACATATCTTTATCCCATATCATGAGAAAACATGGTAAAAACACTCTATAAGGATAATAAATGCAATTTAAGAATTTCACCTATGTATGCAGACTGAAGCAGCATGAGCTTTAATGACTTAGACTCTTATCAATAACATTTACCATTCACAGAAGACTTGTCATTCATAGAAGAATATGACCATAACAAAAGATTCTTGAAATTATATTTCAACTGTGTATGAAACTTTTCTCTAACAAAATCTTACATTCAGGTTTGTAATTCCAGATATTTACTCCTCTGGAGGTCACATGAGGAACTATGATAAAAGGAAATGATCAGTTTCTCTCAATTTCTTCCTATGATAGTGGCACAAGGAAAAGACGTTTTATGAAACCATTTTCAAAATATTTCCCAAATAACAAGGAAGACACATGGAAGGGAAAGATTTAGTTTCAATGTCTTCACAGATGCTTCACAGCAAGTTTACTCTTTCTGTAGACAAACCAAACTGGCATTAACAGTATGCTATCTGGTGAAATTGTTTTGCCCCTTTGGGCCTATTCTAGCTGTTATTTTCTAACTAAAATTCCCACCACTAAGGTATTTTTGGTAAAAGAGTCAACAAAGAGTCAACAAAGATGTTGGCGGTATCTGTAAACTGAGCTTTATTAGATATAAAGGGGTGACAGAGAGAAAAAGTTTGAGGGAAAAGGAGTCAGAAACTCTCCCTTACTATTTTTCTCACACACAATCTGCCCAGTGTTGTCTGAAAGAATCATTAATCATCACTGATATATAAATCCCAGCTGCTATGCATTCTGGAGGAAGATGCTACTTAGTTGTCCACTCGAGAAGCTGCTCAAGTGCAAATCAAAGCATATGATTTGTAACATCTGTATTTGTGAATTTCAGTTGGAGGCCACTATGATTCTTTCAGATACAAGAAACAGCAACTTCAATTAAAAATGACAAAAAAAAGTAAAAGGTAATTTATTGGCTCATATAACCAGAAATAATAAAGACAGTTCTGGGTCTGGGGACTTGAATGATGTTACAAGATGCAGTCCATGTCCAGCAATTCATGATTCTTTATGTTGACTTCATCCAGAATAGTAACCTGACAGGCCACCAAAATAGAGAGTCATGATCTCTCACCCAATTCCAAGTCTTGCTCTACTATAAACTCAGAGGCTCTACAATGAGAGGAAGGCAGATACTCCTCAAAAAAAAAAAAAAATTATATAATATAAAATCTTATTCTCATTTTCTACAAAGGAACCTGCGGGTACTTACCAGAAAAATTCCACTTCGGTCCTTCAGGACTTCCCCTTGTTAAACAGTCAATAAGTAATATCACATTCCTTAAGGACAGAATTGATTTGAGCCACATCAAAGATTCGAGAGATGAAGATATTCAATTCTCCTGTTTCAACTGCAGAAGAGTGATGGATCTTGGACTATGAGAATGGACTACTATAAACTTAAAAATCCCAGAAGGCATACTGAATACTCCATTCAATAATGGTAAAATACATTTTTTTTAAGCCCACATGGAACAATCACAAAGACAAAAGACAATTTTTTAAAAGTATCCAATTTAAAAGAAATGATAAAAAGTGTGTTCCCAGTCCCAGTTCCTTAGTTTAGGAATTAAACTAAGTATATCAATAACAGAAGACAGCTGGACAATCTCTAACATTTGGATATTAAAAAACACTACAAATAACACATGGGCAAGTGAAAAAGTCTCAGGATAATTTGGAAAAAAATTTTTTAAGTAAATGAAAGTACAGTTTATCAAAATCTGTAAGCTACAATGAAAGCAGTGATTAGAAATATGTTTATAGTGTTAAGTGTATGTACTAAAAGGAAGAAATACTTAAACTCAGTATTCTAAGTTTCTATCTCAGGAAACAAGAGACAGAAGATCAATTTAAGCCTTGTATGTATTAAAAGGAAGAAATACTTAAACTCAATATTCTAAGTTTCTACCTTAGGAAACAAGAGACAGAAGATCAATTTAAGCCTTAAATAAGCAGAAAGAAAGAAAGAAAGAGCAGAAATCACGGAAATCAAAAATAATTCAATATTAAAAAGCAGCAATATCAATGCTGATTCTTTTAAAAGATCAATAAAGTTAATAAATTTCAAGCCAGAATGAAAGAGGGATCATCCTTACTGATCACACAAACATTTAGGGTAAAAAAGGATACTGCATAAAACTCTATCTGTACAGACTTGACCATTTAGGTCAAATGAATCAATTATTTGAAAGACACAAACTATAAAAACTCAAACAAGGAAAAATATATAATCTAAATAATCTATATTTATTTTCAAAATTAATTAATAGGGGCACTTGGGTGGCTCAGTGGGTTACAACATCTGCCTTTGGCTTGGGTCATGATCGACTCCCATGTTGGGTTCTTTGCTCAGGGGAGAGTCTGCTCCTCCCTTTCCCTTCTGCTCATGCTCTCTCTCTCTGTCAAATAAATAAAATCTTAAAAAAATAAAATTAATTAATAATCTTCCAAAAGATAAAGGGTGGACCCAAGTTGGTATCATTCACACATTCTACCAAATGTGTAAGGAAGAAATGACACCAGTTCTCTGGACTCTTTTCCAGAAAATCAAAGTAGAGGGTACATACACTTCCTAACTCATTCATTGAGCACATTATTCCTCTAATAATGAAACCAGAGAAAACATTACAAGAAAGGAAAATTAGAGACCAATAATTCTCATGAATGCATGAATGGAGATGCTGAAGTCCTCAAAAAATATTAATAAGCTGAATTCAACAATGTACAAAGAATTATGAATCATAAACAAATGGGATTTATTCCAAGGAGAAAAGGCTAGTTCAACACTCAAAAAGTTAATCTATCATATCAACAGATTAAGAAATAAATCATGGGGTGCCTGGGTGGCTCAGTGGGTTATGCCCAAGCCTTCGGCTCTGGTCGTGATCTCAGGGTCCTGGGATCGAGCCCCACATCAGGCTCTCTGCTCAGCAGGGAGCCTACTTTCCCACCTCTCTCTGCCTGCCTCTCTGCCTACTTGTGATCTCTCTCTCTGTGTCAAATAAATAAATAAAATCTTAAAAAAAAAAAGAAATAAATCATATGATCACATCATTTGAGAAAGAAAAAAGCATTTGAAAAAATACAATACCCATTTTTGAAAAAACTATCAGCCAACTAAGAAGAGGAAAACTTCTTCAACTTGATAAAAAATACCTACAAAAATATTAGAGTTGACATCATACTTTCTGATGAGAAACTGGGCACTTTTCCACTAAAATTAGAAACAAAGCAAATGTGTCCTCTCTCACCACTCCTATTCAATGTTATCCTAGCCATTGTAATAAGAAAAGGAAATAACCATTATACGAACTGGGAAAGAAGAAATAAAACTGCCTTTGTTGGGAGATAACATAACTGTCTTGATAGAAAACTCCAGACTCTCTAATTCCTGGTACTAATACAAGTATAGAAAAGTTGCAAGATACAAGGTCAATCTAGAAAAATCAGTTTTTTGGGGCACCTGGGTGGCTCAGTGGGTTAAAGCCTCTGCCTTCAGCTCAGGTCATGATCCCAGGGTCCTGGGATTGAGTCCTGGGATTGAGCCCTACATCGGGCTCTCTGCTCAGCAGGGAGCCTGCTTTCCCCTCTCTCTGTTGCCTCTCTACCTACTTTGTGATCTCTCTCTCTGTCAAATAAATAAATAAAATCTTTAAAAAAATTTTTTTTTAAAAATCAGTTCTTTAATACATACTAGAAACAAACAATTGGGATATGAAATTTAAATACATATATATGTATATATGTATTTAAGTACCACCAACAAACAAAATACTTAGGCATAAAGCTAACAAAATATCTATAGACTCTCTATGCAGACTATAAAACTGATGAAAGGATCAAAGATTTAAATTAATGGAGATATATTCTGTGTTCCCAGATATCGTTACATCAGTACTTCCCAACATGATCTAAAGATTGATTAAAACTCTAATCAAAATCCCAGCAAGCTATTTTATAGCTAATAAACTGATTCCAAAGTTTACATGGGAAGACTAAAGACTTAGAAAAACTAACATAATCCTGCACAAAGTTGGCAATCAGGACAGTACAGGATTTTCAAAAGAACAGACACACAATTCAGTGGAACAGAATTAATACCTCAGAAATAAACCCATACAAATATAGTCAACTGATCCTTGAGAAAACAGCAAGGTGAATAAAAGGAGAAAATATAGACTTTGCAACAAATGGTGCTAAAACTATTATACACTACATCCAAAAAAAAAAAAAAAGAGAGAAAAAAAAAGAATCTATAGCTCAAAAATTATCAAGGACCTAGGGGCACTTGGGTGGCTCAGTTGGTTAAGCATCTGCCTTTGATTTGCGTCATGATCCTAGGGTCTTGGGATTGAGCCCCATGCCTGCGTCTGGCTCCCTGCTCAGTGGGGAGTTTGTTCCTATCTCTCTACCCCTCCACCCACTTGTGTGTGCTCACTCACATATGCAAGCTCAGATGCCCTCTCTCATTCTCTCTCTCTCTCTCAAATAAATAAATTATTTTAATAGTATATTAAAGATTAAATGCAAAATGCAAATCTATAAAACTTGTATGAGAAAATGCACATGACCACTGGTTCAGTAATGAGTTTTTTGATAAAACATCAAAACCAAGACTAATGAAATAAAAACCTGATATGTTGGGTTTGTTTTAATTAAAAATTTCTGTGAAAAACATTCAGAGAATGAAAAGACAAGCCACAGCTTGGGAAAAAATATTTGCAAAACACATATCTGATAAAGTACTAGTCTCCAAGAACACTTAAAAGTCAACAATAAAAATATAAGTGATCCAATTTTTAAATGGGCAAAATATCTGAAAAGAAAAAGCATCAAAGATACACCAATATTAATTAAGTATATGAAAAAATGCTTAACATCATTTGTACTTAGATAATTACAAATACGAAAACTACAATGAGGTATCAATACACAACTATTATTATAGTTAAAATACAAAACAAAACAAAACCTGACAATATCAAATATTGGTGAGGATGTGAAGCATAAGGAGTTCTCATGAAAAATGATATAGCCACTTTGAAATATAGTTTTCATTTTCTTACAAAGTTAAATATAATCTTACCCTTCAATTCAGTAATCACAACTTCACTCCTAGTCATTGACCAAACTGATCTGAAAACAAGTTTACACAAAAATCTTCCTTCATGTAAATGTCATAAGAGTTTTATTCAGAATTTCCAAACTCTAGAAACTAGAAGTTTCACTGCCCTTCAACAGTGAATAAGCAAATTGTGGTACCTTCACACAATGAAATATAATGCAGCAATATAAAGAAACTAGCTATAAAACCACCTAACAACTTAAATTCACATTGATAAATTGATGAAGCCAGTCTTAAAAGGCTACCTACTTTATGACTCTGATTAAATGATGTTCTAAATAGGATAAAACTATAGCCACGAGAAAAGAATTTCTAGGGGTTCCCAGGGAAGTAAGAAGGGTTAAAATAGTGAAAACACAGAGAAACATTTAATGTGGTAAAAGCATTCTATATAATACTGTAACTGAGGAAATATGACATTATGTATTAATCAAAACATATAGAACACATGGAAAAATTTTAAAACATAATTTGTAAGGTTAGAGAATCCAAGATTGGAATAGAGAATGTGACGAAACAATATAACTAGATTACAAATGTATGAAACAATCTCCATGAAGGAAATGGCGGGGAGAGGGAAGTGCCAGAATGAGTTTGCACAACTAAGGGCAAAAGAAACTATACATAAGTACTCAACTATACTCAATTAAGTTGTTTCCCATGATAGACAGGTTAACGATTCTGATCCTGTTAGACATGTATACTGGGATTGAATAATTGAGCCAACGGATGGCAGATGGTAGAAGCTAGGTTAGACAAAGAGTTTACAGATAAACAAGAAGGGGCTAGAATGATCTATGTGGTGAGGTATTAGTGTTGAAGACAGCAGTGTAAATTTATGTTTACCTTAATATAAAGACAGATGGCTATATGTAGATATATTCATATATATGTGTGTGTGTGTGTGTGTGTGTGTGTGTATGTGTGTATATACACATATGCATTAGTATGCACACATATATTTCTGTGCTCTTTCAGCTAAAATGCCTGGAAACAACCATAACCAGTAGCAATGAGCACACTTAGCACCCAGATCTTGGTTCCTAATATCATTCTCCAATAAAAGCAATCAGCGCTCCTTGGACAGCCAGCTGAATCTAGGACTAAAGGTAATAAATATACAAGGTAGGCCTGGAGCAACTAGCAGTGTCAGAAAGGGAGTGTTACACACACACACACACACACACACACACCCCAAGTGATGGGGTATATCACAGAGACACAGGAGCCAACTAAAAGAATACCAATGGCCAAAGCTGAACAATTTTGAGCCAACAAATTAAATGCAGCAGTATTCTATTATAACCAAAATTATTAAATATTATTCATGATTACATACTAACAGAATTGATTTAATCAATAGACTAGATGGGGAAGAAAGACAAATCTCTAGTGCAGAAGAATTCCAAATAATTTATATACTTATTCTACCTTCAAGAAGGTAGAGTATAAATCCCTGCTCTTTAAGTGTCGCATTCCTTCTAAAGAGTATAACATGGGCAGGGCAGGGGGGAAGTAACCTCAAGAAGAGAAACTTACCAAATATTACTTTAGTCAAGTGGCCAAGATTAGCATCAACAGCTATAAGTCACATGAATAACATGTACCCTCAGTGTAATGATAAGAGAACTTCAGCTTTGTGGTCTTCTTTCCACTAACACAAAAACCCCCCAAAGAACCATGAGAAAAACACTCAAAATAGATAAACTCAAATTGAAGGACATTCTACAGAATATCCAACCACTATTCATCTAAGCGATCAAGATCATTAAAAAACAAGAAAGAAAGAATCAAAGAAAGTATAAGAAACTCTAACAGTCAAGAATAGGCTAAGGAGACAGGACAACTAAATGCAATGTGGTATCTTGGACAGGACACTGAACAGCAACATGACATTAGGTTAAAAGTAAGGAAATCTAAAATATGAACTTAAATAATAATGTATTAGGATTTGTTCACTAATTGTAACGTGTACCACACAAAAGCAAAATGCTATTAATCAGGAAAACAAAAGTGGCTGTGTAATATAATATAACTCTCTTTACTCTCTTCACCGTATTTTCTATAAATCAAGCATTTTCTAAAAAATGAAGTACATTGAGAAATACAACTTAAAAAGATAAGCAGTACACTAAAATTACCTTCCATGAGAAGCTGAGTCTTATTTTTTTAAAGATTTTACTTATTTATTAGAGAGAGAGAATGAGAGAGCATGAGAGGGGGAAGGTCAGAGAGAGAAGCAGACCCCCTGCTAAGCAGGGAGCCCAATCCAGGACTCCATCCTGGGACTCCAGGATCATGACCTAAGCTGAAGGCAGTCGCTCAACCAACTGAGCTACCCAGGTGCCTAAGAAGCTGAGTCTTAAATAACATAAAAGAAACTGCCAGTAGCTTCTTTGAATTGGGCATAGAAGAGGGAACTCTCATTGCAGTCATATCCACGGCTTCCTGACAATAAAATAAACTTTAATAACATATGCAAAAAAAAAAAAACCACCTAAAAAGTAAACCCTATCTGCAAAGAGTACCTATATTGTTATATTAATGAAACAAAGAAACCACATTTGAGCCTTGACTCCTTAACGTCTTTTTTTTTTTTTTTAAGATTTTATTTATTTATTTGATAGAGAGAGAGATCACAAGTAGGCAGAGAGGTAGGCAGTGGGAGGGAAGCAGGCTCCCAGCTGTGCAGAAAGCCCGGTGCGGGGCTCAATTCCAGGACCCTGAGATCATGACCGGAACTGAAGGCAGAGGCTTTAACCCACTGAGCCACCCAGGTGCCCCTCCTTAATGTCTTTTTAATACCTTTTCTCTATTATATAATTGGTTATTGTTCTCAACAAGTACCCTTTACAATTATACAACATTTTGGATGCCTGAGTGGTTCAGTCAGTGAAGCATCTGCCTTCAGCTCAGGGCATGAGCCTAGAGTCCTGGGATCGAGTCTCAAATGAGGCTCTTTGCTTAGTGAGGAGCCTGCTTCTCCCTCTGCCTGCCGCTCCCCATGCTCCTGTACTCTCTCTCTGACAAATAAATAAATCCTTAAAAAAAATACATAACAATTTAATTTATGAATTATCAATAACTTTAGCCACTAGTCAAAAAAGATATGTGTCAGAGTCTTCAGGGATGATTTGGTTCAGATTTGCTAACCATCTATTTAAGTGGGTAGACATGGGACAATACTTAACGGTTCAAAAACTCAGGAGTTTCTGGGGTGAAATCTAAAAATTCCCCATGTACATAGAAGACAAAGAGAGACCAAAGAAAGAGGCAGACCACCACAGACTGGGAGATGGCAATTTTAATAAGCAAGGGAACTGACATAAGAGGCTTCTTTTGGCCAGCCACAAGATGGACAAATAGTTTGCATCCACCTACCAGAACCTTAATGTTTATACAGAGCTTTTGATGGGGTTCACTCACATACACAGTAAACATGGTCTCAACAACACATTATTATCTCTAGGTTGTGTTCATGGCTATGGGAAATGGTTATGGAAATAATGATGAGATGTACACTCCAAGGATAAGGGAGGGATGAGGAGCCTCCAACTGCCCAGGCCCAGCTCCCTGGCCAGTCTGTGGTCATGTCCTCTCAATGAATTCCTCTAACAAATACTGCTGCAATAGTGTATATCCAAACTTCCCAAACTTGCATAAGCACATTAAAAAAAAAAAAAAAAAGGAAGCTTAGTTAGTAGAAAGTTCATGGTCCTACTGCATAGAGAAATGTGGCCAAATTTAGCATATTGGCCCCCAACATTCACTAAAATTTGTTGAAGCACTGGCAGCCAAAAAAAAAATTTTTTAATAAATAAAAAATAAAAAATAAAAGAGGGATATGATGAGACCTTGAAGAAGTATCAGTGTTTTCTAAACAAAAGAAGATATATAATAGGTGTGTAGTATGTACATAGCATATAATTTCTGTGCATTAAAAAGAAAACTATGTCATACCCTAAAGAAAAATACTTTGAAACCAATCTAAGCACATTCTACCAAACTAATATTATCCATATCTCATCCCTAATAATTAAGAGTTAAATTGAATTAAAACTAGATTAGCCAAGATAGGAGATTCCATTTTCATATTTTAAAATGTTTAATTCAGGTTCAAAAATTTATTTAGCCTTCAGAAAATCCTTTAGACATTTTAATATTAATAACTCCTCAATTAATTTCTCCTAGAATCTACATTGCAAAAGGCCATAAGAGAGCTGATACAAGTTAAATCATTAAAATAAAATTCAGGGTTTTCATTGCTGTTGTTTTCTATTGGACAACTACCTTTTGTTTTAAGAGTAAACTGAAAGAATTCAGAGAAATTACATTAAATCCAAGTGACATTTACAAAAAAGAAAAAGCTTCACTATACCAACATTACATAAAGTTTCAGAGTTTCAAATGAAAGAAACTCAGAGATGGGTTTGATGAATCTTTTTGTTCAAATTCAGGCCTAATCATGTGTCTCATAAAGGAAGACTTATCAGCAAGATGTTCAAAAGAAAGTATTGACTTGTTCACAT
Source organism: Martes martes (assembly GCF_963455335.1). Taxonomy (NCBI): domain Eukaryota; kingdom Metazoa; phylum Chordata; class Mammalia; order Carnivora; family Mustelidae; genus Martes; species Martes martes. Next base: position 31,793,532 of record NC_137895.1, on the reverse strand, counting down.
AAAGCTTTAAATCTCCTACCAGGAAATCTGAAAAGACTAAATAAGGATTTTGTCTTTTGGTGAGATGAAGGAATAAAAACAATCTTAGGAAACTGAATACTTTCATTGTAGACTACTGAAACAACTTCTAAGTAAAGATCCCTGTTCATCTTCTTCAAGTGAAGAATATCTACCGCTACAACATGTTATTTTATCCAAAGGCCATAAGTAAAAATAATATTACCAAAAATGTGTGAGATGTAATTTTCTATGTATTTTAAAGAAAATTAAACTTCCTCCCCATATACAATTTCTAAGCACCACTATGACTTATTTCCAAAAGAAAAGATTACTTAGGGAAGCTATTGAATTTGTTTTATTTCCTTCCGTTCTCTCTTTAACACTCTTTCACTTCCCTTATTTTTATTAGAAACTCAGTGTTATTTCTTAATGATTTGGCCTGCTCATAAAAATAATTTTGGAACAATCTAACTTTATCTGAGGAAGAAATCTCTATTGGGTTAAATCACATTTTCAGAATATGGCAATGACAAGTGATTTTGATGTGGGAAACAAAGGTAAAAAACAAAAAAACAATTAACTTTCCTTCCTACTTACGGTCCATTGACAAGTCCTTGAAAACAGGTTGAGTGACCTTCTTCTAGAAGCTCAGCTGCCTAGATGATGACACTTTGCTAAGGGCAAAGGCAATCCCAGCTTAACACAATCCCAAACCCCAATTCTGGAAATTTACTTTAACATGCCAAAATCTCTTTGGAAACTTCCTTTATCTCCACCCCCAAGACACATATTAGCAATTATCCTCCAAGCATATGGCCCACTGATATACATCTGATATACATCTGAAGGATCTCATGACTAAGGTTTTACTGGACAGTAATAAATGACCTTTTAACTAGCCCCCTCAGGGTCCTGGAAACCTTGCTTCCAAAATTCCGTAGAGACTTACCCTATCTCTAACCCCCTCGCTGACTTGAAAGTATAGAATCAGTCACCAGTCACAACCTCAGTGCAGCTTTTTCTGTCCATAGGTCCTGTCCCTGTGTTTTAATAAAACCACCTTTTTGCACCAAAGATATCTCAAGAATACTTTCTTAGTTGTCAGCTCTCGACCTCACCAAACCTCATCTATATTCAAAAACTACATTATCTGGGACTCCAATGTGGGGGCTTAGAGTCTTTTCATCTGGACTCTGAGCTTCTATACAAACTTTGTCAAACTTTGCTCTCCCCTTACTTTCATTCCAGGGGCTCTTCAAGGAGTATGCTTTTATTAGAACACTTTTTATTAGAACACTTTTATGTCAATAGCTCAGGCTGCTATCCTCCAGACTGTGGCTACTCTATGGGGTGAAGAAAGCCTGCCTTTTGGTTGAAAGTTAGTACCGTGACCCGGATGGTAATAAGACCCAGAAACTTAATGTCCTCTCTTTACTCCTGTCCTTATACAAAGTTGTCTGCCTTGGGCACAGGACAGTCATCTAAGTGACCAGCATAGTTGCCAGTCTTAAGACTCCCATGTGAGGTTTCTTCCTCACTGGTCTAATGTGATCCCCTCCACATCACTGGTCTAGCTGCTTTTGGCCATTAGATCTCCAGTGGGAGCCGGCTGAAACCAGTACCCAACTGAATTAAAACCCAACCAGGGGGAGGGGAGAAAGATGGCGGAGAAGTAGCAGGCTGAGATGACATCGGGTAGCAGGAGATCAGCTAGATAGCTTATCTAACCATTGTGAACACCTACAAATCCAACGGGAAATTGAAGAGAAGAAGAGCAACAATTCTAGAAATAGAAAATCGATCACTTTCTGAAAGGTAGGACCGGCGGAGAAGTGAATCCAAAGTGACGGGAAGATCGATCCCGGGGGGAGGGGCCGGCTCCCGGCAAGCGGCGGAGCAACAGAGCACAAAATCGGATTTTAAAAGTCTGCTCCAGGGGCGCCTGGGTGGCTCAGTGGGTTAAAGCCTCTGCCTTCGGCTCAGGTCATGATCCCAGGATCCTGGGATCGAGCCCCGCATCGGGCTCTCTGCTCAGCAGGAAGCCTGCTTCCTCCTCTCTCTCCGCCTGCCTCTCTGCCTACTTGTGAGATCTCTCTCTGTCAAATAAATAAAATCTTTAAAAAAAAAAAAAAAAAAAAAAAAAGTCTGCTCCACTGGGAGACATCGCTCCAGGAGCTAAACCGGGGGGAAACCCAGGTGGGGTCAGCATAACCCCAGGTCCCGTGGGGTCACGGAAGGACCGGGGGTGTCTGAGGGCCGCGGAGCTCACAGGTATTGGAGCGGGGAAGCCGGCTACAGCGCCAGAGCCGAGGACTGAGCTCTCAGCCCAGGGTTACCTTGTGCCGGTTGCAGGCTGCGTGGGCTCGGAGCGAGGCCGGAGGCCACGGAGACGGAAGCGACCGGGCGCTTTTCTCGAGGCTCCAGCAATTGACTGCTTTCCTCAAGGCGCGACCGCAAGCCAGGGAGGCGGGGCAGTTGGGCGCTTTGCTCTAAGGGCGCACTGAGGAGCGGAACCCCAAGCTCTCGGCTCCTCCGGGCCGAGAGATTGGGAGGCCGCCATTTTCATTCCTGTACTCTGGAACTGTACGGAAAGCGCTCAGGGAACAAAAGCTCCCGAAAGCAAACCCGAGCGGATTATTTAGCCCGGCCCCTGGCAAGGGCTGTGCAATTCCGCCTGCGGCAAAGACACTTGAGAATCACTACAACAGGCCCCTCCCCCAGAAGATCAACAAGAAACCCATCCAAAACCAACTTCAGTCACCAAGAACAGTGGAATTCCACAGCAGGAGAAAGCAAATCTTATCTGGACAAAATGACAAGGTGGAAAAACTCACCTCAAAAAAAAGAACAAGAGGCCGTACCGAAGGCTGGAGACCTGATAAATACGGACATTGGTAACATGACAGATCTAGAGTTCAGAATGACAATTCTCAAGATTCTAGCCGGGCTCGAAAAAGGCATAGAAGATATTAGAGAAACCCTCTCCGGAGAGATAAAAGCCCTTTCTGGAGAAATACAAGAACTAAAATCTAACCAAGTTCAAATCAAAAAAGCTATTAATGAGATGCAATAAAAAATGGAAGCTCTCACTGCTAGAATAAATGAGGCAGAAGAAAGAATTAGTGACATAGAAGACCAAATGACAGAGAATAAAGAAGCTGAGCAAAAGAGAGACAAACAAATACTGGACCACGAGGAGAGAATTCGAGAGATAAGTGACACCATAGGACGACACAACATTAGAATAATTGGGATTCCAGAAGAAGAACAAAGAGAGAGGGGAGCAGAAGGTATATTGGAGACAATTATTGGAGAGAATTTCCCTAATATGGCAAAGGGAACAAACATCAAAATCCAGGAGATGCTAAGAACGCCCCTCAAAATCAATAAAAATAGGTATACACCTCGTCACCTGATAGTAAAATTTACAAGTCTTAGCGACAAAGAGAATATCCTGAAAGCAGCCCGGGAAAAGAAGTCTGTAACATACAAGGGTAAAAACATTAGATTGGCAGTGGACCTATCAACAGAGACCTGGCAGGCCAGAAAGAACTGGCATGATATATTCAGAGCACTAAACAAGAAAAACATGCAGCCAAGAATACTATATCCAGCTAGGCTATCATTGAAAATAGAAAGAGAGATAAAAAGCTTCCAGGACAAACAAAAGCCGAAAGAATTTGCAAACACCAAACCAGCTCTACAGGAAATATTGAAAGGGGTCCTCTAAGCAAAGAGAGACCCTAAAAGTAGTAGATCATAAAGAATCAGAGACAATATACAGTAACAATATACAGACAATATACAGTAACAGTCTACAGGCAATACAATGGCACTCTCATAGTTACCTAATCTCTCAATAGTTACCCTGAATGATAATGGGCTAAATGCCCCAATCAAAAGACACAGGGTATCAGAATGGAAAAAAACCAAAACCCATCAATATGCTGCCTACAAGAAACTCATTTTAGAGCCGAAGGCACCTCCAGATTTAAAGTGAGGGGGTGGAAAACAATGTACCATGCTAATGGACATCAGAAGAAAGCTGGGGTGGCAATCCTTATATCAGACCAATTAGATTTTAAGCCAAAGACTAAAATAAGAGATGAGGAAGGACACTATATCCTACTCAAAGGGTCTGTCCAACAAGAAGACCTAACAATCTTAAATATCTATGCCCCTAACATGGGAGCAGCCAACTATATAAACCAATTAATAACAAAATCAAAGAAATACATCGGCAGTAATACAATAATAGCAGGGGACTTTAACACTCCCCTCACTGAAATGGACAGATCATCCAAGCAAAAGATCAACAAGGAAATAAAGGCCTTAAATGACACACTGGACCAGATGGACATCACGGATATATTCAGAACATTCCATCCCAAAGCAACAGAATATACATTCTTCTCCAGTGCACATGGAACATTCTCCAGAATAGACCACATCCTGGGTCATAAATCAGGTCTCAACCGGTATCAAAAGATTGGGATCATTCCCTGCATATTTTCAGACCACAATGCTCTGAAGCTAGAACTCAATTACAAGAGGAAATTTGGAAAGAACGCAAATACATGGAGAATAAACAGCATCCTTCTAAAAAATGAATGGGTCAACCAGGAAATTAAAGAAGAATTGAAAAAATTCATGGAAACAAATGATAATGAAAACACAACGGTTCAAAATCTGTGGGACACAACAAAGGCAGTCCTGAGAGGAAAATATATAGCGGTGCAAGCCTTTCTCAAGAAACAAGAAAGGTCTCAAATACACAACCTAACCCTACACCTAAAGGAGCTGGAGAGAGAACAACAAAGAAAGCCTAAACCCAGCAGAAGAAGAGAAATCATAAAGATCAGAGCAGAAATCAATGAAATAGAAACTAAAAAAAAAAAAAAAAAAAAAAGAACAAATCAACAAAACTAGGAGCTGGTTCCTTGAAAGAATTAATAAGATTGATAATCCCCTGGCCAGACTTATCAAAAAGAAAAGAGAAAGGATGCAAATAAATAAATCATGAATGAAAGAGGAGAGATCACAACCAACACCAAAGAAATACAAACAATTATAAGAACATACTACGAGCAACTCTACGTCAACAAATTTGACAATCTGGAAGAAATGGATACATTTCTAGAGACATATAAACTACCACAATTGAACCAGGAAGAAATAGATAACCTGAACAGACCCATAACCAGTAAGGAGATTGAAACAGTCATCAAAAATCTCCAAACAAACAAAAGTCCAGGGCCAGACGGCTTCCCAGGGGAATTCTACCAAACATTTAAAGAAGAATTAATTCCTATTCTCCTGAAACTGTTCCAAAACATAGAAATGGAAGGAAAACTTCCAAACTCATTCTATGAGGCCAGCATCACCTTGATCCCAAAACCAGACAAGGATCCCATCAAAAAAGAGAATTACAGACCAATATCCTTGATGAACACAGATGCGAAAAGTCTCACCAAAATACTGGCCAATAGGATCCAACAGTACATTAAAAGGATTATTCACCACGACCAAGTGGGATTTATTCCAGGGCTGCAAGGTTGGTTCAACGTCCGCAAATCCATCAATGTGATACAATACATTAATAAAAGAAAGAATAAGAACCATATGATACTCTCAATAGATGCTGAAAAAGCATCTGACAAAGTGCAGCATCCCTTCCTTATTAAAACTCTTCAAAGTGTAGGGATAGAGGGCACATACCTCAATATTATCAAAGCCATCTATGAAAAACCCACTGCAAATATCATTCTCAATGCAGAAAAACTGAAAGCTTTTCCACTAAGGTCAGGAACACAGCAAGGATGTCTGTTATCACCACTGCTGTTCAACATAGTAATAGAAGTCCTAGCCTCAGCAATCAGACAACAAAAAGAAATTAAAGGCATCCAAATTGGCAAAGAAGAAGTCAAACTATCACTCTTTGCAGATGATATGATACTCTATGTGGAAAACCCAAAAGGCTCCACTCCAAAACTGCTAGAACTTATACAGGAATTCAGTAAAGTGTCAGGATATAAAGTCAATGCACAGAAATCACTCGCATTTCTTTACATTAACAACAAGACAGAAGAAAGAGAAATTGAGGAGTCAGTCCCATTTACCATCGTACCCAAAACCATAAGATACCTAGGAATAAATCTAATCAAAGAGGCAAAGATTCTATACTCAGAAAACTATAAAGTACTCATGAAAGAAATTGAGGAAGACACAAAGAAATGGAAAAATATTCCATCCTCATGGATTGGAAGAACAAATATTGTGAATGTCTATTCTACCTAAAGCAATCTACACATTTAATGCAATCCCTATCAAAATCCCATCCATTTTTTTTAAAGAAATAGAACAAATAATCCTACAATTTGTATGGAACCAGAAAAGACCTCGAATAGCGAAAAGAATATTGAAAAAGAAAGCCAAAGTCGGTGGCATCACAATTCCAGACTTCAAGCTCTATTACAAAGCTGTCATCATCAAGACAGTATGGTATTGGCACAAAAACAGACATATAGATCAATGGAACAGAATAGAGAGCCCAGAAATAGACCCTCAACTCTATGGTCAACTAATCTTTGACAAAGCAGGAAAGAATATCCAATGGAAAAAAGACAGCCTCTTCAACAAATGGTGTTGGGAAAATTGGACAGCCACATGCAGAAAAATGAAATTGGACTACTTCCTTATACCACACACGAAAATAGACTCAAAATGGATGAAGGACCTCAATGTGAGAAAGGAATCCATCAAAATCCTTGAGGAGAATGCAGGCAGCAACCTCTTTGACCTCAACCGCAGCAACTTCTTCCTAGGAACATTGCCAAAGGCAACAGAAGCAAGAGCAAAAATGAACTATTGGGATTTCATCAAGATCAAAAGCTTTTGCACAGCAAAGGAAACAGTGAACAAAACCAAAAGACAACTGACAAAATGGGAGAAGATATTTGCAAACGACATATCAGATAAAGGGCTAGTATCCGAAATCTATAAAGAGCTTATCAAACTCAATACCCAAAGAACAAATAATCCAGTCAAGAAATGGGCTGAGGACATGAACAGACATTTCTGCAAAGAAGACATCCAGATGGCCAACAGACACATGAAAAAATGCTCCACATCACTCGGCATCAGGGAAATACAAATCAAAACCACAATGAGATACCACCTCACACCAGTCAGAATGGCTAAAATTAACAAGTCAAGAAATGACAGATGCTGGCGAGGATGCGGAGAGAGGGGAACCCTCCTACACTGCTGGTGGGAATGCAAGCTCGTGCAACCACTCTGGAAAACAGTGTGGAGGTTCCTCAAAAAACTGAAAATAGAGCTACCCTACGACCCAGCAATTGCACTACTGGGTATATATCCTAAAGATACAAACGTGGTGCTCCGAAGGGGCACGTGCATCCGAATGTTTATAGCAGCAATGTCCACAATAGCCAAACTTTGGAAAGAGCCTAGATGTCCATCAACAGATGAATGGATAAAGAAGAGGTGGTATATATACACAATGGAATACTATGCAGCCATCAAAAGAAATGGAATCTTGCCATTTGCGACGATGTGGATGAAACTAGAGGGTATCATGCTTAGCGAGATAAGTCAATCGGAGAAAGACAACTATCATATGATCTCTTTGATATGAGGAAGTGGAGATGCAAGGCGGGGGGGATTGGGGGGAGGTAGGAAAAGAAAAAATGAAAAGATGGGATTGGGAGGGAGACAAACCATAAAAGACTCAATCTCAAAAAACAGACTGAGGGTTGCTGGGGGGAGGGGGGACGGGAGAGGGGGGTGGGGAAATGGACATTGGGGAGGGTATGTGCTATGATGAGTGCTGTGAAATGTGTAAACCTGACGATTCACAGACCTGTACCCCTGGGGATAAAAATACATTATATGTTTATTAAAATAAAAAAATTAAAAAAAAAAACCCAACCAGGGACTATTTTCTAGGCATGTTAGTTGTAAGGACTGCATGTGTTGGCTCATTCCTTAGATCATGATGGATTTACTCTTTTCTGTGAATGTCCTCTATAACTACTTAAGTTACAAAATTGGGTACTTTCCTCTTATAAAACTTCTCTAGCTTATTCCATAGGTTAAAAACAGCAGGTTCTTCATGACCTTCAGCAAGGTAAGACAGGCACATGTGGCCTTCACAGCAAGGCAAACTCGGTCCATACGTTGGCACCCATCATAGTCTAGAATAGCCTAGAATGTGATGGGGAATCAGGCCTGGTTGGGGAGCAGGCCTCCCTCCTACTGGGCTTTTTTGACAGGTCGTGATCATAGTGATTTCACTTAAGGGACACCTCAGGTCACTCTGACACCAGGAATCTCTGACATAATCATGCCCATGGGACACTATCTGGGGAGTCAGGGACAGGGGGTGGATTTTCTAGGTGATGGGCCTTCTCTCTTCAGTTCCCAAGAACTTTCCCTTGGGATGCCTTTTAACCCCCTGGAAACAATTCGGATTGCAAAATTTAAGAAAGCTACTGCATGGCCTCAATAGGATCTATCAGTTAGATTTTTTCTACAGAAAACAGGGCAAACAGATGGAGGCACCCTAGGTGCATCCCACGAGTTCAGGGCTCTAAATTAGGATCCAGACCTAATGGCTTCTTGCAGAATGTGTTTGATTGTAACCAGGCCAGTAAACTCCCTCCTGATATGAAGGATGATAAGTATCTAAATAGGTCTCTGAATAAACCCAGGTTGGAGGAAACATGGGCCATCCCTAGCAAAGGGGACTCTGCCCCCGCCCCAATCTCTCTCTCTCACCATTCCTCCTAACAGACTCAGGTTACTCTAGTGGTATGTGGGGGCTTCTCCCTCACTCATTTCCTGGGTTAACAGCAATAACTGGAACCAACTGTGGTTAGTTTTACTCAGGATGGGCAATTGAAGGAATATTCCCAAGCAGCAGCTGAAAGTCCCTTTGTTTCAGGGAAATTCCCTGTCTTCTCCAGTCTGACATGGACTGCCTATTCCCTCTTGTTGGCCGGAAAACATGGTGGCTGCTACTCTGGAGCTGATGAGGTCTAGAACTGGGAACCCTCTTTCTCTGCCTTTTGGCCTCAGTTTGCCTGTTCTGTCTCCCTCTCCTCCTGTTTCTGCACTACATTGGGTGTGGCCTGCATAACTGGCTTCTATACCATCCTCAGTGCCTCTAGTACCAATGGCTCCTTCTCCTCCCCTCACTTTAAAGACCAAATAAAAGGACCCTCTGGACTTAACACTGGCCACTTCGTATTTACCCACCATTGTCTCAGGTAAAAATTGACAATGGGGAACAAAGTGACTTTTAAAAGTGGATCCAGGTAGAATATAATTCGGTTTTTAAACTAAGTTTGTTGGTTTAAGATAGACCTGTCTTTAGAGTTATCAGCATTAAATATGAAACTTCTATTCTACTAAGACTTACTAAAGGTCAAATAAGACTTGTGTTATCTGTTGCATTTTGTTAGCAAAAAGATGACTTAACTTATGGTTAATTGTCTCAAGTTTTCATGGGTAATTGTTAAGATAGCTTTCAAAGTCTTAGGTAACCTGAAGCTTGAAAATTACGTCTCTTGTAATTTATTAGCAAAAAGATGCTAAAAAGGTGATGGTCAACTATCTCAAGCTTTCATGGGTTAATTTTTAAGATAGTTTTCAAAGTCTTTGGTAACCTGAAACTTGGAGTTTTGCTTGGGTGATAAGTGGGATTGAATTTGTTAGACATCTAGGTCTTTTCCAAATGGGATAAAGTACTAAATCAATGATTACTGAACACAGGTTTGCACTTTTGACTTATTATTGTAAAGAAACAGGATATTTGAGTCTGTTGGTAAACCTGCTTTGTGCTTAATGGATTCATAAATTTGCTGTCTAAAGAGTTTTGGTACAAAAGTTCACAATTTGTTACTACTCACTTTTCACTGGAGACTAAGGTTTCCAAGAGGGCAAAATTCTGCTAAGTGTAATTAAGACTGATGCAAATAAGAGAAATAAATCTGTATGTAGAAAAATAGGAGGTATGTAAAAAAGATGTAAGGAATGAAATGCATTTTGTTCAAGGTAAAAGAAGGTATTTTTGTCCTAAATGAGACTGGTTGTTTGGAAAGAAATGGCTGGGGACAAAATCTAAATACAAAGCAAAGTTGAGGAAGGTTTGTGAAGGGAAATCTTTGGAAAGAAATTTTAGGTGTGGTCAGGATTGACTAAGAGTGAAATGGATTTTAAAAGTACCATAGCATAGGATTGAAATTCTGCCTTTCTCTCTGTTCAAAAGACAAGGTTTTCTTGAATTATTGGCCTGCTCTTGATAAAGTGTAAATAAAGGTTTTTTCTCTTTTAACTCTGCCCAGAAAACCAGTTTCTATGTTTTGTCTTTATCAGGTCTTTGATCACTTATTTAAAATTTCTCAGTATTAGGGGCACCTGGGTGGCTCAGTGGGTTAAAGCCTCTGTCTTCGGCTCAGGTCATGATCCCAGGGTCCTGGAATCGAGCCCCGCATCGGGCTCTCTGCTTAGCAGGGAGCCTGCTTCTCCCGCCCTATCTGCCTACTTGTGATCTCTGTCTGTCAAATAAATAAATAAAATCTTAATAAATAAATAAATAAATAAGATAAAATTTCCCAGTATTAAAGGAGCTAAGTTTAAGTAACACCCACATAACCCTATACATCTGCCTTGCAAATGTCTTATTGTCACCTTGGTTAAATAAAAATAGTTTGTAATGATAAAAAAAGTTTGTAATGATCTGTAATCCTATCTAGGTGTTGGGTTCATGGTCAAAGGAATGAGACTGATACAAAGTGAAAGTCAAGCAAAGCTTTATTTTGTGCCAAGCATTGAGAATCTTACAGAGAAGGCGACCCCTCCCAGCCTCACAGACTAACTTTTATAGAGCCAAGGCCATGTGGTTGAGCCTGGCCACACAGGTAGCCAATGAGATTGTAACACACAGAGAAAGCTGCACAGTCATGCTAGGTCGCACACAGGTAGCCAATTGAATTACAGTTCACCCCATAGTAGCTATTTGAACTAGTCTATCACCTTGGTCAGAACTGGCGCCCAAAAGGTGCCCAAAGGCGGTGCCCACACTCCTTGGTAGCTAGGGAGACAGGATGCATGCTTTACTGATTGGATGTCTCCACCTGGCCCGACTCATCCCTGCATTCGGGCTCTGTTACCTCCACTTGACCTGACACGCCCTTGTATTTGGACTCTGTTATCAGGGACTCGTCGACCATATTCTACTGGTTTCCGGGACTTGTTTTTAACTAAGTTCCCCTGGTGGGGGGGGGGGGGGGCGCACAGTCAGTTTAAGTTTTACTGCATAAACAACAAAATCACTGTTTAACCAGATGGAATGGCTCTGGCTAAATAGGCCCTTACACTAGGCATATGCTTTAAAACTTTCTAAGGTTTAACAAACTTCCCAAGATTCAAAGTGTAAATAAAGTCTCTGACTCATTAACCCTTTTTTGTTTAGTATGTTAAGTTACTCTAGAAGAATTATTAAGCAAATAATAAGCCTTACGTTACTCTTACGTAAATACTGTAACTATTCTAGAGATGATATACAGTTCCTAAAGTTTTAGTATGTTGTGGTATATAGCCATTACCTGATATTTGATTATTGAAGTATTGTGTGTCACAGAACTAACCTGATTTCCTTGCCAGCTGTACTGTAATCTCTCATCAGATATTTATTCATGTCCATTTTTGAGTTTTTCATTTATGGTTATTCTTACTCTCTTGCAAATGTGTTTCATTTTTAAGGGGATTCATAAAAAGGACTTTTAGGACAAATACAGGTATTTAGTATGTTTAAGATTATAAAACTGAAATTGGTAAAAATTTCCAGAACTAACTAAACTGAGGATAATCATACCTTATGACTCCTGCTTAAATCATTGCTGGTTCTCTGTTTGCTCTTCTAGACTAAGGAAATTTTCTCTTAAGATATCTATGACTTAAAGAAATGTGATAAAGTATGTGTTTGTGAACAGATTAAATCACTTAACTTCTCTCTACCTGAAACCTCCGAAATTCAAAAGGTCTCAAAAATACTCTTTCTTTGATGGCAGTTACAGTCATTTGTGTAAGTCCAATAAGAATCTGTTCTTATAACAGGACACATTGGAAACATTGGCTATTTTACCAAGGCTTTAACTGGAATGTCATACTTGAAAGACATGAATAGACCCAGGTATGACTATATAGCTTTAAGGAACTAAGGTGGACATTATAAAGCATGGAACCAACACAGCCCCTTGGAAATGTTGGCCTGATACTGTCATCACACACTGAAATAAAGTTCCCAGCACCAATCTGAGTGGCTGTTCAGCACAGCATCTGCAAGGGAGAGCAGGAGCAGCTGAATCCTGCACATAATTTTTATTTTTATTTTTTTATCAGAAAAACAAGGACAGATACCTCAAAGCATGGGAAATTAGTAAAAAGGGATGGCAAATATCCTGAGTCTGTAAAGCAGGCTTGCATTCTCAGAGCACATGCAGGGAATCAGTCTTGGGATAAGGGCGAAGAGGGATGTTTGGGCTAGGAATCACCAGGTGCGGAAAGGAGGAACTGAGGGTTACATTCTTTCATAACTCCTAACTTGGGCCCTTCCTCTGGGGATCGCAGGATCCTGCTCCTACCGGGACATTGTGTTCAAAAGCCGGAGAACAGGGATGCTGCTGATGTTTCAGCGGCTTCCACAATCACTCCTTAGGGTTTCCAATATATTTTCTAAGAATAACTCCACAGATACCTTTCTTACAGAGTTCTCAGCAGCCTTGCCAGTTGAATAAAGAATGTCACTTCCTGGCAAGTGCAGTAACCTCAGGGTACTTTGGGGACCTCGAGAAGAAGAATCTGCCCAAATCGACAGGTACTGCAGGCATGTCTGATGGCAAGCACTTGGCTTGGCTTCTGGCCTGGAGGGGCTACTAAAACAACAACCCAGAGCTTCCTTATAAAAAGTTCCTGCAGAGCAGATTCTAAAAGGTCTATATGATCACTTAATATTCTTGCTGAGCTTATGTAAATCATTAGGCCAAGCTTGTTAAAACTGGACTTGTTTTAAAAACAAGTTAGTCAGTCCTGATTTGGCTATCTCTGATTAAAAATGAGGATTATTATAGAGAGGAAATATTTCAATAACACATCTTTGTAGACTAGATTTTAAGCACTGAGACTCAAGAAAACTGGATTATTATTTTAACAGTAGGGCTTCTCTGAACGAGGACTTTCCAAAAACAACAAAAAGAGTTTTAAGTCCTTTAGAGTTACTATATGAAAAACCTTTTCTCACTGTAGACCTATCAACTGATCGAGACTATAATGCTTTGTTAAATTATTCACTTGAGACCAAGTTAATTCATAAATCTCTAAATGAATATGCAAACCATATCCTCCCTAAACCTGATCTGACAGTCACTAGCAACCCACACCATATAAACCTATAAACCCGAGACATGGTTTACTTAAAGGATTGGAAGTCTAACACAGCAGAGGATTTAACTCCAAAATGGAAGGGCCCCACGGGGTCCTATTACACACTCCCACTTCAGTAAAATTAGAGGGACACAATTCACAGGCTCATATATATAGAATAAAACCTGTATCTCATTCACAGAAAACCAATGAGCAAACTAACATGCCTTTTTATTACTGTAAACCTGTGGAAGACCTCAAATTTCTCTTCTAACAATAAAGGACGGAAGGAAAATTTTAGTTAACTACCAAAGGTCTTTTTGTTCAGGCTTCTCTTTCTTACTATAATATCCTTTTGTTATCTTTTCCTGTGTCTACCTGCCTGGTGCCAAGACTCCTTTACTGCCATAACTTCCAGCTGACAGATGATCCTTTCTACTCAAAGAGGTTCATGTATGTTATCTACCTTGGACTGGCTGCCTCTGCCTTTGGTAACTCCTACATATATAAATTCCCCCAACTGACTGACCCATTGGTAGGTACACCTCTATGCCCCCATTCAGAAGGAGTAAGTTACAGAAGATGAGATGCTCCACCCTCAGCAACCTTAAAGATACAAGGATCAAAACTGTTCAGGGGGGTATGATGTGGGAAACAAAGGCAAGAGGAAACATAGATACAATTAAATGCCCTTACAACCTGCAGCCCATTGACAAATACCTGAGGCAGGCAGAGTAAGCTCCTGACTGTCTTAATGTTAATGCCTTGCTAAAGGGAAAAACAAACTTAGTTTGAAAATAGCAAGGTCTCCGGTATCTGGTGAGTCTTTAGTATATACAAATCCTTTTGGAACTTCCTTATCTTTACTTCCCCCAACTCAGAAGCATATAATCATTTGCCCCTCACAATCCTAGGGCAGCAGGGAGCAGCAGTAGCTGCGGCAGCTCTTTCTGCTCATGGTCCTGTCCTTGTGCTTTGATAAAACCACCTTTTGCACCAAAGATGTCTCAAGAATTCTTGCTTGGCCATTGGCTCCAGACCCCACCAACCTCACCTATATTCAAAAACTGCATCACTCTCATGGTCCTGGAAACCTTGCTTCCAAAATTCCTTAGAGACTTAAGGCTATCCCTAACCCCATCCCAACTTGAAAGTATAGAATCACTTACCTGTCACAACCCCAGTGCTGCTCTTTCTGCCCACAGGTCCTGTTCCCATGCTTTAATAAAACCACCTTTTTCGCACTGAAGACATTTCAAGAATTCCTTCTTGACCATTTGCTCCAAACTCCAAAATTTCCAGGTCAATTTGAGGGGCAGTAGTCTAGGGTTCTCTTTCAGTGTAAAATGCCTACTCTTTATTCTTTGCTTATGCAACCAGGTTCTAGAAGTCTGCTGTTAAGAGATAAATATGCTGGGGCCCTTGGGTAGCACAATTAAGCACCTGACTCTTGGTTTTAGCTCAGGTCTTGATCTCTCATATAATTGAGCCCTGCTCTAGCCTCCATGCTGAGCATGGAGCCTTCTTAAGATTCTCTCTCCCTCTCCTTCTGCCTCTCCTGCTCATGCTGGCTCTCACTCTCTCTCTCTCTCTCTCTCTCTCAAATAAATGAATCTTTTTTTTTAAAAGAGATAAATATGCTACTTCACTATAAGTTTTTCTGTAGCTATTTATTGAGTGCTTTCTTTGGAGTATTTCATTGTGATTACTAAAGTTTGTTCTCCATTGGGAAGTAAGAAATTCAGATTATGGGTTTCTGTTTCAGAAAGTTAGGCTTGGCTGTAGTGATGTGGTTTGGAGTAGTGTTGGGGTCCAGAGCAGACTGCCAAGAAAAAATTCTTGAGATGTCTCTGGTGCAAGAAGCTGGTATTATTAAAGCATAAGTACAGGATCCATGGGCAGAAAGAGTTGCACTTAGGTTGCGGGGAATGACTGATTACACACTTGGGATTTGAGGGGGTAAGGAAAAAGGAAGGTTTCCAAAAGGACTTTCCTATGCTAAAGAAGACTCACGGGATACTGGAGGCCTGGCTACTGTCACACTAACCTTGTTTTTCCCTCTAGCAAAGCATTCACATTAAGAGAGTTGGGAGTTTCCTGGAGGAATGTTATACTCTACCTGTCATGCATTTGTCAATGCGCTGCAGGTTATAAGTCAAAGGGCTGCATTCCCTTCTGCCTTTGATTCTCACAGCACCATGGAGGGGAGGGTGATGTTAGGGCTCCAGGGAATTAAGGGTGATGTTAGGGCTGCAGGAAATTTCTGGAAGTTAGGCTATTGATAAGACTGCTTTTTTTTCTTGTAAACCAGTAGGACTTTTGTAAGCTGTTGGAGACGCAGGTCCTGTGTGATTGTGATCTCATTTGTTTTTCTCTTTCCTTAGTTCTAGGGCAGCCAGGAATGCCTGAGGAAAGTCACATATTTTCCACAGGTGGGGGGGGGGGCTTGCGGGGTGTCACCTTGTGCTTTGCCCTCAGATTGCCTTCTACTCCCTCATCAATAGCAAAACTGTCCGAAATCCAAGCAGTTCAGAAGTTACAAAAGGGAAACCAAAAAGTTAAGGTGGCTCTTTTCAGTTCCTGGACCCAATTCTGTGTGGGTGTTGTGGAGGCTTCTACCACACCAACAAACAATTCTCAAACACCATTAGGCTGCCTAAGAAATCAACTCAATTCTGACACTATCTACCTGGAGATAGTGTCAGATTCCTATTGGTTAGTGGTTCAAGACTACCCTCTACCCCACCCCCACTTCAGATGCACCTCCCAAGCCCAGATTGTTTCCTGTACTTCCGACCAAGGGACTATAAATTCTGAGGTTATGTTATAATATATATATAAATATATATATATAATATAAATTCTGAGGTTATATTCTGAGGACTATAATTCTGAGGTTCCCAAGACTCCCTTCCTTTGGTTTAATTAATTTGTTAGAGTGTCTCACAGAACTCAGCAAACCCATTTACTCACAAGGTTACCGTTTTATTATAAAAAGATATAATTCAGGAATAACCAGTTGAAAGAGATGCATATAGCAAGGTATAGGGAAGCGGTGTGGAGTTTACCTGCTCATTTTGAATGTTCCACTCCTCCCATATCTCATGTTCACCAACCCAGAAGTTTTCTGAACTGGGGTTTTCTGAACTATAAAAGTTTTCTGAACTATAAAACTGGGGTTTTCATTACACAGGATTACACTGAGGATTCATTACACAGGCATGACTGATTAAGTCATTTACCATTGGCAACTAAACTCAATCTCTAGTCCCTCTCCCCTTCTTTAAGGTGGTGGTGGATAGTGAGAAATGGAAGTTCCAACCCTACGGTCAAGTGATTGGTTGTCCTGCCAACCACCCTTATCCTTAAGTTACCCATGTACTTTCCAAAATGCAATGCATTAACATAACAAAAGACAACTTCACTGCCCTTATCACTGGAAATTCAAGGGTTTTAGGAGCTCTAAGCCAAAAATGACAAACAAGGACCAAAAACAATTAACCCTTGAACAAGGGTTTGAACTTCCCCACTTTTACATGGATTTTTTTTTTTTTGGAGTAAATACATTTATTGATACCCATTTTATATAGTTCAGTGAAATAATCTATAAATATAAAAGCATTTTCTTTTGGATATCACCATGGTCCATGTAAATACTCAACAGTCAGAATCATCTGCAGGAAGCACTCCAAGTCACACTGTTAGGTTTACAGACCTGAATATACATATTTCATTAAACAGTGGCACTTATGTACTCAGGTGGTCCAGCGGCTTTGGAACATAGGACTACTGGGAATGTCAAGTAAAAATAATGGGTCACTTTAAATCAATGGACAGGGTATCAACCATCAACAAAAAGAAACAATTATGAATTAATATCCTAGGTGAAGAAAGTACCACAGTTGACACTCGGTGTCAGAATACTGGAGACAATGTCTGTTTAATGTCACATGCTGTGGCACCATGTGCTCTTTCCAACTCCCAGTGGACAGCCCACCAGTGCCTTAGGGTCATTCATGGCCAACGAAACAGCAATTCGTAAAGAACCTAGATAGCTTAGAATAAAATGTACGTAGCGGCTGGTACCATGTCTAAAGAAAAGTGAGCTAAATATTTCAATGACATAATGAGTTTCTCCCCTAAGAGGAGAAGACTGTGGAGAAAACAAATCTTTTAAATTTCCATTGTTACACTGATCATGATCACTTATCTAATGGAGGAGAAAGAACCCAGATATCTGGTACCCAAAACACAGGTGCAAACTTTTTCTTCTGTTTTAAAAAGTTTCTTCAACACTTCCGAGATTTTTTACAGTACCATAAATATATTTCTCTTCCTTTGATTTTCTTAGTAATGTTTTATTTCTGTAACTTACTTTATTTTACAGTATATGATACATATAATATGCAAAATATGTGTAATTCACTGTTTATTTAATGGGTAGGGCTTCCAGTCAACAGTAGGCTATTAGTAAAGTTTTGAGGGAGTTAAAGTTGCATGTGGATTTTCTACTCTGTGTGTGTGTGTGTGTGTGTGTCTTGGGGGGGTGTCAGCATCCGTAACCCCACATTGTTAAGGATCAAATGTACATATGAGAAATATATTTTGGTCATCTGAATGACCAAACACATATTTGTTATAAATCATGAAGGGGTTCAGGAAAAGTCTCCCCAAACTGTGCCACTTTGACCTGTGGACTATTTTGAGATCAAAGCAATAGAGACCCAGGGGCTCAAGCCAAACTTGTGCCCCTCCCTTAAAGACCTATCAGAATCCAAAACGGAGGTCTTTTCTAACATTAAAGTTATTAACACTGATAAATTTCATCCGAATGACACATCTGTATGGCAGGGTAAACATCTAATTACCAAACATCTGCTTTTCTTAATATCCTGTGAATTACCCTCCTCCTCTTTAAGCCCCTTCCATTCCTTAGCTTAGGATGACATTACCACATTTCAGCTTTCTGTCTTTAAACCCTTCAGGCATGTGTGGTTCATGAACATATAAAATTAAAGTTGATTTTCTCCTGTTAATTTGTGTCAAGATGATTTAATTACTAGACAAGCCAGAAGAATCTTTGAAAAGAGAGGAAAATTTTTCACCACAACAATCACAAATATCACAGAGGTACTAGATAAATAGAAAGCATCTAGATTTTGAGAAGGCTCCAAGACACAGCCAACTTCAGAATTTCTAGTTAAATTGTTTATCAATCAAAGAATATGCAGAAGAAACAATTTTCTTATGGATGACCAAGTTAAGTGAAAATATGAAGCAAAACAAATGCCAAATGAAGTCAAGTACATACGATAAATAAAATGATCTTGTCTATCTGCCCTGACACCACACAGGAAAGAAAGGAACTTTCACTAAATTTGGCGGGTGGGTAGAATATATCAAATCCACATGTTGAATCCTTACAGACCACTTCAAAGAATTAGACAGTTCAATTCAGAGAGCCCCAAACTGAGGTATATTCAGATGCTCATGTTACTACTAAATGTATACGAAGGTGCTATGGTTGAAGAATGAACTGGAATTACCAAAACAGTCTATATCAAAGCTGAATTTATTAGGCTGTCAGTCAAGAAAGAGCTCACCATGCCAGAACAACTTCAGAGGGTTTCTCTGCATTAACAGTGATGCATGCTTGAAGCATAGGCTCAGTTCTCTATAAAGTGTGAAAAAAAGGTTTGTAATTTTTTTCCCCTCTATCTTCTATGGATATAGAAAAAAACAAACACACCAAATCTAAAACCTTGAACAAGAGAAGAATCTTCAAAAAATGGCTCTAGATTGTAATTTAGTTCCTTATCTTATTGGATTACTACACAAAGTCTGTTCCACAGTTATTTTTTAACAGAAGTTATGGCAGAGCTGATGTTAATAAATAAAAGTGATAAGTTCTCCTATCTTAATCTAATTTAAAATTCACAGCAACTCTATGGTATCTGAGAGTTTTTTTCCCCCTCACTGGCTTTGATCAGGTCTTTATTCAAAATCAGCTGTCAGCCACATGCAGAAGAATGAAACTGGACCATTTCCTTATACCGTACAAAAATAGACTCAAAATGGATGAAAGACCTTAAATATGAGACAGGAATACATCAAAATCCTTGAGGAGAACACAGCAGCAACCTCTTTGACCTCAGCTGCAGCAACTTCTTCCTAGACCCATCACCAAAGGCAAGGGAAACAAGGGCAAAAATGAACTATTGGGACTTCATCCAGATAAAAAGCTTTTGCACAGCAAAGGAAACAGTCAATAAAGCCAAAGGCAACAGACAGAAGGGAAGAAGATATATGCAAATGATACATCAGATAAAGGACTAATACCCAAAATCTATAAAGAACTTACCAAACTCAACACCTAGAGAACAAATAATCCAATGAAGAAATGGGCAGAAGACATGAACAGACATTTCTGCAAAGAAGACATCCAAATGGCCAACAGACACATGAAAAAGTGCTCAATTTCACTCAGTATCAGAGAAATACAAATCAAAACCACAATGAGATACTACCTCACACCAGTCAGAAAGGCTAAATTTAACTAGTCAGGAAACAATAGATGTTGGCAAGGATGCAGAGAAAGGGGAACCCTCCTATACTGTTGGTGGGAATGCCAGCTGGTGCAACCACTCTGGAAAACAGTTTAGAAATAAGGCAGAAGATCCTGGGGGAAGAGAGGAAAAAATGAAACAGGATAAAACCAGGGAGGGAGACAGAACACAAGAGACTCTTAATCTCAGGAAACAAGCTGAGGATTGCTAGAGTGGAGGGCGGTGGGAGGGAGGGGTGGCTGGGTGATGGACATTGAGGAGGGTATGTGCTATGGTGAGTGTTGTGAATTGTGTAAGACTGATGAATAACAGGCCTGTACCCCTGAAACAAATAATTCATTATATGTTAATAAAATGGGGAAAGAAAAGAACACAGAGCAGCTAAAGGCTCTTAAGGAACTCAAGAAAACCATATTGCATAACCTCAAAAAAATTAGCTGTCCAACATGATTTGATTTTATAGAATAAATTTAAGTTTTTAGGCACCAGGCTTCTTCACTGGGTTTCTTTTTTGCAGGCTTCTTGTCAGCTGCTGGTTTCTGTTAGCTGCAGCCTTTTCCCCCACCACAGGTTTCTTCTGCTTCTTCACACCAACAGCCTTCTTTCCTTTCTTCCCTACTACAGGCTTCTTGCCTGGAACCCCCTTCTCATCTGATTTGGCTTCTATGGCTTCTGCTGCCTTATCCATCCAGAGTTTATGATTCTTGGCCTGGCGAAGAATGGTATTCTGGCACAAGGTCTTTGCACATAGGTTTAGCTTCGACATGATTGTCAGGTTCTTCAATGGATTCTTCTTCAGGACCCTGCGATGACTCTACTTCCATAGTGCTCACGGGGCTCTTTGGATCTCTGGACTTTTCCAAGATTCTGCTAAGGTCTGTATCAAGCATTTTATGCATGAGAAGGTTGTAGTGAGTCTTGAGGGAGGCAGCCTTATGCCAAGTGCCATACAGATCGTCTAACTTGCAGAAAGCACTTTCAGTCCAAATCCAGAAACATCCCACATGCCCACCAGGAGCAAGTTTCAAAATGTTCAATTTGCTTACATTAAGTAAAGTAATTCCAGGGATGTTTCTGAAGGCCTTGATGATACTGCTATCTTCACAGTAGATGATTAGATGATGCAGGATCCCCTGCACTGGATACAACAACAGTTTCTCATTATGCCCTTGCCAGCTTTCATTTGCTGAGAGGCATAGACCTTTTTTATATCATCCCAGGCTTTAAGTTTCTTAAGAAGCAAAACAGCCTCCTTGGACTTCTTGTAGCCTTCAACTTTACCTTCAGTCACCAAAGAAAATTCCGAACTTCCTCAATATGATGACCTTTAGACATGACCAGCACTAGTAAGGCTGAGGCAGCCAGGGCAGAGCAGATGGGATATCGCTTCTGTATTGTGTTTACTCTGCGAGGCCAACAGTGCCAGGTTTGGGTTGGTGCAAACATGTGCCCCCCATGACACATATTTCCAAAAGCACCCTGACCAGAACAGTGGATCCCACTACCTCGAGCTCTGGGAATTCGAGCCACAGCTCTGCCAGTACCCTAAGACTCAGCACTGATTTGATGACCTGCTAATTTCACTGACAGCATATGGCTAAGTTGGTGTGAACAAAGTTCATGGTATCAGGTTGAATAGGAGCCTTGAACACAGAAGACAAAATAATATTTTTGCCAGATGATTCCACTCTTTTCAGAGTACACAGATATCAATGAATGAGCAAACATTATCGTGGGGAGAGGAGAGGGCCACACTCCTCTCAACCCAGCAGCTCCTATAGGAAAAGTGACATCTGAGATATTGTATAATTTTACCAATGAAGAGACCAAGTTCTTAGAGAACTTGGTTCTTAGAGAACTTAGGTTCTTAGAGAACTTAGGACATTCCCATCATCATCTCACTAAAAATTTTTTTGCTGCATCCCTGGAAATTGAGAGACTACAGGTTTGTGTGACAATAAAACTCTTCCTCTTTCCTCCACAGCATACTAATAAAGTAATTATTTTCCTCTCATGCTTTCTGTTAGAAGTGTTTCTCTTTCCTTAGTGAGAGACACTTGAGGTGAAAAAAAGACTTACCATTAAAAATTGTTTATTTTATTCTTAAAGTAGTTTAAAGTGTTGTTTTTGCTTTCTTTACACAGATACTAGCTCCCATCTGAACATTTCACTACTGTTCTCATGGCTACCTTCTGACAGGCTTCCCAGGCTATGAATACTTTTCCTCACCTAAGGATTGCAGAATTGCAATTGCTCATAAATATAGAAAGAATTTTTTAGTAGTTTTTGGTAACACTTTCTTACTAACTTTTACTTTATCTTAATATGATATGCTTTGGGATAGCACAGAATTGCTTTTCCTGATTATTTACATTGTTTACTCTAACATTTTGACTCAGGCAAGGGCTGATCATTTTTAAAGTAGTAAATATTATTTAGGAGACTTATAAAAAAATAGAAATCATCCTCCATTTCTATTTACTTTGAAACTTGAGTATTTGAGCATACATATGTTATTGTTTTTGCCAAGCATTATTCCAAGCTTTAAGTAGTTATAGCAAATATCCAGCCATTATTCTACATTGTCATGTCTCTTTCCTACCATGGGCTCTTCACAAATTTCCAAAGCAAGCATACCACAAGAACCCTGCAGAAATCCCTCCAGTTAACATTTCCTTAGCAAAATGCCCCTTGGGTATTCTACAGCTGTTTTTAAAATGTACATGTTGGATATGGGATGACAGTCAGTGAAGCCATAGCAGGAAATGAGAATGAGGCTTGGTAGGAAAAAGTTTATTATACTTACAGGTCCCAGAAAGAGGGTCACCACATGTCATGCAAGGTCACAGGAAAAATCACCAGGGTGGTCATGAGCCAGAAGACAGAAGTGAGGGGGAAAGCTTAGGTCATAGTCTTCACTGGCTTTTCCAAAGGAAAAGAAGACCAAGCCAACAGTTTAGGATTGGCTAGTTTGAAAAATTTTGGCAGGTTTTAGTCTACAGGAGTGGTCTTTAGTCACCTTGTACATACCTGACTCTGGGATAACTTAGGGCAGGAGAAGTTTTGGCTTGGTGTAGGAGAACTAAATAAGGAAGTACTTGAGGGGTACAAACTCGGGACTGGTTCGTTTATATATGAAAAGCATGCTCAGAGGCAAGTTATTATTTTTGTTGGTAATTAGCTATCTTGAGAGGGATAATCTCTCTGTAGCCAGAAAAGTTTTTAAAAATGTCAAAACATTATAATATAGAGATACAAAAAATTGACATATATACATTTAAAGTAAAGTCAAGTTTCATAGAAGGTAGAAACCACTGAAAATGACATCTTCAGCCAATGTTTATATTGGGGAAAAATTATAAATTTATATCCCCAAAACTCAACACAGTATTAGAACAAAACAAAACATAAACAAAACTTGAATTATGTTCCAAATAGAAATATTATACTGTCAGAATCAGGAGAGGAGATTTTGAAAAAAGTTCTAATGAAGGGAATAAGCATTATGTATGTCTTGTACAAAGAATCTTTAATTATAAACTGTATTGTTGGTGGTCAGAACATCATGTTTTACACTTCTTACATTCTAATATGATAATGTGTTACTTATAAGCATTTCTCTATATTTTAGTTATATTTCAGAAAATTTGTTGGAGGTGTGGGCTTTTATGAATTGCATTATTTTTTCCACTTAAAAATAAAGAGAAATAGGTTGTTGGTTAGTGTTTCCATGCAGGACATCTGATTTTCAGGAAGAGATTACTGGAATTCAGTGGAGATAACTGTATCTGTTGAAAACTAGTTTAGATCCCAAGAGTATCAATGCCCTGAGTTAAACTGCAATGTGGGACAGTTACTTTCACTCTCTTAATGACCACAAGGTCTAAGCTTATAAATGATACACTGTCATTGTTACTTAAATTTGAAGTTCTTGTCTAATTTCTTTTTCTCACTATCTATAGTTGTCATCTGCAGTTTCTGTTTGCTTTATTATACATTCACCCCCAGTCTAGAAGAACTTCTGATATCTTTCTGAATTTGGTGTTTGAAGCTATGGACTGTTCTCATCTATGACAGATGTGTCTCATCTATGAAGGATGTATACTCAGATGTATATGATAAAACTAATTTATTACCCTAAACATAGTGATTGACCACAGATGGAGAGGTGGCCCAAATAAGAGCAATAAGAACCTTAGAGAGGACTTTTAGTTGAATCATTGGGTTGGAGAAGAACTGGTTGCACTTGCCTTTTGACTGTTAAGGTAGTAAGCTATAAACCCAATCCTTTAAGATGCCATCTTGCCACCATATAGAAGAGTTTTCATTAAAACACAAACAGAAAGAGCAGACTGAGTCCTAATGACATCATCTGAATCCATGGATCCAGGCATGTCTGAAGCCCAGATATCCTTTCAGATAAAGTTTAAAATGTTCCTTTGTTGTTTACCACACTTGCAATAGGACTGCTGGTTCTTTCAGAATGTCTTTTGGGCTAAGCCAAAATATTTTTCAATTCTTCCTTTCCCACTGGATACTTTTTACAGAATAAAGTATTTTTAAACATCAGACACTAAAACATAATCATGGAGAATGCCATTTTACAGGATTTAATGAACACAAAAAAGGAAAAGAAAAAAAAATATCATAAATTGCCCTCTCTTTGAACTCCTACTTGTGACGCTAAGGGGAGACATGCTTTAAGGGTGTATAGTATAGGGATTAATAGCATGGCTCTGAAGAAAGATACCTGGAATTTAAATGCCAACACTACCAATTACTAGTTATGTAGCCTTAGGAAAGATACACTCTGTCTCAGTTTTCTCATTTGTAAAATTGGGGCAGTATCTTGTGGGGTCACTGTAAGAATCAAATGAGATAGTACATAATATACTTAAAACAGTGCCAGACATATCATGAGTATTCAATAAATACCAGGGTATTATCTTTCATTATAATTATATACTATTATTACTACTTATTCAGTTATTATATATACTACAATGATAATATACAGACAAAGAATGTCCCCTCCTAAATCTTTCATAATTGGAATCATCTCTCTTGCATATTTATCTCCCTTTCAAATCTTTTGTCCCTCAGAGCAGGCAACTTCTGATGGGTCCATTAATCTAAAAACTTTGATATTTATTAGATACTACCATGTTCAAAGTTCTGCCTGAAAATTGGATATGCAACAGCAAATGAATAACAATTCAAACATGATTGTTCTTCTCATAGAATGCACATTCTAGACATAGCACAAAAAATTAAAATCAAGTCTTTGAAAATGTCTATTCTACCTAAAGCAATCTACACATTTAATGCAATCCCTATCAAAATCCCATCCATTTTTTTTAAAGAAATAGAACAAATAATCCTAAAATTTATATGGAACCAGAAAAGACCTCGAACAGCGAAAGGAATATTGAAAAAGAAAGCCAAAGTCGGTGGCATCACAATTCCAGACTTCAAGCTCTATTACAAAGCTGTCATCATCAAGACAGTATGGTACTGGCACAAAAACAGACATATAGACCAATGGAACAGAATAGAGAGCCCAGAAATAGACCCTCAACTCTATGGTCAACTAATCTTCGACAAAGCAGGAAAGAATATCCAATGGAAAAAAGACAGCCTCTTCAACAAATGGTGCTGGGAAAATTGGACAGCCACATGCAGAAAAATGAAATTGGACTATTTCCTTACACCACACACGAAAATAGACTCAAAATGGATGAAGGACCTCAATGTGCAAAAGGAATCCATCAAAATCCTTGAGGAGTAGTCAGGCAGCAACCTCTTTGACCTCAACCGCAGCAACTTCTTCCTAGGAACATCGCCAAAGGCAACAAAAGCAAGGGCAAAAATGAACTATTGAGATTTCATCAAGATCAAAAGCTTTTGCACAGCAAAGGAAACAGTTAACAAAACTAAAAGACAACTGACAGAATGGGAGAAGATATTTGCAAACGACATATCAGATAAAGGGCTAGTATCCAAAATCTATAAAGAGCTTATCAAACTCAATACCCAAAGAACAAATAATCCAGTCAAGAAATGGGCAGAGGACATGAACAGACATTTCTGCAAAGAAGACATCCAGATGACCAACAGACACATGAAAAAATGCTCCACATCACTCGGCATCAGGGAAATACAAATCAAAACCACAATGAGATACCACCTCACACCAGTCAGAATGGTTAAAATTAACAAGTCAAGAAATGACAGATGCTGGCGAGGATGCGGAGAGAGGGGAACCCTCCTACACTGCTGGTGGGAATGCAAGCTGGTGCAACCACTCTGGAAAACAGTGTGGAGGTTCCTCAAAAAACTGAAAATAGAGCTACCCTACGACCCAGCAATTGCACTCCTGGGTATATATCCTAAAGATACAAACGTGGTGCTCCGAAGGGGCACGTGCACCCAAATGTTTATAGCAGCAATGTCCACAATAGCCAAACTGTGGAAAGAGCCTAGATGTCCATCAACAGATGAATGGATAAAGAAGAGGTGGTATATATACACAATGGAATACTATGCAGCCATCAAAAGACATGAAATCTTGCCATTTGCGACGATGTGGATGGAACTAGAGGGTATCATGCTTAGCGAAATAAGTCAATCGGAGAAAGACAACTTTCATATGATCTCTTTGATATGAGGAAGTGGAGATGCAAGGCGGGGGGGATTGGGGGGAGGTAGGAAAAGAAAAAATGAAAAGATGGGATTGGGAGGGAGACAAACCATAAAAGACTCAATCTCAAAAAACAGACTGAGGGTTGCGGGGGGGAGGGGGGATGGGAGAGGGTGGTGGGGAAATGGACATTGGGGAGGGTATGTGCTATGATGAGTGCTGTGAAATGTGTAAACCTGACGATTCACAGACCTGTACCCCTGGGGATAAAAATACATTATATGTTTATTAAAATAAAAAAATTAAATTCTCTACCACAAAAAATAAAAATAAAAAAAAATAAATTCCCCATTTAAAGACCCTTAAAAAAAATCAAGTCTTTATTTATAACTTCTAAAGTCTTATGCAGAAGAAACACAAAATTCGTTATGTGACAACATATTTTGGGGTATCTGCTCCAAGTCTGAGGAGTCAAAAAAGGCTTTCTTTACAAAGTGATTTTTTTCAGTTGAGTCCTTCACAAGAGTAAGAAGAGGAACACACTGATACAGGAAGCACTAGATTTGGGAAATAGAATGGTGGCATGCTGGAAGAGTGAGAAGCCTCAAGCCTCTTCTGTCTGAAACACAGACAAGAAATGAAAGCATGGCAAAAGAAGAGACTGGTAATGAAGAAAAAAGCAAAATCATGCAGGAACCTTAGAGCATATAAATGAGATTTTGATTTTGTTATTTTTTTAATATATTAAAAGAAAGTAGAATCTGTTGAGTCATTTGTTTTTGAAATAAATGAAATAAATGGTTGTTTTGAAATAAACAAACGGGCAGATTTTATCTAAAAGGGATAAAATATAGGAAAGAAATGGAAGTGGAGAAAACAGAATCAAATTGATCTCAATAGTTTTGGTAAAATAAAATTAAAGAGAAGTGAATGTCTATGAGGCATATTTAGGAGGAGAAATAGAAGTGAATGGATTGATGATACATTTAGAAGCTAGAAGCTATTAGCTTTGATAATTGATGTGTTATGGAGACAGGCAGAGGAGAGAAAAAAAGGTAATAGTTTCAAGGATTCTTAAGGTATTATTATTAAATTCTTAAGGTATCCTTAAGAATTCTTAAGGATTCTTAAGGTATCTAGAGTTTTACAAGTAGGTAAAGAGTGTTTCCCTTCACTGGGATAGAAATTTAAAAAGGAAGAACTTCCCATTCTGTGAGGGAAGGTGGCAGATAATGGCAATGGAAGGCTCATTCCGCAATGATCAGAAACAAAACAAAATTCTTTTCAGGACACCAGAAGAAAATTTGAAAATAAATTACTTAAACTTTCAAGAAGTTAGGAAGGAATAGCAAATTTAAGACAAAGAAACTAGAAGAGAGAAAATAATCACAAAACAGAAATCAATGAAATAGAATGCAGATGTATAGTAGAAAAACTTAACAGATCAAAAAATTTCTCTGAAATGAATAGGGAAACTGATGAGCCTGATCCCTAGCAAAACTAATCAAAGTAATACAGAAAATACGGATGACAATTTCAGGATAAAAATGTAACATCGCTAGAGACTTTTAGTCATAAAAAAGATAAAATATTTCGAACAAATATATAACAACAAATTTGGTATTTTTGATAACAGTGAGAAATGCAAAGTATTATTTCTGACACAAGAATAAATACTCTCAATAGCCCTAGGTCTGAACCTTTTCCAAAACCTTTCCCAAAAAGGAACCTTTACCAAAAAAGAAAGTCTGGGATCAGTTGGCTTCACTGGTGAACTCTTTCAAATCTTTCAGGAAGAAATAAAACCACTTTTACACAAGCTGCTACAGAAAATAGAGAAAAGTTTCCAATTCATTTTCTAAGATGAGCTCCAAATAGTATTAGCACATTACAAGAAAGGAAAATGATAAGACCAATATCTCTTAGGAACATAAAGGCAAAAATCCTAAACAAAATATATTTTGTAAAGAATCCAATTTTTGTAACAGACAATAGAACATGACCAAATGGAGCTTGTTTCATGAATGCTAGGTTACTCTTAAGGATGAAAATTAATGACTGTAGAACTGTAACACTAAGAGGTAGAAAGAAGACAGAATTAACAGCCAAAGAAGTAGAACAATATACAAGAGTATGATGTCACAGAACTCAAGGATAATGTTTCAAGAAGGAGAGCATGATCTTTATGCTATTTTCTCCTCCTAAAACAAATCAAGTTTAGGCCTGTATAAGTCTTTCATTGCTGTATTAACGAACCACCACAAAACTCTCTGTGCTATATAACATAAAGTGTTTTGGCCATTCATCAGTGAGTTATTTGGGGTTTCAACTAATTTAGGCTGGGCTCAACTGGACAGCTGTAAACTGAAGGTCAGATCTGGATCAGCCTCACATATCACTCATTCTCCCCAAGAATGTTTTCCTCAGATACACAGCAGAGATGCAAAAGTACAAACAAATAGGTGATGTTTCTTAAAGTCCTAAGAGGAACTGGCACATTATCAGTTTCTGCCCACTTTCTATTACTCAAAGAAAATCACATGTCCAGGCCCAAAGTCTAGAGGTGAGGTGCATTTCCACTGGAAGGTACTGCAAGGTCAAATAGCAAACAGCAGTTCTAAAGATACAGGGCGGTGAGGGTGAGAATGTACTTAATGCCACCTCAAAATGGTCAGTTTTATGTTACACACACAAAAATCAATTTTGACAATAATGGGAAATTTCCTTCTTTGTAAATATTTTAAACTTAGTGATAAAACATTTTTTTAGATGTCAACCTCAGTGTGTGGGCACATAGCTAGTTTTTCAACGCTCCTTTGGGGGAGGGAGCATCTAAGCACAAAAGAGAAATCAGTAGATTAGATCCTGGGGAACCCTGAGCCCAAGTCCTGAGAGATCTCAGCTGTATCCAAATTCCATTTGTATCCAGCAGGGAAACTGGAACGCAAGCCATGTGTTCCAACGTCTTCCAAGTCATCATGCACCTTTTGTTATCACAGTCCAGATATGTCATCATGGTACCTATTCACAGTAGCATGAGACCTCTAGGGTCATCACAGTGGCCCTCTGAGTCCTCTCACACCATCTTAAGTACCTCTTACATCATCATGATGCTTTTTGTTTCAACACAGCAACTCCGAACAGGAGTGCTACATCTTTCCAGACTCCTCTAAGAATCTGGTAAGAAGCTTGGGCTTGCTTCCCCAGAAAAGCATACAGCATTTGGCATTAAATTCTAAGTGACTGCAAAGGCTGCAATTAAGAACAGGCACATTAACACAGTTGAAATAAGTCCCAAGGATAGTCCAGGAGGTGGAAGGGGACAAAAGAAGTCTGAGCAACCACCTGTGTCCCATATGCACAGATCTAGCATGGCCACCTAAGCCCACAGGTCCAACGTATGACAGGGCAGAGTATCGATGTTTATAGGACCTAAGCATTTTTCCCTTTCCAGGACCCTTCCTCCATATAAAAATTATATTTTATGACTGCACTGGTATAAAAATGATATTACTATTATCTAGTAAAACATTTTCTTCAACATAAAAAATAAAATACCACAAGGCATGGATATTACAAGAAGCAAGAAACTGGGCCAATAATTTACCAAAAGTCCCCATTATCTGAGCTCCCATGTCAGTGTCTTCTAATGTAAGACCACATATACAGCCTTTTAATTTTACTGCCCTATCTAAAAAAACCCCCAAATGCCTCCAATTTTCACAGACCAATTTTAAGAAATTCAGTATGCAGCAGTCACCATACAACGCACTATACTTATCTACCACTACAGACATAGTTAATTGGATCAGTGATGGATCCCATCCTAAAAAGAGCATACAGAGGACATCCAGAGATTCTAAGAGGCTGAGTGGCAGACAGCTCTAACTGAAGTACTTTATATTGGATAATGACCAATGAATCTTTATTATCTTTTGACAGTTTGAATTTGAGATGGGAAGAAGGCCTGGGTCATGATCACTGTGGACCATTACATGTCTTACTAGGTCTTCAGACCTACTCTCAGCAAAAAGTAACTATTATTGCACTCTGAGCAGCAGCGAATGATAACTTCGATTCTCCATGTAGCTTGTGTTGCTATTGAGGATCTTTCCTGTCCTTAGATACATTTCTTAACCTGTCTCCTTGTTTCCAGTATCACAGTACTCTAACCTACCTTCCAGCTTTTCAACAGATTAATTTATTTTAAATCAAACATTTCATCACTCATAGAACAAAATGTATGTTCTTAGCAAGTAATTTCAGAAATTTTAAACACAAACAACCTCTGATTATAATGAACCTTAAAAAAATTGCCTGAAATATGTACAGAATATGTGATTCTATGAAATATGCGTGCTTTCTAAACTTGAAAATCAAGACAAGATTCTGTCGAGCTCAAGAATCTATTATAGACTTCAGTATCATATGGATACTTCAGCAGTGACAATTTCAAAGCTCATGAGCTCTTCCTGTTCTATTTGTGTATGTATAGCAAACTCTGTGGAAGGATATGCTCCCAACCTAAAAATTATTACACCCAGAGGTGAGAGATATTTAGGAAAGCATTTCATTTTTCCTATATGTATCAACTTCAATTTTTTAAAAAACCATTTTTAATGATAAAATAAAGCCTCTCTTTACTGATCCACAGATCTAGTATTCTGCATAATTCACTAGAAGTGAGAAAAACATTGTCCCAAAGCCTGTCCTTATTGTGAACTTACTTTCAAAGTCAGAAAACAAAGGAAAAGAAGACAAAGGAGAACACTGTGAATGAATTTGGGAAATATAAAAATATTATAAAAGATCATTTATCATTATTATTCTTGAAGTGTTTTCTCTGATGAAGTTAAAAGTTAACTTCCCCATTGAATAAGATCACATAATCAAGTAATACATCATTTTAAAAGGTCACGAGATAGTTGGGTTTTTTTTTTTAAGATTTTTATTTATTTTTTTGACAGACAAAGATCACAAGTAGGCAGAGAGGCAGGCAGTGAGAGAGGAGAAAGCAGGCTCCCCGCTGAGCAGAGAGCCTGATGTGGGGCTCGATCCCAGGACCCTGAGATCACAACCTGAGCCGAAGGCAGAGGCCTTAACCCACTGAGCCACCCAGGCACCCTGGTCATGAGATAGTTTTACTTCAATCTGAGTCCACAATGCATTCATCTTTAACATATACTAAAAAATAAACTTACAGGATTTAAATTTAAAATGTATCATGGAAGATAAATTCATACCAGGACAATCAAAAGCAAAATATTATAGTACTGACAGAGCATTAAAAGAAAGTAAAATTATTCTGCGGTTATAAAGTTACCCTACCTATCAAAAGTCAACCCTTTTCCGGTATAATTAAATGATGTTCATTTCAGAAGTATCTGCTATGCTAAACTGGCATAAAAACTATTACACAGCAATGTATATGTGCAGAAACTTTAGTTAAAGATGTACTAGACCTTATAAGGTTGACATTCTCTTAAAGTTTCATAGGACTTTATGAATAATTCATTGGCTTTGTAGTCACACATTTTTCATTATTCATATAACCTTATTTAATTATTTATTTATTTTACCTATTACTTTGGTAATGATAATAAATAGGCCTATTTAGAGAAAAACCCTTATGAAAATTTGAAATGGGTCAATGGATTCACACTTTTAATGGCATCATTTAAATTTCCAAGACATGTTCCAATCTTTGCCATGAAAAAGACAGCAGCCCTGTCTGCCATATTGTAACTCAGAGAAGAGTTATCAGCTGCACTGTCTCAACTCAATCCTATTTGCAAGTGGTGTTAAATGGAATGATTCTCTAACTCAAGTATCCTTTATATCGTTTCTAAGTTTTTCTCCAAAAGTAACTCAAACCTCTTTTGTTTAGTCCAAATGTTTTATCAAGGCATTCCAGGCACAAGTCATACCACTCCCAATTATGAATCTTTTATTTCAGCCCTATCAAATTTCTTGCCACTACAGAAAGTGAAAATGCTATGTTTCTGACTTTTTCCTTCTTATTGAAATATTCTACCAATTCAGTGATTGTCAAAAATTACCACTTAGCTCTCATGTTTGATATTCAAATATTCCATCCTCTGAGGAGCCTTCCCAAAATACTATCTAGCATAATTGCCTTAGGGTTTCCACTGTGAAACCATTAACTATGGGGCTACCATGTATGGTTATATAGTTTGTGCACTACACAAAAGTTCCCCAGGGGAGTGAATGACAACATAAATCCAGCCAGTAGTCCACTAGCCCAGCTAGTGTCCTATCATAGGAATACATCTTCCAGGAAGGAGAAAGAAAAAAAAAAAAAAAGTGGGGTTGAGGGAGGATACATTTCTTTTATACCCACCCAAAGATGCCATCAGTTTTCTGAACCATCTAGTGATAGGGCTACCTTTACCTTGAGGGATTTGTTCTAATTCATGCATCTTAGGAGAAATGGGTTTCCTTCTTCTAATTCACAGAAAATTGTTCTATAAGTTAGCTGCAAACCTTGCCAACAATAACACCTCTTAGTTAGCTGCATATACATTTTTCTCAGATAAATTATGACCCTAGAAGAAACTAGGTACTTAATGATCTTGAATGAGTCATTGCCCAGTAACCACCCCTGGAGTATGGCACATAGAAGACACTCAATAAGTGCTCTACAGTCAATGAATTATCCCTCTAGAGGACAAAACTGGGGACAAAATTATGTCAAATTTAAGATCCAGGGATGAAGCCCTGCCACCAGCATTCGCAGCATATTTACTTGGTTGTGATATGAAATTACTCACCATTCTTTCTCAAAGCGTCCTATCAATTCATAGCAATGGTTAGGCTGTCTCTGAGTTCAGAAAATGTCTACTCCAAAACAAAACTGATTTGTTTTAATTCTGTCTACATAATTCATTGGGATAAAATTTCCTTATTAGTTTCTTCAGAAGGAGGACAAATGCTTCATTAATTTTAAACATATCAACCTGAGTATGCTATACACGTCACATAGAATAATGACTGACTATATAAGGAACATAATATACTGCATACCAAAATCAAATTACCCATTATTCACTCAGAACAAATATGCACCTTTATTTGTACTTTATAAGCTTCATGAGGAGAAATCTAAGCAGATACTTAAATGATAGGGAAGCCAGAAGATATTATCTGATACAGAAACTACCATTCTACCATTAGCAATAATATGCTGCATAATGCATATTATATATGTAAAGATCTCCTGTATGAAAATACTCTTTTACATTTAGAAATCATTTCACTGAGACATCTTTTTTATCAAACTCTCAGTCTGAGTCAAGAGCATCAGCTATAACAGAAATAAAAAATGTGGGGCGCCTGGGTGGCTCAGTGGGTTAAAGCCTCTGCCTTCGGCTCAGGTCATGATGCCAGGGTCCTGGAATCGAGCCCCGCATCGGGCTCTCTGCTCAGCAGGGAGCCTGCTTCCTCCTCTGTCTCTGCCTGCCTCTCTGCCTACTTGTGATCTCTGTCCAATAAATAAATAAAATCTTTAAAAAAAAAAAAGAAAGAAAGAAAAAATGTTATTTAGTTCATTTCATATGCTGCTCTTTTATCCAAATATTTTTTAAAAATACACATTAATGTATTAAATCAACAAAATCAACACTTTTGTTTGCTAAATAAACTTAAATGTTTGACTTTTTGAACTTTTTGAGCACGGAGAGGGGCCATGAGAAAGGCTTCTGGGTTGCTTCAAGTTCTATTTCTTAACCTTTCTGGACCATGACAAACTTCTGTTAATACTGTATTTCCTATACAAGCGCCAAAGTCAGGCTTTTACAAAATTGTTCCTTTTCCCAAAATCTTCCTGTGGCTTACCTCTCTCACTCAGAATAAAATCTATAGTTCTTACCATGATCTGTACAGCCCTAAACACCTAGGCCCTTCCTTCCATCTTTTTGTCCACCTGTCACACAAGACAGATGAAGCAGGTTCCTGCTACAGAGCCATTCTGCACCCTGTGTCTTTAGCCTTGAAAGCTCTGCTTCCAGTTGTGCTATGATTACCTCCCTCCCCCCCCACTTGATTCAGATGTCTCTGCCAAAGTCTGCTTTTCAGACATGCCTGCCCATCACTGCTATCTTCCTATCCTTGTATTTTTCTTTATGCCACTTATCACAATCTGACAAAAGTTGTATTAATTTGTGTATCATACCATTCTTTCCACTTGAATATAAGCCCTAAGAGCAGAGACTTTGTTCACTGCAGTATCACCATCATTTATAACAAAACTCCTACCATAAGAAGGAGTTCAACAAAATTGTATTAAGTAAATGAAATAATATTACTGTTAGTCATATATATCTAGTCTGCCCGAAGTGGCAAAGAAGAATTTAGCATCATTAAAGATATGACAGCTTGGTTCAAGAGACAGATAATATAATTGACAAAAATCAGAATACTTTGGCCCTTCAAATCATGTGTGAACTGAATCTTTTAGCCATAGTAATATGTGTACTATAATTTATATTATATAATATATATAATATTATATTATTTATATATAATATATAATATAAATAATATGTTAATATATACTTATATTTGATAAATATAATTATATATTATAATATATAATTTATATCATTTATATTATAAGACATAAATAATTAATATAAAGAATAATTATAATTTAATTATTCTTTAGCACATTACTAAATTACTATTACTGATACTTTTTTTTTCTTTTAAAGATTTTATTTATCAGATAGAGATCACAAGTAGGCAGAGAGGCAAGCAGAGAGAGAGAGGAAGGGAAGCAGGCTCCCTGCTGAGCAGAGAGCCCAATGCGGGGCTCGATCCCAGGACCCTGAGATCATGACCTGACCCAAAGGCAGAGGCTTTAACCCACTAAGCCACCCAGGCGCCCCTACCGATACTTTTAAAATATAAATTTATATAGAATATTGTCATGTACTTCAAATTGGACATTCTTGTAATTTCTGTGAATTTTTGTCCTTGTCCTTAATTTTTGTTATATGTCAGATAATGAAATAACTGTGTAACATAACTGCTAAGAGAACACTTTCTACAGAGAAAACAAGTTACTTATATAAGAAAGCTTACTATTCAGAATTGGGACAGTAATGACATTTCTGAAGATTTGTCCTTGTCATCTGTTATGCACCACTGAATAGAAGAGTAAAGGTAAAATTCAATTTGTACACCAGAGATGGATTATACATTACCTGCAACTTTATAACTATTTTCCCATCATTGACTCTTGTTATTATATCAATGTTAAGAGTATTTTAATCATGACTGCAATTACCTATTCATTTCAATGCTAAGGATCTTGAGCACCAAGGGAAATGTTTAGAATACTAGTAATCAGAACTCATGGGGAATTTCTATGTATAAGCAAATCTATATTGAATATATTTAAATCTGTGGGTTACAGCTTTGTTTACAAGGAAAAAATTAAAGGAACTAATGATGCTAAGTTATATCTCACTTTCTACTTTTTCAAACAAAACCTACAAAAGTCACTATGTTTATTACACCTCGTTCAATTCATGTATAAAATAAGTTGTTTCTGGAGGAAAAAATGAACAAGATGGGATCGGGAGGACGACAAACCATAAGAGACTCTTAATCTCACAAAACAAACTGAGGGTGGCCAGGGGGACGGGGGTAGGGAGAGGGTGGTTGGGTTGTGGATATTGGGGAAGGTATGTGCTATGGTGAGTGCTGTGATATGTTAATAATAAACAAATAAATTTTTTAAAAAGTTATTTCCTCAAAATTATAGTAGATTTTTTGAATTTGAAGAAGGAAATGTCTTTTTTGGCTTATATCTGTTTATTCATTAAGAAAAATTACTAGGCATCTATTATGTGCTGATACTGTGTTGGGTAAAGGAACACAGAGATTATTAAAACAAAATCGATTCCCTTTAAGGGACACAAAGCTGAGTAAAAATTGGCCCCTAAACTCTAAAGGGCCTCCCGTCCAGTGAGGAAGACAGGCATGTAAGGATAAGTACCACAAATATAAGTGGAGCGAGGAGTCAAGATGGCGGAGAAGTAGCAGGCTGAGACGACATTGGGTAGCAGGAGATCAGCTAGATAGCTTATCTAACCATTGTGAACACCTACAAATCCAACGGGAAATCGAAGAGAAGAAGAGCAACAATTCTAGAAACAGAATATCGATCACTTTCTGAAAGGTAGGACCTGCAGAGAAGTGAATCCAAAGCGACGGGAAGACAGACCGCGGGAGGAGGGGCTGGCTCCCGGCAAGCGGCAGAGCAACGGAGCACAAAATCGGGACTTTTAAAAGTCTGCTCCATGGAGGGACATCGCTCCAGAGGCTAAACCGGGGGGGAAGCCCACATAGGGTCAGCATAACCCCAGGTCCCGGGGGGTCACAGAAGGACCCGGGGTGTCTGAGTGCTGCAGAGCTCGCAGGTATTAGAGTGGGGAAGCCGGCTACAGCGACAAAGCCGAGGAGTGAGCTCTCAGGCCGGGGTTACCTTGTGCCGGTGGCAGGCTGGGTGGGCTCGGAGCGCAGCTAGAGGCCACGGAGACGGAAGAGACAGGGCGCTTTTCTCCAAGTGCCAGCAATTGACTGCTTTCCTCCAGGTGTGACCACAGGCCAGGGAGGCAGGGTGGTTGGGCCCTTTTCTCTGAGGGCACACTGAGGAGCGGGACCCCAAGCTCTCGGCTCCTCCGGGCCGGAGATTGGGAGGCCACCATCTTCATTCCTGTCCTCCGGAACTCTACAGAAAGCGCTCAGGAAACAAAAGCTCCCAAAAGCAAACCCGAGCGGATTACTTAGCCTGGCCCCTGGCAAGGGCTGTGCAATTCCGCCTGCGGCAAAGACACTTGAGAATCACTACAACAGGCCCCTCCCCCAGAAGATCAACAAGAAACCCAGCCAAGACCAACTTCACTCACCAAGAACAGCGGCATTCTAGAGGAGGAGAAATCAAATCTTATCTGGACAAAATGACAAGGCAGAAAAACTCACCACAAAAAAAAGAACAAGGGGCAGTACCGAAGGCTGGGGACCTAATCAATACGGACATTGGAATTTTGACAGATCTAGAGTTCAGAATGACGATTCTCAAGGTTCAAGCCAGGCTCGAAAAAGGCATAGAAGATATCAGAGAAACCCTCTCCGGAGAGATAAAAGCCCTTTCTGGAGAAATAAAAGAACTAAAATCTAACCAAGTTCAAATCAAAAAAGCTATTAATGAGGTACAATCAAAAATGGAAGCTCTTACTGCTAGGATAAATGAGGCAGAAGAAAGAATTAGTGACATAGAAGACCAAATGACAGAGAATAAAGAAGCTGAGCAAAAGAGAGACAAACAAATACTGGACCACGAGGAGAGAATTCGAGAGATAAGCGACACCATAAGACAACACAACATTAGAATAATTGGGATTCCAGAAGAAGAAGAAAGAGAGAGGGAAGCAGAAAGTATATTAGAGACAATTATTGGAGAGAATTTCCCTAATATGGCAAAGGGAACAAACATCAAAATCCAGGAGATGCTAAGAACGCCCCTCAAAATCAATAAAGATAGGTCCACACTTCGTCACCTGATAGTAAAATTTACAAGTCTTAGCGACAAAGAGAAAATCCTGAAAGCAGCCCGGGAAAAGAAGTCAGTAACATACAATGGTAAAAACATTAGATTGGCAGCAGACCTATGCACAGAGACCTGGCAGGCCAGAAAGAACTGGCATGATATATTCAGAGCACTAAACGAGAAAAACATGCAGCCAAGAATACTATATCCAGCTAGGCTATCATTGAAAATAGAAGGAGAGATAAAAAGCTTCCAGGACAAACAAAAGCTGAAAGAATTTGCAAACACCAAACCAGCTCTACAGGAAATATTGAAAGGGGTCCTCTAAGCAAAGAGAGACCCTAAAAGTAGTAGATCAGAAAGAAACAGAGACAATATACAGTAACAGTCACCTTACAGGCAATACAATGGCACTAAATTCATATCTCTCAATAGTTACCCTGAATGTTAATGGGCTAAATGCCCCAATCAAAAGACACAGGGTATTAGAATGGATAAAAAACCAAAACCCATCAATATGCTGCCTACAAGAAACTCATTTTAGACCTGAAGACACCTCCAGATTTAAAGTGAGGGGGTGGCGGGGCACCTGGGTGGCTCAGTGGGTTAAAGCCTTTGCCTTCGACTCAGGTCATGATCCCAGGGTCCTGGGATTGAGCCCTGCATCGGGCTCTCTGCTCAGCAGGGAGCCTGCTTCACCCTCTCCCTCTCTCTGCCTGCCTCTCTGCCTACTTGTGATCTTTGTCTGTCAAATAAATAAATAAAATCTTAAAATGAGGGGGTGGAAAACAATGTACCATGCTAATGGACATCAGAAGAAAGCTGGGGTGGCAATCCTTTTATCAGATCAATTAGATTTTAAGCCAAAGACTAAAATAAGACATGAGGAAGGACACTATATCATACTCAAAGGGTCTGTCCAAAAAGAAGACCTAACAATCTTAAATATCTATGCCCCTAACATGGGATCAGCCAACTATATAAACCAATTAATAACAAAGTCAAAGAAATACATCGACAGTAATACAATAATAGCAGGGGACTTTAACACTCCCCTCACTGAAATGGACAGATCATCCAAGCAAAAGATCAACAAGGAAATAAAGGCCTTAAATGACACACTGGACCAGATGGACATCACGGATATATTCAGAACATTCCATCCCAAAGCAACAGAATATACATTCTTCTCCAGTGCACATGGAACATTCTCCAGAATAGATCACATCCTGGGTCATAAATCAGGTCTCAACCAGTATCAAAAAATTGGGATCATTCCCTGCATATTTTCAGACCACAATGCTCTGAAGCTAGAACTCAATCACGAGAGGAAATTTGGAAAGAACGCAAATACATGGAGAATAAACAGCATCCTTCTAAAAAAATGAATGGGTCAACCAGGAAATTAAAGAAGAATTGAAAAAATTCATGGAAACAAATGATAATGAAAACACAACGGTTCAAAATCTGTGGGACACAACAAAAGCAGTCCTGAGAGGAAAATATATAGCGGTACAAGCCTTTCTCAAGAAACAAGAAAGGTCTCAAATACACAACCTAACCCTATACCTAAAGGAGCTGGAGAAAGAACAACAAGGAAAGCCTAAACCCAGCAGGAGAAGAGAAATCATAAAGATCAGAGCAGAAATCAATGAAATGAAACTAAAAAAACAATAGAACAAATCAACAAAACTAGGAGCTGGTTCTTTGAAAGAATTAATAAGATTGACAAACCCCTGGCCAGACTTATCAAAAAGAAAAGAGAAAGGACACAAATAAATAAAATCATGAATGAAAGAGGGGAGATCACAACCAACACCAAAGAAATACAAACAATTATAAGAACATACTACGAGCAACTCTACGCCAACAAATTTGACAATCTGGAAGAAATGGATACATTTCTAGAGACATATAAACTACCACAACTGAACCAGGAAGAAGCTGATAACCTGAACAGACCCATAACCAGTAAGGAGATTGAAACAGTCATCAAAAATCTCCAAACAAACAAAAGTCCAGGACCAGACAGCTTCCCAGGGGAATTCTACCAAATATTTAAAGAAGAATTAATTTCTATTCTCCTGAAACTGTTCCAAAAAATAGAAATGGAAGGAAAACTTCCAAACTCATTTTAGGAGGCCAGCATCACCTTGATCCCAAAACCAGACAAGGATCCCATCAAAAAAGAGAATTACAGACCAATATCCTTGATGAACACAGATGTGAAAATTCTCACCAAAATACTGGCCAATAGGATTCAACAGTACATTAAAAGGATTATTCACCACAACCAAGTGGGATTTATTCCAGGGCCCCAAGGTTGGTTCAACATCCGCAAATCCATCAACGTGATACAATACATTAATAAAAGAAAGAATAAGAACCATATGATACTCTCAATAGGTGCTGAAAAAGCATTTGACAAAGTACAGCATCCCTTCCTGATTAAAACTCTTCAAGTGTAGGGATAGAGGGCACATACCTCAATATTATCAAAGCCATCTATGAAAAACCCACTGCAAATATCATTCTCAATGGAGAAAAACTGAAAGCTTTTCCGCTAAGGTCAGGAACACGGCAGGGATG
Source organism: Martes martes (assembly GCF_963455335.1). Lineage (NCBI taxonomy): Eukaryota > Metazoa > Chordata > Mammalia > Carnivora > Mustelidae > Martes > Martes martes. The sequence continues at coordinate 31,752,716 of NC_137895.1, read as the reverse complement.
TCCGTTATCACCACTGCTGTTCAACATAGTAATAGAAGTCCTAGCCTCAGCAATCAGACAACAAAAAGAAATTAAAGGCATCCAAATTGGCAAAGAAGAAGTCAAACTATCACTCTTTGCAGATGATATGATACTCTATGTGGAAAACCCAAAAGGCTCCACTCCAAAACTGCTAGAACTTATACAGGAATTCAGTAAAGTGTCAGGATATAAAGTCAATGCACAGAAATCAGTCGCATTTCTTTACACTAACAACAAGACACAAGAAAGAGAAATTGAGGAGTCAGTCCCATTTACAATCGCACCCAAAACCATAAGATACCTAGGAATAAATCTAACCAAAGAGGCAAAGAATCTGTACTCAGAAAACTATAAAGTACTCATGAAAGGAATTGAGGAAGACACAAAGAAATGGAAAAATATTCCATGCTCATGGATTGGAAGAACAAATATTGTGAAAATGTCTATGCTACCTAAAGCAATCTACACATTTAATGCAATCCCTATCAAAATCCCATCCATTTTTTTAAAGAAATAGAACAAATATTTATATGGAACCAGAAAAGACCTTGAATAGCGAAAGGAATATTGAAAAAGAAAGCCAAAGTCGGTGGCATCACAATTCCAGACTTCAAGCTCTATTACAAAGCTGTCATCATCAAGACAGTATGGTACTGGCACAAAAACAGACATATAGACCAATGGAACAGAATAGAGAGCCCAGAAATAGACCCTCAACTCTATGGTCAACTAATCTTTGACAAAGCAGGAAGGAATGTCCAATGGAAAAAAGACAGCCTCTTCAACAAATGGTGCTGGGAAGATTGGACAGCCACATGCAGAAAAACGAAATTGGACTATTTCCTTACACCACACACGAAAATAGACTCAAAATGGATGAAGGACCTCAATGTGCGAAAGGAATCCATCAAAATCCTTGAGGAGTAGTCAGGCAGCAACCTCTTTGACCTCAACCGCAGCAACTTCTTCCTAGGAACATCGCCAAAGGCAACAGAAGCAAGGGCAAAAATGAACTATTGGGATTTCATCAAGATCAAAAGCTTTTGCACAGAAAAGGAAACAGTTAACAAAACTAAAAGACAACTGACAGAATGGGAGAAGATATTTGCAAATGACGTATCAGATAAAGGGCTAGTATCCAAAATCTATAAAGAGCTTAGCAAACTCAACACCCAAAGAACAAATAATCCAGTCAAGAAATGGGCAGAGGACATGAACAGACATTTCTGCAAAGAAGACATCCAGATGACCAACAGACACATGAAAAAATGCTCCACATCACTCGGCATCAGGGAAATACAAATCAAAACCACAATGAGATACCACCTCACACCAGTCAGAATGGCTAAAATTAACAAGTCAAGAAATGACAGATGCTGGCGAGGATGCGGAGAGAGGGGAACCCTCCTACACTGCTGGTGGGAATGCAAGCTGGTGCAACCACTCTAGAAAACAGTGTGGAGGTTCCTCAAAAAACTGAAAATAGAGCTACCCTATGACCCAGCAATTGCACTACTGGGTATATATCCTAAAGATACAAACATGGTGCTCCGAAGGGGCACGTGCATCCGAATGTTTATAGCAGCAATATCCACAATAGCCAAACTATGGAAAGACCCTAGATGCCCATCAACAGATGAATGGATAAAGAAGAAGTGGTATATATACACAATGGAATACTATGCAGCCATCAAAAGAAATGAAATCTTGCCATTTGTGACGATGTGGATGGAACTAGAGGGTATTATGCTTAGCGAAATAAGTCAATCGGATAAAGACAACTATCATATGATCTCTTTGATATGAGGAAGTGGAGATGCAAGGTGGGGGGGTTGGGGGGAGGTAGGAAAAGAAAAAATGAAAAGATGGGATTGGGGGGGAAACAAACCATAAAAGACTCAATCTCAAGAAACAGACTGAGGGTTGCTGGGGGGAGGGGGGACGGGAGAGGGGGGTGGGGATATGGATATTGGGGAGGGTATGTGCTATGATGAGTGCTGTGAAATGTGTAAACCTGGCGATTCACAGACCTGTACCCCTGGGGATAAAAATATATTATATGTTTATTAAAATAAATAAATTAATTTTTAAAAAAAACAAATATAAGTGGAGCAACAGTGCCATGCCCAATCTATTACAGGACATTCAAGAACATGGGAGCTTTAGGAAGAGCTTCCCAGGGATGCTTGAGATGTCTTGCAAAAATCAGTAACATTATACAAATGAATGAGCAGTGGGGAAGGTGGTGCAACAGTACATTTCACAGAGTACTGACGTGAATCACCGGGGTAAGGAACAATGAAGTTAGAGAGGAGACAGGGTTCTCACATCATGTAAGTCCCCATAACCCTATAGGAACTCAGACACTCAGCAGATGATTGGTATGATCAATGCGTAGGTGTGTAGAGCATGGATGTGAAAAGGCATAAGATCAAAGACAGAGGGACCACGTTGGGAGATGTAATTGTCCAAGAAAGAGAAGATGAGAACCTGACCAGGTGAAAGCAATAAAGAATATGAAAATATTTCAGAAGATCAATCAGGAGGACTTTTTGGTTTATTGGATTAAAAAGATGCATGAGAAAGAAAGGAATAGATGACTCATGTTATTGAAATATTAGGGGTACAAAAGAAATTGAGTGTAAGTGCAGCCATAGAATTGTCAATAACTGAAGTGAATTGTTTAAAGTATTTGCCACTTGCTCCCTCTGGGTGAATTATCTTTTACTAGTTAACATCAGCTTTTGTCCTGTGACTTGCTTTCTCTAGTGAAATGGGAATGGAAGTGATATGGTCTATTCCCAAGAAGAAATTTTAAGAGTGATTGCAAGGTTCCATTATGTTCTATTTTTCCTCAAACATGAAGTCAGCAATGCCTCAGATCAAGGTTATTCCTTTAGTTTGAGTCCAGGATGAAGACAAAAGTATGGAGCACAGCCTTGGAGCAAAACCACTGCTGACCTGGAATGCACATATAGCATGAGAAAGAAATAAACCTTTGTTGTCATAAGCCGCTGCAATTTCTCAGTTATTCCTGCAACATATCTGAGCCTCATTAATTCAACAGCTATCCTAATATTAGTCTAAGAGTAAGTAATTGTCTCAACAACTCATTGAGGAGTAAATGGAGTGAGCCTGATAGAAGTTTAGAGCACATGAGTGCTGATACCAGGAGCAGAATTGTAAATTATCATGAAGCAGGTACAGAGGATAGAGTCAGAGGTTTAACTCAAGTAACTTTGGGGAAAAATGTTTGCCCTGAGGTCAAAAAAGTGAGTTTAGGCTCCAAAAAAAAAAAAAAAAAAAAGTTGGGGGAGGTTCTTACTATCCATGATAGCACTGGAGTTTAAAGTCATAGCAAAGTAGCCTAGATGAAGGCAAGGACCTATCTTCTGGAAAATGCTGACCTCTTCTAAAAGAAGTACCTACAACTTGAATGCAAGCAGAATGCAGTGCCCAGGATGGATATCAATTAATGGTAAAATTATACTTAGGCAACTTCACTTCATGTGACTACATCTGTAATCAACTGAACATACACAGTTTATATCCTGATTTGCCCTTGCAATGTAACAAATGGTAGTCTGGGTATTTTTTAAACTGCTATACGGCATATGCTGCTTGTAGTAAATGGAACAGAAGGTTGCCACAGAGAATGAATGGATGGATGTAAAATCCAAAAAGATAGTCTTTCCAGGAGAGTTCCCATTTCTTTCTGACACATTCTTCTGCACAGTAGCAGTAAACAGTTACCCAAAACAGAATATAGACATATATTGATGTTTGAGAATTGAGATGATGTGCGTTAGGTATACTTCTGCTTAGGACGTTACCCGAAGATGTTGCTTCGAAAAGAAATAGACACTGGGATGAAAATGAGGAAGATGGGACTGAGAGAATTAGGTCAAGAGAAGAACATGAAGTGAAATGGGATCCGGTAAAGCATGGCATTCTATTCCTTTCTAGCTAGTGGGTTCTAGTGGAAAAGTATATTTTGAGTCAGCTACTGTCAAACGGTGGCACAAAATATTAATTTGTGGAGAAAAGATCACTTGTGATTTGCTGCAATATCTGCATTGTTTTCTTAGTCACTAGCCATATCTGTTAATTGGCATGACAAGAAATATGAGTTGTAGCTGAACAGGCTACATAAAGTATTCTTGGATGTGCGGTGTTTGCATAATGGCATCACATTGTAAAATAACTACACATGCTTTTTTCTCCCTCAACAATATGTTCTTGAGATTTACGCACAGTCATAGATCAAGTTCATTACTTTCAACCAGGGAATAGTATCCAATCATTTGAGTTGTTCTGAGAATCTTTAAGATGTGTTTTCCTTTTATAAATATATTTCAAATTATTTTTAAAATTAGCGCATTCCAGTTATTGCACTTTTTCTTACTTCTTTTCTCTCCTTTCTTGAATTTTCATGTTTATTCTCTAATGGTTCAAAAATACGCTTGTAATTTCTATTGTTTCATGTTAGCTCTTAAGTTTATAACATACTGCTCTTCACACAGTTTGCAAATAATACTTAAAATTAATCATATCTGTGCCTCCTACCCAAATAAGACAAGGACCCTAACACAATTTAACTGTTCCCTGAACCCCCTGAATGCAAATTCCATTTCATCAATAACTAGAGTTTTCTATTCTGACCTCAATTTGCTCACGTATTATCGCCTTTACTCTCAGTAAATATTTAGGCTTGACTTTATTTTATTACTTTATTTGTATACTCTTGCACCATACATTTTTACCACCACCCCTTTTTTTCGTGGTACATTTCCTTCATTCTGCAATAAATCTTTTAGTAATTTTTCAGTAATGGTCTGTAAGAAACTCTTTTAGTCTTTGCATATCTTTATTTTACTGTCACTCCTGAGTGATGATTTAATTGGGAATTAAATTCTAGGTTAACAGTCATTTTCCTTCAGCTCTTTGTTTTCATGCATGTATTTTTGTGGATAAGACTTCTGTCAACTTACTCTCCCTTCCTTTATAAGTAATTGTAATATTCTCTTGTTTCTTTTTAAGATTTTCTCATTATATTGATGTTATACACTTAATTATTTTTTTCTCTCAGTGTGCGCCTTTTTTATTTATCCTGTTCAGCTCCTGGTGAACATTTCAATCTGAAGAGTCACATGCTCCTTTGTTTCTGGAAACAATAAATTATTTCTTTAACTAATTCTTTATCTTTATTCTGAAAAATACCTTTTAAAAATGCCTATTAAATATATATTGAAGTTTATCAGTCTGTCTTTTGCTTTCCAGCTTCTGTTTTATATTTTGCATTTATCTCTATTTTGTTTCTATGTAGTTTGCTTTGTCATATTTTAAAATGTAACATTTCTCTTCAACTGAGAAGAGTTTACCATTCATCTCTTCTACTGATCTTCTCCCCCTCATCAAAGAGTACATTTTTCATTTCCAAGACATATAATTTACTCTTTCACACATCCACCTGTCCTTTTTTTGTAATTCCTTATTATTATCACAGGAACAATTTATCTCATTAAGAACTCTGTATAAATTTATTTTAATACCTTTTCTCATATAGTGTGACCATTTCTGTTTTTTTCAATCTTTAATTACCATGTCTAGTTTCTCTGTAGATCATCATACAATGATTAATATTTTGGTATGCTTTTGTTTTTGTCAAAATGCACACTGTGGGGCTTTACCATGCAAGTCTTTCCTGGATTCACGTTTGCTTGGATTCATCTCTCCCAGTTTAAACTGTAATTGATATATTTGATGGTAATTCTGTGCAAGCATAGGCCAAGTTCCCACTGCTGGATGGCTGCCTCTCTTTCCTCCCCAAATCCCAGAATGTAATGCAAACCTCCAGCTCTATTCTTATTTCTAACCAACCTTTGAGATATTTTCAATTCTTGAGTCAAATTTTTACTTCCTACAAGCCAAATAGCTACTTTATATTTGAAACCAAGGAATTTCTTTTCTTTTTCTGTCCTATGGAGATGTTTCTCTTATTTTTAAGCACATTTGTGTATTTTCAACTGATGTACACTTGTATATGTATGAATGTGGGTATGCAGTTTTCTATGATTCAGAACACAGGAAAGATTAAGTTTCTCTTCAGTCTGCTACGCTAAGCAAAATTTATATTTATTGATTTTAAACATTAGGTTGAATATCAATTCCACCCCACCTCCTGGCACTCCCTACCAACCCCATTATTCTGTATTTTTCCCCATAACACTTATCACCATAGGACATGTGAGCTCTTTGAAATATTGGATGTATTCTTATTACTACATGCATATTTTATTTTGAAAAAATAAAGCAATGTTGTTAGATATAAACAAGATGAAAATGGAGAAATAGCAGCAGAAGAAAAATAAAATAGAAAAACCAGTTTGGAGCATGGTTTTATATTTTTTTCTGACTTTTTAAAATTCCATTTAAGAAACTGAAAATTTTTATTTGATGAAGAAAACATTATTCAAGCAATCAAATAAGTAAGTATTGTTTGTTTTTACAAGGAGGAAAGAAAATTCATGGAAGTCAGAATGATTAAACACAAAGCAATAAGAGCACCATGATAGCTTATACCTCAGTAGGCCAATGATAAAACAGTATTGATTTTTTTTCCTAACAGAATGCAAGGAACAATTTCTTGCTCTGGACTAAACAGATTCATCCTAAAAGAAATCAAGGATCACTTTTAGTGCATGATATTATTTTTATGGGTATACTGTCCTCTCTTTTCCTTAAGTCTCATGATGGCTGTGAAGTTCCAAAAAGACAGGCAGAGGGACTTTGCTAAGAGAGGCTCTAGAGGCATGAAGAGATAATATGCTTGTAAAGCCTGCTCCTCTGATTCCTATAAATCACCGCAGAGAAGGGAGTGTTGTGGTGGTAACAGACACCAGAAGATCAATACTACAGTCTATTGATATATCATGATCAATCTGCTGGAAAGGTCTGTTCTGGAACATTCTGACTATATTCTTTTTCATTGGCCTAAATATTGAGGTGGTAGGCATTCACCATAATTGTCTCTAAACTTTATTTCATTATTGAAAGTTTTATTGGAATCATGAATATTTAATGATACTAATGGAAATAAAAAAGACTTTAAAATATACCTCAAAATTGCCAATGAAAATGCTTAGATGGCAAACAATGCAGTTTCCAAGGTGAAAAGTTTTATTGAATAAATGCAGAGACAGCTGTTTTCAGAAAATCACATTTTCCCCAGTCCCGAGTGAGACATGTTCTTACACATCACAACATTAATAGTCACATAGTGTTACTTGATTTAGTGCAACATAATGCAGTGTGACTAATGCAACCCGATGGTACAGATTCATGTAAGAGAAAAATCCATCACCTAGGAAATGTGAAACAAAGATGTACTTTTCTGAAAACAAAGGTTAATAAATCAAAGTTTTCTGAAGAAAGGAAAGTCATGCAAAAGAGAGTTTTATTCCAAAACACATTTCAATCCACCATTGCAGTGATCCCTGGGTACATTAGGGAGGGGAATAGGAATCAAACATGAAAAGCCCTTAAGCTGTTTGAACTCAGCAGTACTTAGTGCTTCCACAATATTTTCCTCTGTAGTACCGATCTGAAGCAACAGCCTTTTCGTCAACTTTCTCATGCATTGCCCAGGTGACTGTTACACAAGCCCAGTGGACAAACTAGTGTCTTTTCTCCTTTGCTATCTCTAAAACTATACTTGGGTTATTGAAGAGATAATGCAAAATTACTTTGTAAAGTCCACTTTTCATACACTATCAAGGAGACAGAAATAAGTGAGAAAAAAAGAGTTATTATAGTCCTGTGATTGGTTTTTGGTTGTGTTTACTCAACTGTATTCTTTTCTTGTTGGGAACATGTATGGATCTTTAATAATAAACATACTGGACATATAATAGGAGGCAAAGGTTGGACCTCTCAGTCAACATTTTGAAGTAGGAAAACTTTTTATTTCTCATAAAGTTTTATTAAGAAATTTAAGGGGAAAATAAATCCTATTGGGGTATTTGGATTATTCTACCAACATCGAAGCCATTATATTCATATATGATGAGATCATTTTAATATTAGTCTATCTTCCATCTTGAACTCATAACATTACAAGTTAATTTAGATAATATTTTAAAGTCTAACTGCCAAATAATTGAAGCTCTTTTTACTTTTCTTTTTCTTTTTTTTTTTTAAAGCTCTGCACCTAAGATGCAGCTTGAACTCATAACTCAAAGAGTGGATACTCTACTGACAAAGCCAGCCAAGTGCCCTGTCTTTTTCCTTCCTTGATGAGACTGGATGCTCCCTGGGCCTTCTTCTCGCAATTTTTGAGCATCTGCTTTTTTCTGGTTATTTTGTATATATGATGCTATTTCATATGGCAATACTAAAAATTATAGGCAATTATTACTACTTTCCAGATGAAAAAGTTAAAGCAAAGACAGGTTAAGTGAGTTGGCCTCTTAAAAAAGCTAGTAAATGGTACGGGTGTTACTTTAATACAAATTTGTCTGTATTCAAAGATACATTTTTCCATCATGTATAGAACAGAGTGCTTGTAATTTCAGATGTGCTCAATATATATGCAGTTAAAACTCTAAATGTTGAAGGAAATCAAAGTTTTCATTTACTTCAATGTCCAAACAAGCCACTAAACATCCATATGTTTAGAAAAGTCCAGTGACATTTGTATATTCAATTCAATGTAGTCCTGGAGAGTAAACTGGTTTTAACAAACACTGCCTATGGTGTTCTGTTAGAGTGTTGGCTTCTAATGAACCATGCTCCCTGGTATTCTTGCATAGTCTCTTCTCACACGGAATGTGAGCATGGTCAAGTGAGCCACATTGGCCAAAGGTTACTAACAAGCATGATGTAAAAGAGGCTTGGTTAAACCCTTGCAGAGTGGGCCTTATTACCTTGGAGACCAGTGTCCATGGAGTAAAGAACCTGGGCTCACTACTGAATGATGAGAGTCAAGAGACTCTGGAGAATGAGGCTGTCCACAGAGCAGCCTTAGCCAAACTCCCAGCTGAATTCAGTCATGCAAGTGATCAGAGCTGCACCACATGGAGCCACCCAGATGAGCTCCATCAACTCACAAAGTCTAAAGAAATAATTTGTTATTATTTTATGCTACTAAGTTTAGAAATGGTTTGTTACACAACAATGGGTGACTGATACCTTGCCCTTTAAGACTCTGGTATCTATTGAAGAAAAGACACCTGTAAGTAATTAAAAAATAAAAAACAAACAAAAAATTTATATATATACTATGACAACAAAATTAGCTTTGTCTGTTCAGTAAGGAATCCATACCAAATTCCACCATTTAATAAGACTTTCAGATCTTTCGACTTCCTTAGGGATGCCTTACCTTGGACTGTATCATTAAATAGACTGCAGGTGCAAGTGTTCATTTAATAAAGCCATCCTATTAAAGAGAATATAAAGGTAATAATAATATCTCCCACTTATTGAATGCTTATCGAGTAACTTATTGCTATTATGTTCTACATACTGTGGAGATTTATTTAATTTCCTTTGGCAACATCCTAAGATGTGTCCTATTATTTTTTTTTTTCTATTTAACAGCTATGAAAATTGGGACACATATCTTGTGAATTCACACAAAATTAGACAGTTACATTTGGCAATAACACATTCAGACTTAGGTATATCTGCATCTAAAATTTGTATTATTATCTACCATATTCTCTATAGAAACTTCTCAAGTGTTAGTTTGAGGATAAATAGTGAAGGGGTCTCAACAACATGTACATAGGTAAAGTGAGGTGTCCTCTGAGAGCTGAACTATAATGTCAGCATATAACACATGATGTAAGAAGTAGGCAAAGTCACCTTAAAAGACAAAATAAGCCTCAGACTTGAGCAAAATATAGTTGTAAGATAATTTATTTCATTAAGTACACCTAAAGACAGAGTGTGATAGTTTGAAGAAGAAACAGAATTAGAACTTGAAAAGGAAGTGTCAGAGAAAAATGGTGGCAGTGATGATTTAGAAACCATTCTTGGGGAGGGCATCCTTCAATTGATGTGGAACATATTTTTCCATGAAAAGATTGATTCACAAAGCTAAACAGACAGGGTCCAATATTTAGTTTATCCATACAGCTAATTTTCTCTGTTCTACAGATACACTTTAACTATAATTTAACTCATTATGACACATAAATCTATTAAGTTGGTGTTCCAGTTTCTGTACTTCAGCCCAACCAGTTCTGAGGCACATGGAAGGTCTAAGCTCTGGCTGACTCCTCCAAGGTGATGCTACCCTGAGGTCTCCCGGTGTTCAGCCAGTTTGCCACAGAAATGTGACCACTTTAAACGTATTACAAAATGCTAATAACTTGGTCATTGCTTGCCTCATCTGCACCCACACTTGAGGAAATCCCCAGGCACTATCCTCCTTTAAGTAATCAGAGAGAACTCTATAATCCAAACCCCTGGATCCTTTCTAAATGAAGTAAGGCTGCACAGTTGGCCTACAGATAGTACGACACAGTATAGAGTGGGAGTCCATGGACTCTGAGGTCTGCCTCTGGTTTCAAATTTGGCTTTGCACAGAGTGGTAGTAACCTTCACCAAGTTACTTAACTTTAATTTAGTTTTCATGTTTACAAAATAGAAATAATAAAATAATGTCCGCCTCTCAGAATTATACATATTAAGTAAGTTAATACATGTGAAACACTTAGAATAGTATATAGCATAGAACAGTACACAGTAAGCACTCAAGAAATGTTAGCAGTAATTATGGTGACAATGATAATGAATATGACGGCATCTGGTTCAAAAAAAGTGAATAGACTGTTCACGATTATCTCTTATGTGATTTACAAGAAAGACACAGAGGAATTTATCAGTTTCTTGTCTAAACAAGGTCATGTCAAGTATACTTGTTCATAAGTAGAATGAGCCAGCAGAAAAAGAAAGGATAAAAGTAAAATAAAAACACAAATAGAATAAGATGAGAGAAGCCATGAAACTCCTAAGATATGGAGAAAGTATCCTTTGTTCCAGATTTTTTTCAGTTTTCTTGTTCTAACTCTCTTGAGGTAAGACTTATTTTCTTTCCTGTTATTAGATGAGTATGGAATTGCCAGTAGTATCCCAACAATAAACAATGCCCTTCTCTTCACCTCCCCCGCCCCCATCCATAAACTACTTAACTGGCTTTCTGATTCTTACATCAGTAACACTGTAGCTTTTGTTTAAAATTTGTAGTTTAATTCTTTTGAACTACTCTAGTCTTTTCTACCTTGTTCTGCCTTTTGTCACTCATTTGAAACTGCCACATCGATAATATGAACAGCATAACTGGAAATTAAAAATGACCTGAAATCACAGGAAATTAGATTGAAGTGAATATAGGAAATGCATTCATTTCCCAGACACAGAATGGATTTTTACAGACTCTGTGCTAAGAAAGATAATAACCCCCTCACTCTCCCCCCCACCACCTCATTAGGGCATAATCCAGAAGTATTCAATTACTTGGGGTCACCATTTCATAACACAAATTCCTGACATGAGCATCCACCATCCCATACTCAGCTTTATGTTTATCTCTCTGTTTGGGTTGGTCCCCCTGCACTCTGTTTTGTCCTGTTTTCTCTTTTTGGCTCTTTTTCTTTGGCTTGTGTTTGAACTATCACTTCTAAAGCACTGAATTTTAAGCTCCCTCCTTAAATCTCTGAGGAATCTGTGCATACTTTCAGAAAAATATTAAACTGTATATCATACAGCTCAAATTCTAATGGTTAAAAATTCATTAATGGGAGCAGACTGATGATATGTTGCTATTTTAATTAAAGAGGGCTATGGAATGGCATTTTAAATAGCAATGTCATTTTCTAAATTGACATGACTCCATTATAAGAAGAAATACTTAAGGTGAACCTAAAGCTGAACAGTCTCTTTTCCAGTAATAAAGGACATTTCAGTTTTCATTTTTAATCTGTTAACAAAATATTCACTACCAAAGAATAGCTTTTTCCCCATTTTCTCACTTTTGCCTGAATCCTAGGCTCCAAGATTATTTCTAGCTATCTCAAAAAGTAAATCCTAAGTGTTTTATGACTATAGGGAATTGGGAATAAGTTTCTGGTGAAATCTAGTAGAACAGCTACAAACTAGATTTTTTCCAAAAATAGTTGTTTTTATTTCTTTTGATGGGTACATCATATTCTTCTGATCTCCCCTGCATATGAGAAAGGAGCCTCAGGCCACTGGATCTTAGCACTAGAAATAATTATTTAGAGATTTACCTAGTGTCATATAAGTTAGTCTGGTAAAGCCAGAGCCATTATGCTGGCCTTTAGCAGCCTATTTGGAGCATTTTTCAACTGTAACAGGGAGAAACTTAGCATATTTTACCCCATATTCTTCTATTTCCCTTGCTGCTGGGACCTATAGCTTAGAAACTTCTCCTTAACCCTGCATGTAAGCATGTTAACATTTATGCAAACTGGGTGCCTGGGTGGCCTAGTGGGTTAAGCCTCTGCCTTTGGCTCAGGTCATGATCTCAGGGTCCTGGGATCAAGGCCTGCATCAGGCTCTCTGCTCAGTGGGGAGCCTGCTTCCCCCTCTCTCTCTGCCTGCCTCTCTGCCCACTTGTGAACTCTCTCTGTCAAATAAATAAATAAAAATTTTTAAACATTTATGCAAACTGCTCTACCCAAAGCCCATATTCCACTGAAGACATAAGAAAGTAAGTACAGAAATAACATTTGCTGTGTCTAAGATTTATAGGAGCATCCTGACAAGATTCCTATATGCAAAAGATCAAATGACCAAGGATGGAAAAGTTTCACAACCTTCCTCAGATCCTTGTGGGTACCTGTATGTCTACACATGTCATCACCTCCTCACTCAAACCCCTTCCCACTTTCCCCTTTTCAAATTTCATACTGGGTTAAGATGGATCTATAGGACGGTAGTCCACCATCTCAGTTTGCTGGGCTTTCCAAGTAAAGTTGCTTTCCTTACCCCAACATCTTGCCTCTGGATTTATTGGCCTGTAGTGCAGTGAGCAGAGCAAACTTGTACTCAGTTATGCAACTGCATTATGTGTCTTTGAAAATCAATTCCAATCTTTTATATCACTCTTACAAAGTTTTTGGCTCAAGTTCTTAGCATATAGAAGTTTAATTATGATTTTGGCAAGACCATTAAGCTATTTTTAAGGGAAAGAAAAAATCTTTTTGTTGTTAAGTTTGATGTTCTCGAACCAAACAATCCAGGAATTTTTTTTTTTTAAGATTTTATTTTTATTTATTTGACAGACAGAGATCACAAGTAGGCAGAGAGGCAGACAGAGAGAGAGGAGGAAGCAGGCTCCCCGCGGAGCAGAGAACCCGATGCCGGGCTCGATCCCAGGATCCCGGGACCATGACCTGAGCGGAAGGCAGAGGCTTTAACCCACTGAGCCACCCACGCGCCCCGGGATATTTTTTTTAAAGAAACTTTTGAGCTTGGGGTCTGTTAAAATAGAGAATAAGTTTTGTTTTGTTTTAAAATTATGAAACAATTCAGATATGCATACAAATATAGAGAACATATATTTATTAAAACCCAGTTTTCTAAAATTTTAAAATTTCACCATGTGCACCTCAGCGTATTTTTAAGATATAAAACATAAACAGAGTTGAATGACCTCTGTATTATTCTCTGACCCTCTCTTTTATCAATAGTATCTATCATGTTTCTGGTATTTATCATTCTCATACATATTTTGTTTATTTAATGTTCATATATCCATAGACAATATTTTTATAGTAATCCATATAATAATATAAATAACAGCATCCTGAACTGTTTTTGCAACTTACTGTTTTCCCTCTGTTGGTAAGTATACCTCTAGTTCCCTTGTTTAAATGGCTGCAAAGTTTCCTATTTTACAAATATATTGCTATGTATCTTTTCTACTATTGATAAACATTCTGATTTTTTCCAATTTTTCTTACAAATAACTTCAATGAGCATTCTTATCATCCCTCCCTATCACAATTTTAGTGAGATTAAATTTAATGGGATTTAATGGGATTGCACTGAATTTATAGATAATTTGGGGGTGTGTCAACATCTTAGTTATTGTAGTTTAATTCATAAATATCATAAGCATGGTGTGTGAGTGTGCACACACACATACACACACATCTTTTGTTTTCTTTTTATCCCTTTAATATTTTGGACTTTTCTCCAAAATGTCTTTAGATCCCTTCAATTAAACATATTAGGTAACTTTAGTTTTTGTTCCAATAGAGACTGGGATTTTTTTTCTTTCATTTACATTTTCTAATGATTATCACTGGTGCTTAGAAGACCCTTTTAATAATTTGTCTATGAATGCTCTTATAATTTCTATATAGATAAGTGTGATTTCAAATAAGGATGTTGTTCTCTTTTTCTTTCCAATTTTTATACTTCTTATACCTTTTCTTGATGTTAGCTAGGGCTTGCTAGCTTTAACTAGAAGCACAACTTCATCATCTTCCTGACTTTAAGGAAACTTCTAAAGTTTCACCAGGAAGTGTAATGTCTATTTTTTTTAAAGATTTTTTATTTATTTATTTGACAGAGATCACAAGTAGGCAGAGAGGCAGGCAGAGAGAGAGGGGGAAGCAGGCTCCCTGCTGAGCAGAGAGTCTGACGCGGGGCTCGATACCAGGACCCTGGGATCATGACCTGAGCCGAAGGCAGAGGCTTTAACCCACTGAGCCACCCAGGTACCCCGTAATGTCTATTTTTTATTTTGGTATTATATATCAGGATAAAAAATTTCCCTTTTTCTAATTCTACATCTGCTAAAAGTTTTTATCTTGAGTGTCGAACTTCATCAAATGTTTCTTCTGCATTTATTGAGACATTCATTTGCTTTTCTTCTTTAGTCTAACAATGTAACATCTTTTCATACAATCCTCCATAAATTACTAAGATTAACTACTTAAAGGATATTATCTTTTTTTTTAAAGGATATTATCCTTTTTTACGAGATATTTTCTTTGAAAAGTGAACTGAATTTGCCAATATTTTATACAGAAATGCTAAGAAATTCAGAATCGTTTTGGGTTTTGGTTGTTTTTTTTTTGTCTGTCATTTTCTTGTATGAAGATTTTATCTGCCTACATTGTTTTATAAAATATTTTTATCAGAATTAAAATTATTAAATTAAAATTACTCTTTAAATTTTATTATTTTTTAGATCCAAATGCTATATATGTATGTTCCCTGAAGGTAAAAAACCAAAAACAAAACAAAAAATCTGTAAACCATCTGGGAGTGAAAGATATCAGTAGATGCATGAGTGGATAGATGGATGGATGGGAAGATAGATGTATGCATGGTTGGAGGGATGGAGGGATGGATACATAGAAAGAAAGAAGAAAGGGAGGAAGGAAGGAGGAAAGATTGAAAAGAAAGACTACTTGGACTTTTGATTAATAATTGAGTAATGTAGTTCTTACTGATTTATTTAAGTTTTGTGTCTCCTCAAATCAATTTTTTTTTAAAGATTTCATTTTACTTAGAAAGAGAAAAAGAGAGGGAAAACAGGAACAGGGTGAGGGGCAGAGAGAGAAGCAGAATCCCCACTGAGTAGGGAGCCTGAAATGGGCCTCCATCCCTCGATTCCAGGATCATGCCCTGAGCCAAGGCAGATGCTTAAGACTGAGTCACCCAGGTGCCCCAGCCTTGAATCAATTTTGATAATAATATTTTTCTACAAAATTATCATTTTTTCTAGGTTTTCAACTATATTTACATACTGTTGTTCATAGTAGTCTAATTATTTATCTACATCATATCTGTAGTTATATTCCCTTTGTACTTCATGTTTTTATACTTCAGTAAGTTTTATTAAGGATTTGCTAATTCTTTTTGTTTTAGCTTTTCGTTTTATAGGCTGATTTTCATATAACAGCTTTTGTTCTTACTGTTTAGCTTGGTGTTGCTTTGTCTCCTGTTTTATCAATAACTGCCTTTATCTTTATTATTACCTACCTATAATCTGATTTGTTAGGCTAATTCTTTCATCCCCCGCCACTTCTTAAGTTGTGTAAGTAATTAATGTATCTTCACTCTTTCTTATTCCTTTTAGTAAAACCACATAAGACTATAAAACTATATTCACACTTTTTTTGCTGCATCCTACAATTCTGAATATAGAGTGATAAACTTCTAGTTTATTTCAAATTGTAAAGTTTATACTTTACAATTTTCATTGTGATGTAAACAAAGAAGAACTAAAGAGTGAAGTTTTACTTCCAAACATACAGTCTTACTTTTGTAAAATTATCTTTCACTGATAAATTCTAATTTTACTCTTTCCTTTGTGGTAAGAGTACATGGATTGTATTTTTAAAGTCAATTTCCACAAAATGTTCCATAGTACTTGGGAAAAAAGTGTATTTTCCATGTTTTAGGAAAGTTATAATACCTACCATATCATTCTATTTTGCTAATTTGGATACTATACTAGTCTGCAAACTAAAGTATTTTTCTTTCCTACTTTGTTTATTAGTTTTTGATAGATTTCTGTTAAAACTTCTCCTTTTCTTTCTTCTGATTTCATGTCTTTTCTGAGTGGCAACTCTAACATTTTTAAGAGAAGATATCTAATAATATCAATTTTCTATTCCTCCTAAATACCAGAAAAGATCTTTGAAAACTTTAACAATAAATAATCACTATTTTATTATTCTTCAATTTTTAATTTTACAATTTAAACACAAAAGACTATTATTATTAATTTAAAATTAAGTAACATATTTTATCAACCTGGGACGGTTATAGTTGTTTATTCTATGCTTTACCTCTGAATTTTCTTTTTTCATGCTGAAGTCTCCTTAAATATTCCATGAAGGTCTGGAAATAACTCTATCTTTACAAGCCTGAAAAATAATTATGTCATTCTCACTCTCAAACAATAGTTACCTGGTTATACTACTAAACAGTGACTGTTATTTTTCCTAAGCACACTGACTATACCTCGCCACTGTCTTCTTCTCTATTGTCCTTGCTGAGAAATCTCATAGATCTGTTATCCCATATAGACATTCTGTCACTCTGCTCTTGTAGCTTTTAAAATTCTAAAAGCCTATCTTTCCTTTTCTTCACTTGTCACCCATCAATGCATAAAATCTATTTTTTAAATTTGAAAGGGAATTTTTATGTGGGAAAACAGCACTGCATATTTCAAACTTTTTTTTTAAAGATTTTATTTATTTATTTGACAGACAGAGATCACAAGTAGGCAGAGAGGCAGGCAGAGAGAGGGAAGCAGGCTATCTGCTGAGCAGAGAACCCGATGTGGGGCTCGATCCCAGGACCCTGGGATCATGACCTGAGCCGAAGGCAGAGGCTTTAACCCACTGAGCCACCCAGGTGCCCCTCAAACTTTTGATTTGTATTTAATAATAAAGTAAGAGCCAAACTGAGTCAGAATATCTCAGTTTTTAGCAATTATTGAATTTTAAATCTGTCAGACAACCAGCTAAGCACTGGATATTCTATCTCTGATATTAGTGTTTCAAGGGGGTGTGTTAGTGGTGGTATAGACACACAGGAATTAAGTTTCATTGTCCTAAACCAGCAAGGTTAAAATATGTTACTAGTCTCCTTAATAGTGCTACTGCATAATTCTTACCTTTAATTTAAATATTCTTTGACCAATACATTATGCATTGAGATTATCAGTAAGGTTATGACTAATTTGCCCTAGTAGAAGTATATATGAGTAAGCCTAAGAGTCCCTATAAAATGATTAAAAAAAAAAATCTCCCAACCAAACTAATATTTTCTCCAAAATCATCTTTAATGATTACACTAAATATATTTTTAATTAATTTTTAAAATTCCAGTGTAATTAACATACTGTGTTACATTAGTTTCAGGTGTACAATGGAGTGATTCAACAGCTCTATACATTACTCAGTGATCATCATGATAAATGTACTCTTAATCCCCTTCACCTACTACACCCATTCCCTACCACCTCTTTTCTGGTTACCATCAGTTTGTTTCCAATATTTAAGAATCTGTTTTTTATTTGTCTCTTTTCTTCTTTGTTCATTTGTTGTGTTTCTTAAATTCCACATATGAGTGAAATCACATGGTATTTGTCTTTCTCCGACTGATTTCACTTAGCATTATACCCTCTAGATCTAACCATATTGTTGTAAATGGCAAGATTTTAACCTTTTTTAGGGTTGAAAAATATTCTATTGTGTGTGTATACACACACACACACACACAATATTCTTGTGTCTGTGTGTATAGATATGTATATCTATATCTATCTATTTATCTGCTGCATCTCCTTTATCCATTAATCTATGGATGGACACTTGGGATGTTTCCATATCTTGGCTATTGTAAATAATGCTGCAATTAATAAAGTAGTGCATATATCTTTTTGAATTAGTGCTTTCATTTTGGGGAGTAAATACCTAGTTGTGGAATTACTGGATCACACAGTATGTATGGAAGCAAAAAAGACCCCAAATAGCCAAAGCAACCTTAAAAAGAACAGAACTGGAGATATCACAACCCCAGATTTCAAGATATACTACAAAACTGTGGTAATCAAAACAGTATGGTATTAGCACAGAAACAGACACATAGGTCAGTGAAACAGAATAGAGACCCCAGAAATAAACTACAATTATATGGTCAATTAATCTATGACAAAGGAGGCAAGAATATGCCATGGGAAAAGGTAACTTCAACAAGCAGTGTTGGGAAAACTGGACAATTACATGCAAAAGAATGAAACTGAGCCATTTTCTTACACCATACACAAAAATCAATTCAAAATGTATTACAGACCTAAATGTGAGACCTGAAACCATAAAGTTCCTGGAAGAAAACAGAGGCAATAATTTCTTTAACATCAGCCATAGAAACATTTTTTCTAGATACATATCCTTTGGTAAGGGAAACAAAATTAAAAGCAGAATTAAGCTATTGGACTATACCAAATAATAAAAAGTTTTTGCATAGTGAAGGAAACCATCAACACATTATCCACCAAACTGGAGGGTATTTTTGCAAATTATATACCTAATAAGGGATTAATATACAAAACATGTACATAAAGAACCAATGCAATAATAATAATAATAATAATAAAAACCCCCAAGTAGTCCAATTAAAAATGGGAGGAAGACATGAACAACCATTTCTCCAAAAAAGACATAGAAGTGGCCAAGAGACACATAAAAAGATGCTCAACATCACACGTCATCAGGAAAATGCAAGTCAAAAACCACAATGAGTTAGTACCCACACCTGTCAGAATCGTTAAAATCAAAAACATAAGAAACAAGTATTGCTGAGGGTGTGGAGAAAATGGAACTCTTGTGCACTGTTGCTGGGAATGAAAACTGGTGCAGACAATGTGGAAAAACAATATGGAGGTTCCTCAAAAAATTATACTAGACATATATATTTTTTTTAATTTTAAAGATTTTATTTATTTGACAGAGAGAGAGAGATCACAAGTAGGCAGAGCAGCAGGCAGAGGGAGGGGGAAGCAGACTCCTTGCTGAGCAGAGGCCAATGCAGTACTGGATCCCAGGACCCTGAGATCATGACCTGAGCCAAAGGCTGAGGCTTAACCCACTGAGTCACCCAGGCGCCCCTATACTAAACATATTTTAAGATGAATGCTCAGCCTGTGAACCTCTAACACAAAAAACTGGTCTGGGACTCTGGAGCTAGTGGTTCAGCCTCATTACCTTAGCCTTAGCTATTTGTACATAATGTTGACATTTAACACAAGCCACACAAATTAGGTTGTTTTCCCCATAAGTTGGATTGGGGTCCCAAAGACTGTTCATCCCCTACTATCATCCTGAATTATAAACTTAACATCAAATTAAAAGCAGAAAACAGTGGAGACCCAGAGACACACAGAGAGAATAACTGCCTTGATTACTCTCAGACTTTCAGTTCCTTGCCCCACTTATCAGGCCAACAAAACATTTTACCTTTCAGTTTGTGTTGGGGTTCCTTAAGACATTATGAGATGTTCTTGTATTTCACTTAATCTAAGTGGGGTTTTGCTATTATCTAAAAAGTCATTGCAAAATAAAATATGCTTATTTATTTAACATGATTTTTCATAAAAAACTGAACTGATATTAATGATTTTTTCATGGCACTATAAAGCCTTGTGTTTGTGATATATGTAGATAAATCTATACAAATTCGCCAAAGTGCCATATAAAGACAGATCACTGAAGAAATATCTCTAATAGATATTAGATAACAGAGATCACAAGTAGGGAAAGAGGCAGGCAGAGAGAGGGGAAGGGAAGCAGGCTCCCTGCTGAGCAGAGAGCCCGATGTGGGGCTCATCCCAGGACCCTGCGATCACGACCTGAGCCGAAGGCAGAGGCTTTAACCCACTGAGCCACCCAGGTACCCCGGAAGTAACACTTTAACAAGAGATTAAGAAAACGTACTTTTTAAGGAAAACAAAATATTTTAAAAATATTTTTCTCTGAGTCAGTATTACTATTTTTCATATTTTCCTAAAAATTTCTTTGCCAACAGAAGAGATTTTAAACAACCTCGTGTTATTTGAGACCTCCTTTTTGACCAAGAAGATTAAAAAATGGTAGTTTAAGATTTTATTAATTCAAAATAATATCCCCTATACTCTGAATGCCAGACATACTTTTCTCAAAGGGTGTTTATTTGCATGCACTCTCTTATTTAATACTAAAAATAATACCAAGACTAAGAGACTTTAGAGATGAATACTTTGGGACCCAGTGAGGTTAAATGAGCTACTGAAGTTCACAGAGCCTCCCAGTCAAGGGGTTAGGCCTAGGATTTGCCTTCTGTATCCAGTATAGCTTTCTTTCTTTCTTTTTTTCTTTCTTTTTTTTAAACTAACAATCAGTTTATGTAGAGTTTGTAGTGATTTCACCTACAAAATCTTCCCGCTCCTTTGCCTTTTAACAACCATATTCTCCCCAAGGAGGCAATTATTAAAAGAAAAACAGAAAACAGTAGAATGACAATATATATCCAAGTTGGTTTGCAAGTTTACTATCTTATACCCACACTGTTCATTGCCTATTGCATCAAGGGTTATTTGAAAAAGTTTTTGAAATGTTTACTTGCTTCAGCTAAGCTTATTATAAATTAACCAAAAAGTGATGTATGAAGAAAAAAATTAAGCTTCCAGAAAGGGAGAAGCAGTAAAATTATCTCTTGATAACTACCAAGTGGAAAAAAGTTAAGGCTGTACTCAGCACCTCATGAATATTCAGAGAGAACAGAAAAGAAAACAAGTTTTATTCCCTGGACTTCAATCATACTATTAGCACAGCATCATCATACCATAATCTCTGTTGCCTTTAGGCATCATTTTGGGGATTAGAGTGTTAAGGGCAGTCACAGATTCACCTTTCACAGAAAACCCAAATAAACTGCTTTTGTTTGGATGTTCCTTGTGTTGTCATTGACATTTTCAAGATTCAGCTGCTTTGGGAGACCAGGTTTAACTCTAGGGAAACTTAAAACTGCCAATATAATCCTACCACAGTTATATGTGGGTGACTGCATAATTAAATAACCTCTGCAACAGTCCTCACCTCTTTTTCACTTTCCATAGATCTTCTTTGAAAATCATCCTTTGCTTCTTACATTCTTGTCCTTCTGTTTAATTAATTCTTGTAATACCTTTCTGCTTTCATTTTAGAGTCCATTTTCAATCCTTTTATAGAATTGTCAGGTATCATTTTAACCTCTGAACATCTCCAAAAATATTTGACCAAAGATATAGGAAAAGTCCTAAAATATCCTCAAGTTCTTTCAAGAATATCTATTTATGTAAATTTGCTTTTTTAAAAAGTATACATGTGCATATATCACTAAAACTTCAAGATTTATAACTTTGTGCAGAATTATATTAGTATTACATCTAATAAGAAAGCTTCCAGACCTTAATGTAGAGAGTGCTGCTAAAACTTAACATTAATTTTCAACTTTGTATTATTTTCAATTTAAAACTATTTTGAAAAAAAAAAAAAAAAAAAGACTATTTTGAAAGCCGGAATTAAGAAACTATAAAGTATGGATGAATGGATATAGAAAATATGATACACACACACAAAACAATGTTACTTGTTATAAAAAGTAATGAAACCTTCCCATTTGTAACAATATGGATGGGCAGTATGCTGAGTAAAACAAGTCGGACAAAGAAAGACAAATACCATATGATCTCACTTATATGTAAAATTAAAAAAAAAAAAAAGAACAAGCTGATAGATACAGAAAACAGACTGGTGATTGTCAGAGGTGGGGGTTCCTGAAATGGGTAAAAGGAGTCAAAAGATACAAATTTCCAGTTATAAAATGAGTAAGTTATGGGAATGTAATGTACAGCTTGGTGACGACAGTTAAGGATACTGTACTGCTTATTTCAAAGTCACTAGGAGAGCAGATCTTAAACATTTTTATTATAAGAAAAAAAATCTTGTTGCTATGTAGGGGGACAGATGTTAACTAGACTTATTGTGGTAAATATCGAATCGTTATGCTGTACACCTGAAGCTAGTATAATATTATATGCCCATTATACCTCTATAAAGAAAGAAAACATAAATTAAAAAAAGAATCATAGCATTCTTAACAGTGATGGAATAGGACCAAGCCAGTTACAGTCAGTAACCAAAGGCAAAGAAAGAGATATGTCAAGAAATTCATGAGGCGAACAGTAAGGTCAAATTATCCAGAATCTCCACGAATGAAGTAACATATGTAAAGAAATAGAGAAAGCAAGTAGATTTCCCAGAAGTCTGAAAGCTTAGGAAGAATGCAACAGGAACAAGAGGTCAGCCTGCATGGGGTCATAAAAACCAAAAAGATTCTAGCAATAACAGAGTGAAAGAAAACAAAGAGCCCGAGGAATGGAAACAGGGTAGCAACAGAAAGAAAGGGTTTAAATATGAAGCAAACTCCCTTTACTCATTAGGATCTTCAGAAGAAAAGAGCTCAGAGCTTCCAGGTTAAGAATGAGAAGCCAGAAGATATTAATCCTTTCCTTTCAAATATTTACTCTTTCTTTCCAAGCTCTAGCATTCTTATAATCTAAAGACTCGAACTATGAATTGCATAATGCTATCTGAACAACCTCATTAGGGATGAAATTATTTTATGTCAACAGAACTTCATCATGGACTGTGAAAGTAGTGTAAAAGCACATGGAATAATGTATACCTAGTTGTTCTTTTCTCTAGATTTGGGTGGAGAAACATTTTCTAAATCTATAACCAGCTGTGCGCTGGCAGCTAATGTTTGGTTTATGGTAGAGTGGGAAGATCAATTTATAAATATAACTTTCTAACTATGAGGAATATGATAGGATTTCATCTGATTAGAATCGTCATCCTGTCAACTTCCTGAAACTGCTTTAAATTCCCTTGGCTTCTATAGAGATAATGGTGCTGTTTACTTTTCCTTAATAGAGAAGGAAAGGGCAAGGACACAGAAT
Source organism: Martes martes (assembly GCF_963455335.1). NCBI lineage: Eukaryota > Metazoa > Chordata > Mammalia > Carnivora > Mustelidae > Martes > Martes martes. The sequence goes on along the minus strand of NC_137895.1, from coordinate 31,729,156 downwards.
GGTTCCTGAGAGTCCCTAGCATTGTGTCTGCAAACAAAAAGCCAGTTCTCTTCCTCATGTTCACTTCCACCAGGTCAGCCAGAATTTTAACTAAATCCAAGCATTCTCTCTCCATATTATACTTACCAAAGTCACAGAGTTAGAAAATAGAGATGTCATGAAAACCGCTTCCCCAAACCATGATTTTGACAATGAATGTCTCAATCTTTTGAGAAGGGGGGTATTTTTATGTTTCTTTCTACCATCTGAAGAACTATCTCTAATGTTGTGCTGGCGAAAGATGTTTATAGTGCCAACTAGTCAGAAAAGATGTGAAACCAAACATTTACCATTGGGAATACATGACTGTCCTCAACTTGATTTCATGAGAAACTAAGCCCTACAGAAGATAATATAATTGACTATTTTCTCAACTTTCCAATTTATATACTAACATTCTGTGTGCATAGGAGAAAACACAATTTATTGTATACGATAAATGTATTAGGGCAAAAGAGTTTAATTCTCCCACAAAAGGGTTTAATTCTCTCTCCCACAGAACTCCTTTGCACAGGGACTACTCAAAGCCTGAAAATTCACAAGTTTTCAAAAGCCATCCTTTTGAAAGGGATTCCACCTTTACTGCATGTTAAGAAGTTAGCCTGCTACAGTTACACAGATGCTGGTAGAAGACGTAAGATTCCAGAATCAGAAACATCGGACTTAATTACAGCATAGCAGGAAGCATTACCTTTGTGTTTGCATTGTGTTCCTTCCCCCAGCCTCCAACCCCCAAACCCCTTGGGAGTGAGGAAGAGCCGTTCAGGTAAATGCTACAAGTGCATTAGTTTTGTTTAACAGCTAAGGAACCCAGAGTTTCAGAAATCCAAATCTTTGAAAAGAGCTCCTACCTAACCTGCCTAAACTTTGCCCAGAGAAAGACATAATCTATATCATCTTGACTAGGAAAAAAATATCAGTCTTCTACTCCAGAGGGAGACATAATCTCTGTCTTCCAAGACTGTTTGTTATATAAAACGCCTTGAAAAAATAGTCCAGAATAAAAATCATCAACGCCTCTTTACAATACATGCAGAAACTCGAGACCCAAGGAGAACTGTTGCTCAGCAATGGCCAAACTCACAAAATCTGTAACGTTTATTCCCATAGCTATGCTTACATCGTTCTCTGACTGAAAATCTATAGAAAGAAAAGTAACAATGGGTGATTATCCAAGTCATTCCAAACAGACATCGTTCAAGAATTATCTCTTATTTAAAAGGACTGAGAGACAAATTAATCTTAGCAAACCATATAACAAGCAAGGTAGGCTGAATGTATAAAGCCTGCATCCTAAACCAGGTGTATTTTTTATCTTTCCATTATGAACAGTCACCACAGTATATGACTAAAGCAAATATTAGAGATAACTTATATTACAAAGCAACTGTATTTAATTACTTGCTTTGAGGCGCTATACCACAGGATGGCAGCTGAACCAATCTTCCCAGGTCTGTAAGAAGTGTCCTTTAAGGCAGCAGTGAAAGAAATCAATATCTCGTATTACTAAAGGATACTTGGCACAAATTTTTCCAATTACTCTGGGGAAACATGTTATTTTAATTTCAGTCTCTGTGGTAAAACTGTCTTGTATATATTTCCCGTTTTCAGTGAGAAGGTTGAAGAAGTTCCTGGATCACATGTTGCAGGGTACCAGTGGAAAACACGGCTTGCTTGCTAGCTACCTATCTATCTACATACATAAAATTAACAGAAAACTAGCATATGAATGTAGTCCTTGTATTGTACCCAAGAGGAAAAAATTTAAAGGACTGAATTATATGAATCGAATATAAGGAATGTAATTGTATAATTATGATTTTATTAAAATACCTACTTAAATAGTAAAAGTCAAATCTCAGACATCTGAAGATTAGAAAAATAGGTTTGTTGCTAACAGCTTGAATGATCTCACATGTTCTCTTTTGAAAATGACAGGATAGAGTCATTAGAAGCATCCATAGCTAAAAATAAATGTACCTCTTCTAGGCTCCAGATATTGGCCATTATTAAATATCATATAGAAAAGCAGCAGTTCCTGCCCTCATGAATCCATTAGTTAGAACCAACCTCTTGTACAGTATGATTTGATTCCTCTAATGTTTAAAATTAGCCTTATCAATATAAAGCCACTTCCCTCTCTAATTTGTTACTAAAAAACTTCATTTAGAATTGGAGGAAATCCAAGTATAAATTGTTTTATGTTTATATAAACAGATTACCAATCAACATGTCAAATCTATAAATAAATCATACTATTCAAATAATGGCATAAAGTCTCAATATCCAGAAATCTTGTCTGGAAAGAGTTAAGAACTGAAAAATAAGCAAAAATGGTATCTAGGGAGGTTGATATATATTTGACAAAATCTATGCAATAAACCTATACAGGAACATGCTCATTTTAGTTTATATCCATTGCTAAAAAAATTAAATACACTGGTTTCCAGAATTACAAAAGGATGGGAATATTAAAACAGTAATAGAGGAATGTCCATTGCAAGGCAGAAAAAGTAGTACTGAAATAAAAATAGGTCAATAAGCACATGAAAAGGTATTCAATATCAATAGCATCAGACAGAATTATCACAGAACTCAGCAATTCTAGTCTTTGATATGTATCCAAGAAAAATGAAAACATGTTCACACAAAAAATATGTTCATAGAGGTATATCCATAATAGCTAAAAAGTAGAAATAACACAAATACCCATCAACTGTTGAATAAATAAAATGTTGTCTATCCATACAATGAAATATTATGTCAATGAAAACAAACAAAGTACTGATTCATGCTACAATGCAGATGAACTATGAAAACATTATATTAAGGGAAAGAATCAAGTTACAAAAGACCACAAACTGCATGATTCCATTTAAATGTAATATCCAGAATAGGCAATACTAAAGAGATAGAAAGTGGATTAGTAGTTGCTAAGGAAGGATGGGGTTGGTTATGGGAAATAGGGATGACGACTGCAAAAGGGTTTGTACCAAAGGATTTCTTTGAGAAGGAATGCAGGGATTTAAGTGTTCTAAAATTGATTGTTCATGGTCATACGACTCTGGGAATATACTAAAGATCACTGAATTATGCACTTTAAAGGGGAATTGCATGGTATGTGAACTATATCTCAACAAAGCTGTTGCAAAATAAATACATAAGAATTGATTCCATCACAAAAAAACAGAAGAGGTTACTATTAAGCTCTCTTTGTCTGTCTAGTATAGTCTCTAAAAACCAGAGCATTATTTTTCATAATTTCATACTTCTGTTCAAGAGAATTACAATTATTCTTTGTTGTGAAATAATTTCTGACACCTTTACTATAGTCACTGATACTGTTTAAAAACAATACCTTAATCTCTTTAAGTTGGTTGAAAAGGAAAAATATCCACAAATTTCAAAAAGAATACTAATACAAATAACTCCAAAATATAACCTGGTCCCAAGAAATATAACAGAATACATTAGAAATGGTGTCCCTCTGGCAATAAAAAAAAAAAAATGGAAAGAAAGAAAAATGTCTGATGAGGATATCATGTATATTTTTGTAAGTTCTGGTATAACCATTTGTATTTACCTCTCTCGGCTCTTTACTGAAAAGAATGCAAGGGCCTCTGGATATAACAAAGAGACTGAACTAATATAAAATTCTGTTTGAAACACTCAAGTTATTTGGAACCAATATATGTTGTCATTACCCCATTGTAGTCTATCCTCATTCCTGTCCACCCTCAATTACTATAAGTAAATGATACAGTGTTAGAAAAACTAGCCATAACAATTTCTGTAGCATAAAGTACTTAATGCTGTTCCCCATAAACCCTATCCCTGAAATGTGTAACTCAGCTTCCTTTAGTCTATCTTTCAACTGACTGTAACGTAGCAGTTGACATAGCTACTCTGTATTAAAATGCATGGTGAAGCATGGCTCTTCTTCACCAATGGTTTGCATTATTCAAGGGTTGGAGGATTGGAAGTAATTTGCATTCTTTAGAGAATGCTCAGTAAGAATATATATTTCTAAACTGATTGTGATGCATCTGTGGGGAATAACAGCTTGAAACTTAACACACACACACACACGCACACACACACACACACATCCTTACCCACACACAAACATACATATGAAAAGTTAAAAAGAAGTAAGGGTCTTAAAGGATGGAAATAGCCCTCAGAGCAAACAAGGCTATTATTGCCCAGGCTGGAGCACTGAAAATCTGCAAAGGTTTGAGCCTTAAAAGGCTAATGGCACCAGCAAATATTTCAGAATCTGACAGTCACCAGGCACCATTCTAGACTCTAGAGAATTAAACTGTATATAGTAGAGAATCAAAATTGCTCCTCTCAGAGGACTTCCATTCTAATGGGGGGGGGGGCGGGAATGACATTAAACAAATAAATGTATAATAGAAATATGAAGAAGAAATCAAGCAAGGCAAGAGTACAGGGAACAATGGAACACGACTGGGTGCTAATGCAGCCAGGGTGGATAGGAAAGGCTACTGTGATGAAGGGCTATCAAAATAAAAATCTGATTAAAATAAGAGTGTAAGCAATGCAACTTTAAGGACGAAAACCATTCTAGGCAGTAAAGAGTGTAGTCCCTGAGACATAAGCAGGATTGGACTTCTCAAAGAAGTCCATTGCAGTGTGGACAGAAAGGGATTCACAAGGGAAGTACAGCTGAAGGTGAAATTAGTGAGGTTATAATTACAAAGATTACAAAGCTATGATTATGGTATTAGAGTTTGTTCTAAGTGAGATGAGAGACGCCATTAGGGAACTTTTAGAGAAGTGACTCAAGCTGAATTTTATTTTTGAAAGGTTACCCCGAAGACTTCATAGAGAATAGATTATAGGACAAGAGTGGGAAAAGGAAGACCAGATAGATGATGATCTGGGCAAAATATGAAATTGACTTGGGCTGGGATTTAGTGGTAGAATTTTTTAGAGTGACCCCTGAGTGGCTCACTCAGTTGAGCGTCTGACACTTGCTTTCAGTTCCACTCATGATCTCAGGGTCATGAGACTGAGCCCTGGATAGGGCTGTGTGCTTAAAGGGGAGTCTGCTTGAGGATTCTCTCCCTCTCCCATTGCCCCTCCCCACCAAATAAATAAATACTTATTATTATATTTTTAAAGTAGGCATCCATTTTGAGTTGATATATTTGTTAGGGTACAGTCTAAGCTGCTGTAACAAAAATATCCAAAATAACACTGATTTAAATCAGATAGAAGTATGCTTCTCTTTCATATGTAAATCTAGAGGCAGGACATTACTCATCTTACTCTTGGAATTAGTTGTATTTCTAACTGGGCTACCTGGTTTGAGTCACCAACCCTAAGCCAAGCTACTGCTATTTTTTTTTTTAAGATTTTATTTATTCATTTGAGAGAGAGAGAGACACAGAGAGCACAAGCAGAGGGGAGAGGGAGAGGGAGAAGCAGAGCTTCCCGCTGAGCTAGGAGCCTAACATGGGGCTCGATCCTGAAGATCATGACCTGAGCCAAAGGCAGATGCTTAACTGAGTGAACCATTCAGGCACCCCAAACTGTTGCTATTTTTAAAAAGTAAAGTCTTCTTCTAAATTAATCCATAGAAAATCTCTTTGTGTTCAAACCAAATCCACATTTTCATAGTCAATCCAAACATCTAATTTCATATCCTACTGCAACAGTCCTCAGGTATCCAGACTGTGTGTCAGTGAGTACTTGTCACTGTGCTAGATTGTGACTACACAACTATAAACAGAAGAGATTTGGTCCCTGCTCCTAGAATAAAATCTACAGAATAGACAGAAGAAACAAGTGGTTTAATATAAAGTGACATAGGTCTATAGGGGAAGAGTAGGGCCCAAAAAAGATAGCTAGAAGGAAAATGCTCTTAAGCTCAACTCCCAGGTTTTAACTTATAGAAACCTACTGTTAGATAACAAAATCCAGGGCGCCTGGGTGGCTCAGTGGGTTAAGCCGCTGCCTTCGGCTCAGGTCATGATCTCAGGGTCCTGGGATCGAGTCCCGCATCGGGCTCTCTGCTCAGCAGGGAGCCTGCTTCCTTCTCTCTCTCTCTGCCTGCCTCTCTGTCTACTGTGACCTCTCTCTGTCAAATAAATAAATAAAATCTTTAAAAAAAAAAAAAAGATAACAAAATCCATTGCTTCCTAACTTGTGACCTTCCTATATGTTTCATATCTGGCATTTTCGACAAGCTCTACTTCCCATCATAGAATACCACCCCACCTGACCCAAGTGAGTTACCTGCTTTTCCTCAGAACAGACAAAAATTTACCACATTGTTTTGGAGCCTTGAGTATTTAAGAAGGCAAGGCATTAAATCCAAGGGGTTTACAGATTACTTATATGCCAAGTAATGTCTGTAGACTGAAGAAATACTGTATCTTGTCTATATGTTAGGATAAAATGCAGCTTCCAAACTGATTGGTTGGAACCTCTGTAATACTGCTCACTAAATATTTTGAATATCACCCTCAATTTACCTGTAAGTACTTACAAAAGCTATATGAATGCAACTATAATTATCACATGCAAAATCATGTCAAAGCATTAGTAAATTCACAACAGCCTCTTGATAGCATGTGGTTGCTCAATAAAATAAAAAGGATGCTTAAAAGGGCAAGTACTGATTCTGCAGTTTACATCCTTGCTTTCTACAGTCTAGTGTCCCCCATGGTAGCTAAGGCGAGCATTTTTAAAACTAAATCTAGGGACACCTAGGTGGTTCAGTCAGTTGAGTGTCTGCCTTTGGTTCAGGTCATGATCCCAAGGTCCTGGGATTGAGCCCCATGTTGGACTCCCTGCTCAGTGGGGAGTCTGCTTCTCCCTCTCTTTCCTGCTTATGCTCTCTCTGTCGCTTTCTCTCTCAAATAAATAAAACCTTAAAAATTAATAAAAATAGAAATAAATAAAAATAAATCCAGATCATGCATTCTGTTTAGAAAACTCCAGTGACTTCTTATCTCATTCAACGGCCTACAAGACCCTGTCCCCAATCTCTCTCACCCATGCATTCCTCAATCACCTTCCATTATTCCTTGTTCCCATGATTCCGGTTACAGCAGATACGGTGTTATTTCTCAAGTACATCCATCTTCAGCGGCTGCTGATGTTGGCTGGATGAGAACTCAAAGCTACCCCTCTTTTCTACAGATAATTGACCTCAACCAAAGAGAGGTGCCTTTTCCACAGGCCATGCCATACCACTTCTGTGAGAGGTCAACTGACAGAAGCTACCAAAGGCCAAATCCTACCTCACAGTGAGACCACCTCTGCGGTGCAGTTTACGCTCCAGAGCTTCCTGTGCTTTATCTGAACGTTTCCAGCCGAGACCACATTCTTGCTAAGTTTTTCACCCAGCTCTATTCTGCTTGCCTTACTTCCCTTCTGAGATCATCTCCCTCTCCTTCAAATAAAGGTTTAGAAAAAGGCTATTCTCTGGAACCTACCTAAGAAAGAGGCCTTCCCTGAGCAGCATACAGAGGCACTCACTATCTCCCTTATCTGGCTTTACTTTTTTACACAGCACCTACAGCCATATCGTTTACTTCTGTAATGTTCTGTTATTGTTATTGTTCATTCACTTTCTCTTCTAGTGGCATGTAAACTCCATGAGGACAGGGACGTTTTTCACTACCATATTTCCAAGCCTATAAAACTACCTAGCACATTATAGTTACTCAATAAATATGCATTGCTAAATGAATGGATAGATGGAATAGAGCAGTGACTTTATTTTACTATTTTTAAAAGGATATCCATTCTTGAAAGCACTGGGAAACAATAGCCTGGGTTAATTTTATCTGCAACAAAGGATTCTGTTGGGGACCCTGTGCTTTCAAACTAGGTCAACACTGGAATACTGATCATTGATATAATATGTGCTTATCAACTGAGAGTTAGTTCATTAACACCCTTCCCAAGGCTTGTAGTCTTTAAACTCAAAGTTTTTAATCTTGTTACATTCTGACACTTTCAAATTCCCCTCTGAATTTCTTAATTAGCCTTTGTTTCTTAAATAAGAATTTATTTTTTCACTAATCAGTACTTTGAACTGAGATCTTCAAAGCCCATACTGAAAATGAAACTCTATGTATTTTAACAATAAAAATCATTAAGTAAGGAAAATACAGTGTAACTACAGAATGGCCAATGTAAGCATCACTCATATTCAGTTGGAGACTGACTGTCCCTAAAAAATTCTAGAGTTTCTTGAAAATTGATTTTAAAATAAGGTAATAGCTGTTTTACTGCACAGACCCTATTTGGCTATAAAGCCAGCAAAGGAATAAAGCTTACATCTGAGCTCTTTCATTAAGGAAACACTGCAGCTGGATATGACACATCAAAAATATTCAAATATCAAACTATGGAGATTCTGGATGACTTTTGGCCCCTTCAGTTCACAAGCTTTCCAATAGAACTCAGCCTTGATGAGTGTTTTCAGAAAATTGTCCACATTGCCAACTACATTCCACAAATATGACTTGAATAATTTGACTTTTACAGATTTTAAAAGTCAGAAAGGATTTAAGGTTGCATGTCAACTCCACAGAAGTCTTTTCCTTAAGCAATAAATAAAGTTTGATATAATTTTTTCATAAAGAGGTTTTTGTGGTCATGAAAACCTGCTGTCTGTGTCATTAAAAATGAAGAAATCTTCTGGGGAGAATCTCAAACATATTCAAATAAAGACCTTGTAAAGATGTTTCATTATACTTGGGAGTACATAATGAACGTACTTCTTTGCAACTAGCATTTAATACCAGTGCTTTTATGGTTTATGATGTAACATTTGTTTCTTTTTATTCAACAGAAAAGGTCAACATGACTAATAATTAGAACTATGACTCTGAGAGAAGAAGACTGCAATTAGACTATTTTTCAACAAATTATAAAGTGTCAGAAAAAGAAAGTGAATCCTTGGTGTCAGCAAAACTAGTTTACATATAGACAGGAAAAGTGATTCTTTCATGCAGATGTACACTTAGGTGACCTTCCAATAATCTAACTCAATTAATAAATATACATAAAAAGCACTATCAAGATGTTCAAACTAAAGCAATGGTTCTCATCCAAGGGTGATTTTGCATACAAGGTGATTATTTGGCAATTTCTAAAAACATTTTTGGTTGCTACAAGTGGAAGAGTGCCATTGACATCTACAGGGTGAAGTCCAGAGATGCTGCTAACCATCTTATAATTCACAGGACAGCATCTCACAAAAGGACTTCTCTACACCCAAATACCACGATTTTGAGAAACTCTGAACTGATGTCATAAAACATTCTGGTTCTGAAGTTAATGAGCAAGTTTTTAAAGTGCCCACAGTTGTTACAGTCCTATGGTAAGGTAGTTGTCTACTAACATTTGACAGACATTTTGTAGCTGTTGTAGATTAAAAGAAAAATAATTAAAAAAAAAAAAAAAAAAGGAAAACGAATAAGCAGTGTCAGACTTCTTACAATCCAGAACTCTGAGGTAATACTGGGATTTTAGATACTTAAATGTCATGTCATTGTCTTTTGGGGCTGTATCACTTTGTTAAGGCTGCCATAACAAAAGTGCCACAGGCTGGATGGCTTAAAGAACAGAAATTTATTTTTTCATAGGTCTGGAGGCCAAAACTCCAAGATCAAGGTGTCTACAAGTTGTTTCTTCTGAGACGTCTCTCTTTTGTTTGTAAATGGTTGTGTTCTCCCTATGTCTTCACATGATTTTCTCTCTGTGCCTACATCTGTGATCTAATCTCTTTCTGTGAGAACACTAGTCACTAGATTAGAGTCCACACGAATGACCTTCTTTAAATATAACTGCTTATTTAAAGACCTTATCTCCAGGGTGCCTGGCTGTCACAGATGGTTATTATCAGACTCTTGATTTTGGCTCAGGTCATGATCTCAGGGTTGTGGGAACAAGCCCTGCATCAGGCTCTGTGTTCAGCACAGTCTGCTTGAGATTCTCTCTCCCTCTGCCTCTCCCCCATTTCTCACCCCTCCAAATAAATAAATAATCTTTATAAATAAATAAATAAATACATAAATAAAATAAAGACCTTATCTCCAAGTATAGTCACATTCTGAGGGACTGAGGGTTAGGACCTCAACATATAAATGTTAGTGGGACACAACTCAGACATTAACAGGGGCATTGGTCTTTGGTCCAAAAGTCCAGAGGGAGCATATCTGGCCATCAGTGTGAAAGCTTTCCAGCCTTTCTACTGCACTGGAGAGCAGAAAAGCATACACAAGGGAAAAGTGAGCCTAATCTGAATCAATTCATAATTTTTATAAAATGACTCTGAATTTGTCCCCAATTTTTGTAGGAAATAGTTACAAGAACTCAAAAGAAACAAAAACCATAACTTTGAATCATAGAATCAATTTGTACTTATAAAGCATTTTCCTAAACCAAACCATAACTAAAAGAATGAGTTTTATGCAAGAATTATATTGGCCATGTTGGCCAAAACACCATAAGCAGGACCCAGCATACAGTAAGACCTCAATATATACTTGCTTTCTGACTGTGTGGTTGTATCAATGAAGAATATTCCTTTGACATTCTATGTGTTGGATAGTAGTGTGCTCCTTACCTGCCTCTTACCCAATCGCCAGCCTTCTCTCTTGCTACTTGTTGCCATGCATTTTATGATTTAGCAGCAACAAACCACTGGTAGTCACATGCTCAGTTTATGCTGTTTTCCTTCTCCACACAATGCCCTATTCTCACTTTCTCTTCCCACTCTATCACCTAACCCTTCCTACTTCAAAAGAGACTGCACAAAAATCACCTAGAACATTTCTTTTAGACAGAAGATAATAATATTTTTAAACAGTAATTTAAACTTTATAGATGGTACTAAAAACAATACATATATGTGCACATATGTACATGTACATATGACTATGTACAAACACACATGTTCAAAAATACATGTATGTGCATATTCATTTATCTAGTCACAAATATTACCTACTTTGTGTCAGACCCCTTGACAGGTATTAGTATATGTAATATTCCTGCCTTCAAGGAAAGTATACTATTAGAATATATTATAGAATATGTGTAATAAACAGTGGCTAGCTCTATTTATTAGAAAGACATATGGAGGCATAAAACCAGTGACTAAAACAACAAACAAAATACTGTCTTTTTAAAAAATAACATGCAAACTTGTTTCCTACAAATAATTCTATTTAAATCAATCTTATTTTTTTGGATTACAAAATCAAGCTAATCATTTAAAACTCACTAGCATTCAAAGCATCTTTTCTTGGAAGTCAGTGATTAATGAAAGCAAATATTTTATATGTTTCTTAAGAATTATGCATAACATATATTAATTTAATTTTTAAATAGTATGGATTACTGATAATTTTTCAGAGTGGGCAAGTAAGATTCCCATTCTGAAACCGAAAACACAGCAAAGGAAAAAGCACTAGATGAGTAGACACTATAAATTTGTCCAGACTCCCATCTTTCCCCAAACCCCGGCTGAGAGTGTGACTCCAAACAAGGCATGTAAACCATTTGAATCAAGGACACTCTACCTATAATGCAACAAAGTTGATGTAACTGATTTGCATTTTCACTGAAGCTAAATTTCTATATTTTGATGAAAAAACAAATACTCGAAAATCAGCTTTTACCAAGTTTTTAATCTTGTTCTTTATAAAAAAATATACTTTTTTATGATTTTATTTTTCATTTGACAGAGATCACAAGTAGGCACAGAGAGAGGCAGAGAGAGAGGAAGGGAAGCAGGCTCCCCGCTGACCAGAGAGCCCGACTCAGGGCTCGATCCCAGGACCCTGAGATCATGACCTGAGTCGAAGGCAGAGGCTTAACGCACTGTGCCACCCAGGCCCCTGGTGTCTCCTATAATTTTTTTTTTAAGATTTTATTTATTTATTTGACAGGCAGAGATCACAAGTAGGCAGAGAGGCAGTTAGAGAGATACTACACTTGATTTTAGCCAAAAGGCCGAGAAGCGATTGAGGCGGTTAGAGAGAGAGAGGAAGGGAAGCAGGCTCCCCGCTGAGCAGAGAGCTGAGCAGGGTCTCAGGACCCTGAGATCATGACCTGAGCCAAAGGCAGAGGCTTTAACCCAATGAGCCACCCAGGCGCCCCTAAAAAAAAATTTTGGACACATAACCAAACCTCATATTTTAGAGGTCAGTAGCGAGCATATGATTTCAGGTTAATTGCTTTTATAAGCTAACATAGTGTAAAATCTTTGAAAGATTTTTTTTGTCAATAAAAGAAATTAATAATTTATGAAGTAAATTATAAAAATATGTGATCATTGTTAAGATCATATATGCTAAGATCATAGCACCTCTGAAAATGTTATATGACCAATGAAACAGTTCAAGTTTCATAAAGTTCTGCCTATCAGATAGATTGACATAAATTGATTAAAATGGGAGAGATTTTCAGGCAGTTTAGTGTTCTCTGTTTTTCTTCATTTAACTGTATTTCAAACTATGTACTATTTATACAGACTATGAATAAATGAGGAGTAACAGCTGATGAGCTTTCCTCAGCAGGACTTTGACCAATACATTAAGTAAACTTGTTTAATAAAGAAAATCCATAAAAGTAATAGAATAACCAAAGGGAAGATTGTAATAGGTGGTAAAAACTAATGACACTTGAATTATTATAGGAAAAGAATAAACAAGGGAGTATGTGAAGGAAGTAAATGAAGAAAATAGGTATACTTTAAAATTACCTTGCCCACAACTAATAGCAAACGTTCTAGTTATTATCTTTAAATATGCAGAAAATAAAAGATGTATCTGCATAATATTTTCTATTTTAGTCATGAAATTAAAAATGAGTGTCATATTTTAGATCTTGACTGTATCCAGAGGAGGGGAAACAATATGATTAAAAAAAAAAAAAAAAAAAAAAAGCATTGGCCCAAAAAGCAAAACCATCTGGTAAAGTCATGAATGACTGGGTTGAACAGCAGGGGAGCCTACTGTTAATCATTTTTGCAGTCAATTGAGAATTTTGTAGAGAATATATTAAAGAGTAGTAGTGCAGTGACCCAAATAAATTGCTTAAGAAAAAAGTCAAAAATCAGTTAACAGTTATTGTATTCCTACCAAAACTAAATACTTTTAAGAATCTGTAGGAAAAAAATGTATTTGCTTATTGCTATGAAGGAGCTATCTCCTCCAAATTTCAAGAAATCTCTACTTCATTGTATTCTTGATGAAATTCCAAGAGGATGGGAAGCTTTCCTATGTCCTACTTTCAGTATCCAAGAGATATTTGTTACTAATGGTTCAATTCTGAAACAAAGGATAAAACCAATTCCCAGTAATAGATAAACTTCCTTGAAATTGAATACAATGAAACTTTCTTTATAAATCAGTATTTTATGTTGCTACTGTCCTCAAGAAACCATACTTTGTGTCTCTCTTTTTTTTTTTTTTAAAGTAACAGAACCCCATTATTTTTAGCTTATGTGGAGTTGGGACACCCAGCTACAGACTTGATTTCCTATTCTTCACAGCAGTAATGTGTGGCCATGGGATTATGTCTGGGTCAAAAGAGGATGTGAGTACAAATAATATGTGCAACTTCAGAGTCCTTGCTTTGAAGATAAATTCATTTACTCTGGACTTCCTCTTTTCTCTTGCCTCCAATCCATGTAGGACAGAATAATATTCTAGATGATGACTGAACATCCACTAAGATACTATCCTATGAGAAAATGTATACCCATGAATAATTTTCTGTAGTAGACCTCTGCCAGCTTTGACCTCTCTCCTCTGACAGAATATGAGAAAATATTTTTCAAGCTTATTTAAAAATAACTATAGTTTCAGTTCATTTGTTATAAAGATTTATCTTGTACTTCATCTCATATAAAAATTTGGTAAGAGATGTGAGAGACTACAGTAATAAATCTTCAAAAGATCTGTTACTGGTTTAGCAATTAGGTGGATGGTGATGAGGAAATAGATATCAAACCACACGAAGCTAGCAACCTATTTTACTCCAAGGAAAACCAACAGGAAAAATGCAACCTGCTAAGGATTAAATGTTTGTGACCCCCTCAAAATTTGTATGTCGAAGCCCTAATTCCCAGTGTGATAGTATTTGGAGGTGGGGTCTTTAGGAGGTAATTAAATCATGAGGATGGAGCCCTCATGAATTGGAACAAGGCTCTTTAAGAGAAGACATAAGAAATATGACCTATATTCACCATGTGAGAATACAAAAAGACCTGCAAACCAGAAAGAGAGCTCTCACCAGAATCTGACCATACTGGCGCCCCAATCACAGATTACCTGCCTCCAGAACTAATAAAAATAAATAAACTTTTATTGTTCAAAACACCCCATCTATGATATCTTACTACAGCAGCCCAAACTAAAACACAACCTGTGAGAAAACAGAAGGCAGATGACCTACTTGCTGAGCCTGTTGCTCTAGAAAATGGATTGGAAAATGAAGAATACTGGAGTGATATTGCCTCTCTGTCTCTTTTAGAAAAACCCTGCAGCATAAAAGGAAGCTTATGTATGAACAGGCCAGTTTCCAAGTAGAAACTGAAGAAAATAATGAAGATACTTTCCACCTGTGGCATTCCATCTATTTTGAGAGGTATACGGCTTTGAGAGGACTGGAAAAGTCAAACCGCTTATGTGCTCCAAACAACAGAAGCTATGTCTGTTTTTCAGAGTCTTTCTTTAAATTCTCCAAATAACACCTTAGAGTCAAACAATGGAAACAGCCCAGAAACCAAGTTCAGAGTAACTCCTTATTTGAAGTCTGTATTTTCAGAGGACTTTAAACCAGCCAGTATTATGTTGAAAGTAAAAGGGAGAGTTCAAGCACAGATGGCAAGCACAAACATAAGATCTCAGAAGCTTAAGAACTATGAATAAAAGTAATCTGAATATGGCGATTTTCACATGAATTTAATTGGAAGCAAGCAGACTGGAAGCTTATTAATCTTTAAGGAAATTATACTCCAAAGCAGCCACAAGTCTGACCAGCTAGAGCTGTAACTGTCTTGTAAACAAACAGAGCTTATGGAGGGCATACTCTCAATGCTCACTTTAATTGTAGTCAAGAAGGGTAACAGAAAAATACCCAACCAACCCCACAGAGAAGAAATAGGGAACTTAAAAAAAAAAAAAAATGGATCAGAGAGCCTCTCAGAAATCAGGACAAGAGTCAGCAGAGCAATTTACTCCAATGCTAGAACGAGTATCTTAAAACTATCACATACCATATTTCTGTCATTTCTACGGAGCTGTGACTACTCCCATTCTTCTGATTTTATTAACAGGAGCTTAATCACGGTGGTTACTCTGTTTCAGCTCCTTCACTGTATACCGGGTGTCAGGAACATACAAAACTTTTGTATTCACTTATGAGTTACCAAACTTGATAAAGGGCCAAGATCAAACTTGACAAAAAGAAAAACACAACACTCGTCTCAGCCTCAATTTTTATGTGGATAGGATAACAAAGAAACTTGGCTCCCTCATTTGGGGAAGGAAAGAGTATGGTCTATATGTGGGAAAAAGGGACTCATGGAAAGTGGCCAGAGGGACAAATAACATCAGACTGTTCACCAATATCTGATACTTAGATTTTTATATTAATAATAGAATCTTTGGGAATTTAGCTGGCCACTTGTCCACCCAGGTTTTTTTTACAACTAAGCACAGCATTTTGTCTAAGTTTGGCCAATAGGATTATGTAACTTCTGGGTTGTCTCCCTAAAAACAAAGGCATTTGCTTTGGACTTCCTTTTCTTAATTATTTCAGCTAGACTGTGGACAAAGGGTGATCTAGCTTTGAAAAAGTGGACAAGAACAATACCCTCAGGGGTGAGCAATAGGCTTGTGCTAGATCCCTGAATGATCTAGGAAAGCAGAGCCACCCAAGCAGCTTGGTCTGCTAATTTCTAGACTTTTACATATGAGAAAGAAATAAACTTAGAATTTAAGCTCCTGTATTTTGGAGTCTCTTGCAGCAGCTTTGTCTGAATCCTAACACAATATATAATTTAACCTGATAAACCCATGACTGTAAAGGACAGTTAGGATTGTGAAATGCAATCAATTCTATAATGAAAGAAAATAGTGAACTTTTATACAACAGGCATGATAAAAGACTTTTTCTAGTGGAAGCAAGGAAAGTATCAAATAGTTTCTAGGAGACCTGGCATGATGGATGCCTTCAACACAGACGTTAGACCCTAGCACTTTTTTATTTAATTTCAAAAGGTGCACCATATGTACATCTGTCTCAATAAATGATTATATTTTATAATTATAAGACTCCTTAAGTCATCTGTCAGACACATCCAGATGCCAAATAAGTCAAAACCTTCAGTGTTCAAACCACTACTCAAAAATAATTTATACACCTGGGAAATCAAAGTTAATGATTTGGAAACTATTTCAGAATGTGCCATTCAATGTCCAAGACAGTACAAAGTCTTTAGGACACAGAAAGGATAAGATACTGTACCTACAATCAAGAACATTTCACCCTTGTTGAAAATACAAAATTAATTGACTTTAAACAATTAAAGAAACATCTGCTATTAAAAATGAATGCTTCTGGTTATAATCTAATTAAAATTATTAGTGTTAATCTGTGACTTTCTGGTAAGTTAAAAATAAATGACTAAGACATAGTTCTAATGATAGAAAGTATAATGTAGGTTAGGAATGGGGGATTAGTGGTGGAACAGGGAAAAAGGAGAAATGTAAACATAGTCTCACCAACAACACAAATAAGTAACATATGGCAGATTTCCAAAAAAGAATAAATAAAATGTTATGTCAGGTCCATACATAGATTGGGAAGTTATAGACACTAAGACTGGTCTTTAGAGAATGGAAATAGAAATAGAAAATATTTTTTTAAAGACTTTTGGTATTTATTTACTTGAGCGAGAGAACACAACATGGGAAGGGGCAGAGGGAGAGAGAGAAGCAGACTCCCTGCTGAGCACAGAGCCCAATGCAGGGCTCCACTGGGCCCCAAAATCATGACCTGGGCCAAAGTCAGACACTTAACCAACTGAACCATCCCGGCACCCCAGAAATATAAAACATTTATTCATTTATTCACTCACCACATTTATTATACACGTGTTATGTTCTAGGTATGAGGCTCCTGTTCATGACCATGGAATGATCACTGACCAACAGTTTAGTTCTGCAATGCAACTGCTCTGGTGCAGTGCTGAGAAGGCTGGGGTAAATGGGAAGGTATAGCCCTGCTCTCAATGAGCTCATAGCAAAGAGGGAAATAGATGAGCTAAGAGATAGATCACTGCTGATAAAGATGAAGCAAAATTCCTGTCTGTATGCTTTTCATACATAGTTTTAATTTTTTGTCTACTTTTATTATTATTTTTTATTTTAGAATCTAGATTCTTTTAACAAGTAGAACAAAACACACCCATTATCTCATTGGGGGGGGGGGTTCTGGTTTTATCTGTTTTGTGTTTTTGTTTTTCTTGTTTTTTCTTTTTTTTTTTCCTTTTTCTTGGTTTTTTGTTGTTTTTGTTTTGTCCTGTTTTGTTGATGTTTTCTCTTTCTTCTTTTCTTCTCTGGACAAAATGATGAGACAGAGGAACTCACTCCAGAAGGAAAAACACAAGGTAGAACTCACAGCCAGGGATTTAATCAATATAGATATAAGCAAGATGCTGAACTAGAATTTAAAACAATGATTATAAGGATAGTAGCTGGGCTTGAAAGAAAAGCACAGAAGACACTAGAGAATCCCTTACCCCTTACTACAGACATAAAAGGATTAAATCTAGTCAGGCTAAAATTAAAAATTCTATAACTTAAATGCAAACACAAATGGAGGCCATAAAAATAAGGATGGACAAAACAGAGGAGTGAATCAGTGATATAGAAGATAAAATTAGGGGAAATAATGAAACCAAAAAGAAGAGGGAAAGAAAGGTAATGGACCCAAAAGAAGACTTAGAGAACTCAGCAATTTAGTAAAATATAATAACATTTGTATCATAGAAGTCCCAGAAGATGAAGAGAGAAATAAAGGGGTAGATGGCTTCTTCAGACAAAATATAGCTGGAAACTTCCGTAATGTGGGGAAAGAAACAGACATCAAAATCCAAGCACAGAGAACACGCATTAAATTCAACAAACACCAGCCATCTCCAAGGCACAGAAAAAAAATCCTGAAAGTAGCAAGGAATAAAAGGTCCTTAACCTACAAGGGAAGACAGATCAGGTGTGCACTGAATCTATCCACAGAGACTTTGCAGGTCAGAAAGGAATGGAAGGAAATATTCAATGTCCTGAATGGGAAAAATATGCAGCCAACAATTCTTTACTCAGTAAGGCTGTTGTTCAGAATAAAAGGAGAGATAAAGAGTTTTCCAGGAAAACAAAAAATAAAGGAGTTCATGACCACTAAACTAGCCTTCAAGAAATTTCAAGGGAACTCTTTGAGTGGATAAAAAAAAACCAAAAACAGCAAAGACTAGAAAGGAACAGAAAACATCAGCAGAAACACCAATTCTACAGGTAACACAATGGCACTAAATTTATATCTCTCAAATAAATGTAAATATATATTATATATTATTTTTATATATATATTATATATATATTATATATATAATATATATATTATATATATATATTATATCTCTCACTCTAAATGTAAATGGACTAAAACCTCCAATCAAAAGACATAGGGTGTAGAAAAGCTAATCTATCTATCTATCTATCTATCTACATATATCCATATATATGCTACCTACAAGAGACTCATTTTTTTAAGGTTTTTATTTATTTATTTGACAGAGAGATCACAAGTAGGCAGAGAGGCAGGCAGAGAGAGAGCAGAAAGCAGGCTCTCCACTGAGGAGAGAGCCTGATGCGGGGCTCGATCCCAGGACACTGGGATCATGACCTGAGCCAAAGGCAGAGGCTTTAACCCACTGAGCCACCCAGGTGCCTCTAAGAGACTCATTTTAGACCTAAATACCTGCAGATTGAAAGTAAGAGGATGGAGAATCATCTGTCATGCTGATGGATGTGAAAAGCAAGCCAGAATAGATAGATAGATAGATCAGGAAACTATATATTTTAAAATAAAGATTGTAACAAGAGACATAGAAGGGCATTATATGATAATTAAGGGGCCTATCCATCAAGAAGATCTAACAATTGTAAATATTTATGCTCCCAATTTGGGAGCACCCAAATATATAAATCAATTAATAATAAACATAAATCCATTGATGATATAATACAACACAATAATAGTAGGAGACTACAGGAGTATATTATATATACTCCACTTATGGCAACAGACAGATCACTAAACAGAAAATCAAAAAGGAAACAATGTCATTGAATGACACACTGGACCAGATGAACTTAACAGATATATTTAGAATATCTCATCTTAAAGCAGCATAATACACATTCTTCTTGAGTGAAAATGGAACACTGTCCAGAAAAGATGACATACTGAAAAAAAAAAAAAAAAAAAGAAAAGAAAAGATGACATACTGGGTCACAAATCAGCCCTCAACAAACACAAAAAGACTGAGATCATTGCATGCGTATTTTTAGACCACAACTTTTTTTTTTTTTTTAAGATTTTATTTATTTGCCAGAGAGAGAGAGAGTACACACAAGCAGGCAGAGAGGCAGGCAGAGGCAGCGAGAGAAGCAGGCTCCCTGCCGAGCAAGGAACCCGATGCAGGACTCGATCCCAGGACGCTGGGATCATGACCCGAGCTGAAGGCAGCGGCTTAACCAACCGAGCCACCCAGGCGTCCCTAAACCATAACTCTTTGAAACTGAAAGTCAACCACAAGAAAAAAATTGGAAAGACCTCAAATACATGGAAATTAAAGAACATCCTACTAAAGGAAGAATGGGTTAACCAGGAAATTAAAGATTTTTTAAAAACACATGGATGCAAATGCAAGTGAAAACATGACAGCCCAAAACTTTTGGAGTGCAGCAAAAGCAGTCCTAAGATGGAAGTATACTGCAATACAGGCCTACCTCAAGAAGTAAGAAAAGTCTCAAATACACAACCTAACCTTACACCTAAAGGAACTAGAAAAGGATCAACAAATAAAGCCTAAAGCCAGGAGATGAAGGAAAATTATAATAAAGATTAGATCAGGAACAAATTATACTGAAACAAAAAAACCCAGTGCAACAGATAAACAAAACTAAGAGCTTGTTCCTTGAAATAATTTAAAAAATTGATAAACTCCTAGCCAGACTTATCAAAAAGAAAGAAAAAGGACCCAAATAGATAAAATTACAAATGATAAAGGAGAGATCACAACTAATAATGCAGAAATATAAACAATTATAAGAGAATACCATAAAAAATCATATGCCAACAAACTGGGCAACATTGAAGAAATGGGCAAATTCCTAGGAACTTAAGAAACTATCAAAGCTGAAACAGGAAAAAATAGAAAATTTGAACAGACCCATAACTAGCAAAAAAAAATTGAACCAGTCATCAAAAATCTCCCAGCAAACAAAAGTCCCAGGCTGGATGCCTTCCCAGGGGAATTCTACCATACATTTAAAGTTGTGTTAGCACATTTTCTCAAACTGTTCCAAAAAGCAGAAATGAAAGGAAAACTCCCAAACTCATTCTATGAAGCCAGCATTACTTTGATTCAAAAACCAAAGACCTCACTAAAAAGAATTATTATAGGCCAATATCCCAGATGAACATGGCTGTGAAAAATCTCACCAAAATACTACCAAGTTGAATTCAACAGTACATTTAAAGAAATATTCACCACAGTCAAGTGGGATTTATTCCTGGGCTTCAGGGATGATTCAATATTCATAAATCAATCAACACAATACACATATTTATAAAAGAAAGGCATGATCTCCATTTTTGCAGAAAAAGCATTTGACAAAATATAGCATCCTTTCCTGATAAAAACTTTCCACAAAGTAGGGATTGATGGAACATACCTCAACATCATAAAAGTCATATATGAAAGACCCACAACCAATATCATTCTCAATGGGGAAAAACTGAGAGCCTTTCCCTTACGTCAGGAACAAGATAAGGATGTCCACTCTCACCACTACTTTTTAACACAGTATTGGAAATCTTAGCCTCAGCTATCAGACAACAAAAAGAAACAGAAGGCATCCAAATTGGCAAGAAGTTAAACTTTCACTATTTGCAGAGGACATGATACTCTATGTAAAAAACTCAAAAGACTCCACCAAAAATTGCTAGAACTCATACATGAATTCAGCAAACTTGGAGGATATAAAATCAATGTGCAAAAATCTGTTGCATTTCTATGCACCAATAACAAAGCAGCAAAAGAAATCAAGGAATGGATTCCATTTACAATTACAACAAGAACAATAAGATACCTAGAAATAAATCTAACCAAAGAAGTAAAAGATATATACTCTGAAACCGCAGAACACTTACAAAAGAAACCACAGAACACTTACAAAAGAAATTGAAAAGGACACAAAGAAATGGAAAAGTATTCCATGTTCATGGACTGGAAGAATAACCATTGTTAGAATGTCTATACAACCCAAAGCAATCTACACATGCTATGCAATCCCCAATCAAAATACCACCAGCAAATTTCACAGAATTAGAATGAACAATTCTAAAATGTGTATGGAACCACAAAAGAACCTGAATAGCCAAAGCAGTTCTGAAAAAGGAAAAATTGGAGGCAACTCAATTCCAAAATTCAAGCTATATTACAAAGCAATAGTCATCAAGACAGTACGGTATTGGCACAGAAACAGACACATAGACGAATGGAACATAACAGAGAATCCAGAAATGGACCCACAACTATATGATCAACTAATCTTTGAGAAAGCAGGAAAGAAGATCCAATGGGGGGGGGGGGAACAAACAGTCTCTTCAACAAATGGTGTTGGGAAAACTGGACAGCAAAAATGCAGAAGAAAGAAACTGGATCATTCTTACACCACACACAAAAATAAATTCAAAATGAATGAAAGACTTTAATGTGAGACAGGAAACCATCCAGATTCTGGAGGAGAACACAGGCAGCAACTTCTTATTAGATACATCATCACAGGCAAGGAAAGCAAAAGCGAAAGTTAACTATTGAGACTTCACCAAGATAAAAAACTTCTACACAGCAAAGGAAACAATAAAACCAGAACACAGCCTACAAAAGGGAGAGGATATTTACAAATGATATATCTGATAAAGGGTTAGTATCCAAAGAACTTATCAAACTCAACACCTGAAAAACAAATAATCCAATTAAGAAATGGGAAGAAGACCTGAACAGACACTTTTCCAAAAAACACATCCAGATGGTTAACAGACACATGAAAAGATGCTCAACATCACTCATTATCAGGGAAATATATATCAAAACCACAATGAGATACACTTCACACCTGTCAGGATGGCTAAAATTAACAACACAAGAAACACCAGGTGTTGGAAAGAATGCAGGGAAAGGGGAACCCTCTTGCACTGTTGGCAGGAATGCAAACTGGTGTAGCCACTCTGGAGAGCAGTATGGAGGTTCCTCAAAAAGTTAAAAATAGAACTACCCTACAATCTAGCAATTGCACTCCTAGATATTTACCCAAAGGATATAAAAATACAGATTCAAAGGGATATATGTACCCTTATGTTTACAGCAGTATTATCAACAACAGCCAAACTATGGAGAGAACCCAAATGTTTATCAACTGATAAATGGATAAAGAAGGTATGGTATGTATATAAAATAGAATGTTACTCAGCCATCAAAAAGAATGAAATCTTGCCATTTGCAATGACATGGATGGAACTAGAATATATTATGCTAAGTGAAATCAGTCAGAGAAAAACAAATATGATCTTCATCATATGCTGAATTTAAGAAAACAGATGAGCATATGGGAAGGAGGAAAAGAGAACAAAGTAGAGAGGGAAATAAGCCATAAGAGACTCTTAACTATGGAGAACAAAGTAAGGATTGATGGAGGGAGGTGGGTGGGGGATGGGCTAGATGGGCAATGGTTATTAAAGAGGGCACTTGCTATGATGAGCACTGGGTATTGTATGTAAGCGACGAATCACTGAATTCTACTCCAGAAATCAATATTGCACTGTATGTTAACTACCTAAAATTTAAAATAAAAAATATATATAAGAAGTAGAACTAGAAACAGATTGTTATAAAATACTAAGATAAGCACTATAATCAAAGGCATATTCAGTATTATAGGGGCAGATGGATGGTGTTAACAAACTGTTTACTGAGAACATATTATTTTTGACGGGATGAATGAATGATTCATATTTATGTTCCATTCAGTTTACTCTAGTTTGTATCAAAATAGAGGGAAAGAGAGAAATAAAAAGAGAGAGTGGGATTTTAAAAAGTGTATCTGCACTGTCAAAGCATACAAAAGAGGTTGCCCCCCAAAAAGAGTGCCTGTTTGTAAGAAGAAATTCAGTGTTTGTCAACTCTGTGTGCTCTCTTATTAGCCCAAAAGACCCAGATTTTTAAAAAATATATACCAAATGTCAGATGACTTCTTATTCTCTAATTCCTATAGCTATCTGTGCTACCTCTGTATTAACTTTGGTGTAGAATTCAATGCCTCTTTGAGTTACCTAAAAGAATATACCGATGGCTCCATAAAAAACTCAGAGGAGAGCATTTATATCCTCCATCCCACAGCAAACCACCTGAAAATTGTCAGTATTTCTATATGTGAAATAATCTTCCTGGACACACAGCCATCATGAATTATGTTAGCCTTTCCCTCACTCAGAGTCCATGCTAGACGTTTCCATTCTCTCTCACTTTCTTTTCATTTTGTTATCCTGGGTCCTTCCTCCATCTTCTTTGGAACCTGCAAGCTCACTTCTGTGTTTTATGCATGTTATGCACAACAAATTAGCAGTCACATCTTTTTTTCTTGCACATGTACTTCTGTCCCACAATCAAGTTATTTTTTTTTTTCTTAAAAAATGCTGATAGTCACACTTAGGAGAGTTCCATTGACTAAAATAATTTTTCATCTGATTACATTGTGAATGATCTCATTTTGTTTATTATTGTTTAACAGGTTCTATGTATTATGATCAAGAGGTGGAGATTTTCCTTCACAAATACAACCTGAATGCCCTGCTAGCACTGTAACTGAAGTAAAACGGACAAGCAAGAGGGTTCTTTGCCACTTTCCTCCTGGCCTTTGATCCTTGTCTATTTCCTTACCTTGTGAACCTTGACTAACTAACCAAACATAACCTTGCAGGAACCTTGCAGAAACAGTTCTCAGAAAGCACTATTCTGACAGTTATCAAGATTAATATTACACCAACAATCCTGAGCAGTTGGCCTGAAAATAAGTACAACCTTCAACTGCAAGTTTTGCAGCATTTAAATACAAAAACAGTTTAACCCAAGGCAAACCCTAAAGATTTATGTCTCTGTCTTCTCTCCTAATAAAATGCTAATCTTATTTCAACCAAGGAAATTACCTGGTCTGTAGATGCTCCCAATGTACATCAGCTAAATAATGCCTGTATCGTTCCTTTGCATCACTTATGTTATTTGGGTTACATAGAAATATACTGATAAAGTTCACCCACAAAAACACATTTAACATGTAATCAGTGGCTAACAGAGAAAGACAGACAATCTCCTTTTTCCTGTTTCTATAAGAGCAATTGGTTAGCCATGCACATAAGTCATTCATATGAAATATCTGATGAGGAAAAGTGTACCAATTGGTACTTCTTAATGTCTGAATTGTAATCTCCTGCACGGTCTACCTTCCCAATGCTAGTACATGCTTGAGGTCCATCTCCATTCCTGATGCAGGAGAGTCATGGCAGATTCCAGTTGCATCTGAATTATTTTGTGTATTTTCATATCCTTAGCACCACAGCCAGGGCTTTCTCCAGAGACACAAGAGGGATCTTCAGAACTTTATTTTCACTATTTTTCTACTCTTTTGAAACTTATTTCTACTTTTCCTGTGAACCTTTCTCCTTTATGCCCAGAGGATAATCTCTCATTTCTCTTGGATCTCTAGTTTCACTCTTTGTCACAGATATACCTAATATCTTTATCGCATTGTATATTTAACAACTACTTCCAAATGTTTATCACATGCACTACAGAAGATTGGACACTGTGAGATTTAGAGTAGACTTACACACTAGGAATTTAAGGAGAAATAAATGGAGACACAAATGATGGCATCTAGGGCAAAAGGAATAGTACTAGCTAAAGCACCAGGGCTCAAAAGCCAACAGCACCTTACTGAAAAAGTTCTCAATTTTGGCCTTTTCACTGAATATTTACAGAGATAAAGGGAAGATAAACAGTAAAGGTCATTTTTTGCAAGAGTTTTTATATAGAATTGAGAAGTTTTCATAATTTATTAGATAAAGATAAACAACTATTTTTGAGAAGTGGTTAGTGAATAAAATGAGGGTTTTCACTTCAGAAGATTAATCTAGAAGTCATGCACAGAAAGGACTGGAAAAGAGTTGTGAGAAAAAGAGACCAATTAAGAAGCTGTTGGAATACAGAAAGGGAAAAAAACAAAGGAAGGCCAAAAATGTAAGACCTGCAAAAGTTGACAACTTAGGTGCTGAAAAAGGAAGAGAAGCAGAAACTGATTTTGGATTTTGAGGCTGAATAACAGAGAGAACATCGTGATAAAATCATGAGCTCTTTTTCAGGTATGTGTAGTCATGTAGCCAAGTACTCATACTAGAATTTAGGTCTATATTGAAAAAAATTACTTTTGTATTGTTTTCTATGATCTTGCCTTTCTCTAGAGCTTTACCTGTTTCTGATTAGTGATGGGGGGTAAGGATAACTAAAAGTGCAGTCTAGCTTAAAGATTCATTTGAATACAGTGTCTCTTAGATAAAATATGCTCTGATCATTGATACCTTGCTCCTGGGGGAGGAGTATGGGTTATTACTTTCATGATATGGGAGAGGAAACATAAAATCCTCACTCTTTCTCCTCCAGTGGTTCAACAATGCCCTTTTTCCTCCTGGATGTTCTGCTTTCTTTTGTTGCTGACCTCTACTGCTAAAATATCTCAGAGGCCATGCTTTTAGCACAAACATTGCTGCTGGTGGTATTCATACCTGACTACCTTGACCTTCCATCTTGCTGTAGAAACTTCTGGTCTGCCTACAACTTTTATACAACTATATATCCTCTGACTGAGATCATCTTTATAGTCCTCACAGTGTCGGGGATCCTAATAACCCCCTCTGGCAAGATCCATCTGAGAACCAAGGGTGCCTTAGAAAAGCTAATCCCCAGAACCATTTTTTTTTTTTTTAACCTTAATAGGTTACACTGGCCAGTTCACTTTGAAGTGGTTGTGCACCAGTTACTTACATGATCCCTTGCAAGTATCCTCCTCTTGTAGTTTCAAAAGGGAAAGGGGCATCTCCCTCACTTTGCTAATGTTTTCTCTTTTCTAATGTACCTCTGGGCTAGAGCCCAGAAAAGGGAAAATGTGGACCCACAAGTAGTGGCTTTATTTTCCTCTCTCTCTTTCTTCTTCCTAAAATCCAGTAGGCTGAGACTTCATAGAGGGCAAAGTTATGCTCTGTAAGTTACAAGAAAGCTCTGAAATGACTACTCCAAGATGAGTTGTTTATTTGCAAATATGGGGAATGTAAAAATAATGGAACTCTTCTCTCTAGAAAAGCTAGTAGTTTGATTTATCATTATGGGAGGAACCTGCCAACACTAACTTCAACACCAATAAACCTTTCTTAAAACATACTTCTTTATTCTTTTCTCATTTTTATTCTTTGGGCACTTTACCTTTGCATTCCTTCTCTAAAAAATCCTTATCTCCCCCAGGCATACTACTGCCTTAGGCAAACTAAGACAATGGTCTTGTACTCTGAAAGGCAAAATAAAAAAGTACATCAATAATTTTCAAAATATTGCCCCACTGCACATGTTCAGTTTAAACTACCTGCACACCATTTAGGAAAGTAAATCCCCCTTAATAATCCAGAGAGACTTGTTTCCCCATTTTAGAGTCTAAGCAATGTTCTAGTTTTCATTTGCCCTCTTATTATGATTAATCATCACTAATGGAGTTTGGCTATAAACCAGGAGAAGTTTTTATACCTTTAAACCCATATAGTTTGAAGAATATATTTCAGTTTCTTAGAAAATATGACAAGAACCTGAAATATCCAATTGTAATTTTTAAGTACCAAAAAGTCCCATTACCCACCCTTATTTAACAATGGCAACTATCTTGCCATGCTAGCACTATAAATACCAGCGGAGAACTCATACAAACTGGTCATCAAACCTGGAAAAGTCAAGGGAGGGACCACAGGAGATAAATAAAATAACCACAGCAAAGAGTCGTATCTCACAGATCCCAAGGTCAAGGCAAACAGAGACCTAGAACCAGATATAACAGAATTAGAGCCAAAGACAGCAGGAGAGAGGACAGAGTGTTCATTAAGCCAGTTGGGACATGGGCAGGTTGGCCAAGAGATGAAAATAGCAAAAGGCCACCAGGCATCCGGGTAAATTAATTTTGGGAAGCCACGGGGATGAGATAAGGGTTTGGGATTAATATTCTGGTCTTTTCGTCCTCACAGGAACTGGTGTTAGATTGGTCAGTGGACAGTAGACCGGCAATGATCATTTTTCTTGTGGCTGAGGCCACCACTCACATTTGCTTCACACAGTAATCTCTCTATAGCTTCTGACATCTAACTGGGTGAGTCAGGCTGGACTTGAGAACAACAACAACAAAAATTTATGATCCATATATTAGAGGGTCCAGAGTGACTTCAGGTGAAGATAACTGTTGGGATCGTAGTACCATAAGTTGAGGGGCAAAAGGATACGGAATCAGAGTTCAGCAGAGCATGTGTAAATGTTAGATGACTGCCTAGAACACTGAACAGAACATATGCTGCCTGTGGATCTGAAGATTCAAGATACAAGTCAAATAAAATATAAACTGGGCAGTGTTCCAGCTGAAGCAATAAAAATCAGGAACCCAAACAGACCTGCAAGACATCTCTAGGTGGTCTCAATATCGGAAGATTTATATTACTAAGCAGGTTATTTTTCATTTAGAAAAAAATGAAAAATATATTTTTAAAATGGTAAAAGTCCAATTTCTACATGATCTGAGGACAGGACAGGTTTTGTTTTTCTAGTCATTTTCCAATTTGTATATTTGAACAATAGTAACTCAATAAATTCTTTCAGTGATGGCCAGTGTCAATTCAAATGTCACCAATGAGCACTTGAAATTCCTCAAGTTAGCAGGAATTGAATTCTTAATAGAGATCTTCTAAGTGTTCTAAAGTCATTTAACATTTATGTAGACCCTACTTTTTTCTGAGTTACTGTCAAGGATACGATGTCAGATCCCTTCCTCTATATACTTGTTATCTTTTCTTTTCTTTTCTTTTTTTTTTTTTAAAGATTTTATTTATTTATTTGACAGTGAGAGAGATCACAAGTAGGCAGAGAGGCAGGTAGAGAGAGAGGAAGGGAAGCAGGCTCCCCGCTGAGCAGAGAGCCAGATGCAGGGCTAGATCCCAGGACCCGGAGATCATGACCTGAGCCAAAGGCAGAGGCCCAACCCACTGAGCCACCCAAGCGCCCCTACCTTTTCTTTTCTTAAGCCATCATTTCATAGAGTATTTAATGATCCCCTTCATTCAAACAACATCTATTGATAAGCACTCCGTTCTATGATGTAGAGAACATAAAGACATATAACAGAAAGTCTATGTTTTCAGCATTTGGAATAAATATAATTGGAGATGGGAGAAGATTATATGTTGACGTTGCTGAATCCCATTTCTTCTAGAGAAGTAGATATTTGTCGGAATTAGCAGCAGGTTTTAACAACAACAAAAAAACAAATCACACATCCTCCACAGTAGCAATTAAAATTTCAGAGGGTCAAAACTGTGTATGTTGACAGGAAAAGGTTAGACTAAATATACAGAAGTAAAGATCTTCTACCTGCAGTTCAAAATGAGGACTTTTGAATTGGTGAAAGTATCATCAGCATGAAGTCCTTTACATAATGTGAGGAGTTACAGAGAGGGCTTCATTTATTGTATTTATCCTTCATAAAAGCATTCATAAAGCACAACTATGATTTTTATGTTTGGTTGTTTATGTAATGCCTGATATTCCCATTTGACTGTGGGCTTCATGAGGATAGAGACCACATTTGTGTACTTCATCGTTACATACTCAGTTCCAGAAAAGATCTTGGACATGGAAGATAGCCAGTAAATATTTATTGAATGAATAGAATTTGAGCTAAATTTCGGACTGTAAATATGACATGAAGTAGGCTCAAGTGAGCTCTCCAAATCCACAGTAGCTGGGATTGTGTTAAGGGCAATGCAATATCCTGCTGAGCTCAAGGTCATCTTCATTTTGAGAGATATCAAGGGACCAGGTTGGTTTCAAGGCCTCTAGGAGACTTTGATCCTTTTCAGGTCACCCATGACAGAAAGCACACAGGCATTTTCTGAGGGACCTTTGAGATAAAGAACACTTTTGAGAGCAGAGGGTCACCCTTGACATTCTGCCTTGTTACACAGTAACAAAGTCATTTAACCAGCCAGCTTTGTAGAGGGTACTCAGTCCAGACTATTTTTGATGCTGTGTCAGATTTAGTTCTTCCCTAGATCAGCATATTCAGGTCAACGAACTGCCCT
Organism: Martes martes; assembly: GCF_963455335.1. NCBI lineage: Eukaryota > Metazoa > Chordata > Mammalia > Carnivora > Mustelidae > Martes > Martes martes. The sequence goes on along the minus strand of NC_137895.1, from coordinate 31,699,330 downwards.
TCAACCTCTAAAGCATTTTCTAGCCCAATCTTGTTGGGGATTAATGTATTCTTTCCATTTTATATTCCTTTTTCCCATTGTCTTTAAGCACTAAGTTTTTATGTAACATTCTAGAAAGAGCTTCAGACATCCCAGCAGGGGGTTGTATTACACATAAAATCATTGCTTAACTGACATCAGTTCTGGACCCCTGCCATTTGTTTATAACTTCTCGTTTTTGCCCTTCAAATGAACTGTATATAAACAGACTCAAAATAAACTCATTATGGAGTTGGAAGTTGAACATATGTCTGAAATGTCACAGCATTCTTTGCAACCAATGTAAGAGTGTCTATGGATTACCATTTTTATTTTCAATAATAAAAGCTTTTCCTTTGAAGCTAAGTTCCAGCATTTAAAGCACAGCTCCCAACAAATTTTTGTTTGATACAGAAACACCATTTTTAAAAGTCTTATTTCCTGCCAATGTGGTACCACTGGGATTTTTATAATAGTTAAATGACAAAAATATATGTCATAACTCTCTTAGCACAAATAGCTTTTTAAAGAGTTCAACACCAATCTTTAGCTTTATTTGTCCATATTGCAATGTCAATGATAACATAAATCAAAACATTTTCTAAATATACATGCTTAGACAGTCCTCAATATAAATGTATTTAACAAATAATTATGAATGGAATTGTCTTTTCTAGAGAAGGAGAAACTTAAATGTCTGAAATAAAAAACTTTGAGTTTAAGACAATACATGTTTCAATTTCAGATTACTGATAAATTTGTGATCTTACAAATTCTTACTTACATTCAAAGATGTTTTGGAAGTTGAAAAAATTTAGGTTACTATTTGTCTATATTTTGCTTAGTAACAAATGCCACCAAAATCACAGTGGCATAACAAAAGTTTTTTTGTTTTTTTTGTTTTTAATTTCTCACTCAGATTAAGTCCACTATTCAGACAACTTTGATGTTGTGCATTTCCTTCTCAACTTCTGGTTTCAGACTTCACCAGAATAGATATGAGCATGGAGACTATCACACCAGCTCCTAAGCAGTTAAGACCTAAAGTAATTCCTATCATTCCCAGTCACAAGCTATTGAGAAGGACCAGTCACACAGTCCCACCATACAAAGGGGCCAGGAAATGTACCCTGTTAAGTACACAAAGGTGAGGAGAGCTGGTGACATTTGGTGAACACTAACAATATCTACCTCAAAACTCCATCAAGGTAAGACAAATTTAACTTAAAGTTACCCCTCTCAGCATGAGGTTGATTAATGTCCTCAAAATTCATGTCTACCAGGAACCTCAGAATGAGACCTCATTGAGAAAAGGGTCTTTGAAGATGTAATTAATTAAGATGAGGTCATACTGGATTGAGGTTGGCCCCAAATTCAATGATTGGTATCCTTATGAGAAGGTCATTTGAAAACACAGAGAGACATGTGGCAGAACACCATATGAAAACAGATGGAAACTGGAGTGCTGATTGAAGTGATGCCAAGGAAAGATACAGACTGCCAAGGAACCTCCAGAAACAGGCATGGAAGAGATTCTTCCCCAGAGCTTCTAGAACTGACCAGTCTTATCAATACTTTGATTCCAGACTTCTAGCCTCTAGAAGCATGAGAGAATAAATTTGTTATTTTAAGCCACCCAGTTTTTAACATCTTGTTATGCCAGCCCCAGGAAATTAATAAACCACCCCAAAACAAGGCGGTAGGTAGGGTAGGTAGAGAATTCAATCACTTCTCCTTTGTTCCTCATGTTCAGACACAAGCAGGCACTGTCACAGGAACTTCTCTGAGACTTGCCTTTATTTTAATAACTTAGGATATTTGTCTTGAGGAAATAGTCATAAAATATGTCATACTGCATTGCTAAAACTCAAAAAGACATAATTTAACAATTGACCAAAGGATCTGTCTGTTCTCGTTATGTTAATATTCTACTGAAGTATTTGCTCTGGAACTCTGGAAATTCATTAAGAATTTGATGTCTCCTGGAAATGTAAGAACAATTAGAATAGTGCTAATGGTCTGTACATTTTCTTGTATTTTTACTTGTTTCACTAGCAATAAAGAGGTTAGGCATATTGAGCTGGGGTTAGAATTACAGTTAAACACTTACAAGAATGTTAGAATTTCTGTGCCAAGGTCACCATTTAGCTATTTTACAAATAGCTAAATGGGTGCCAAAAGTAGGTTGTAATAAAAACCAGATCAATGGGAAAATAGAAGTGAAGTACTTAAATTACTTCTCCTTTTAAAGATGTTAGATACCCTGTAACATACCATCTCTCTTCTTATGAAGAATACTTTATTCTCTCCTAAGTTGCAATCTTCCAGCAACAGATAAAATCATACCATTTCCAAAATGTTTTCAGAATATTTTGTTTCTCTAGGAACACTTTTTCCCTTAATGTTTGCAATGAAGCAGAAAGGAACCACAAAACACTACAATTTCTATTACATCAATTTATTGACATTAATATTTAGTTTCACTTTGCAAGTGCAACCACCTTTGAAGCATGCTTATTGTTCTTTGCTGCATCTTATTTCAAACTCATTTCTAATAATGTTAGCATCTGAGCTTTTGTGGTGTGTCTAGTTATGTGGGAGAAAAATCACTGAAATGGTCTTTTACAATATTGAAATATACCCAGGCATTATCTCTGTAGTACTGCTATGACAGTCATTTACAGAGTAACTCTGAAGGGTCTAATTCACTTCAGTAATGTCCTGTGATGTCCAAGGGCTGATGTATGAGCTCTGCATTGGGAATTACAATCAAATTTATCATTTTAATGTATCCATACGGATATATGTGTCATTCTGAAATTCATAATAACCAGTATCATCGTATTACGAAAGCCAGAATTTCCATGCTTATATTCCAACCAAATCCACATGGTTTCCCTCATACTGTATTTTCCTTTAACACTGCAATATCCAGACCGAAATAGACTGAAATTATTCATTGCCATGATTGTTATTAACTGAAACCAGAGATTAAAATGAGTAGCCCTGAGAAAGAGAGACCAGCTTTCTCATCTCTCTGTAGAACAGTGTTTACCTGCTTTCGATTGTGGAGACCAAACTCAGTCCCAGTTTTCTTTATATAATTTACATAAGTAGGTGATACATGTTTTTCCAATTTGTACAAAAATCAGCTGTTCTTCACTTCTTCCAATATTTCACTCAAGTGCATGCTGGCTATTTTCTTCACCATTCAGTAGAGTCTAAATTTTATGTAACTCCTGTATAAATATTTTCCAGGAAGTCTGGTTTTCTTAAAAAAGATTTTCTTTCTACATTATGCACAAAATTTACTCTTACATTAGGTTTAGACTGTGAGCTTTTTATTTCTGATTTTTATGTAATGGGTTTGAATATTGTCTTTTTGATCATATTCATTTGTCTCATGTTCCCACTATAAAAGAAAAAACCTTAAGGTCGAGAATGATGAACAAGATAGATTCTCTGCCTCAGCACAAAGACCATTTTCTTTTTAAATCTCATGATCCTAATGACAGTGATTGCAGTGATAATGGTAAAAATGTGTGGCTCCTAGTTCGTTGATTCTACAGGATTGTATGACAAAAGTAAATGTAAACATGTTTGAGTGACTTCTGTACACCCTTAGTGAAGAAGGCACATGTAATATCTGCCCTCCTAAATCTGAAAGTCTAGGAAAAATTGTAACAAAACAAAACAAACATATTTATTTCCCATTCTTTGGAGACAGATCAATAAACTGTCCCACTTGTGCTACTTATATATTAACCAAAGATAACCCTTAATAAAATGTTTATTTCTCCCCATTCCTTATCTGATCATTCACTTTAAATTTATCTCCATACTATTTTATTTTATTTTATTTTATTTAAGTGTTCTTTGGGATTAAATAATATCTGATAGTACAAGAAAATTAATAAACACTATATGATTTAATTTCTAGCCTATCCATAATACTTTTATTCACTCTAGGCACTTTTTGGCAAGTAACAGACCATCTACCATTTAAATTATATTTCAACTTCCAAATGTTAAGAGGAAGAAATCAAAAACAAGAGTTGATTTTTCCCAGGGCTCTGAGCACAACCATGAAGGTTAACATGAGCTAAAGTTAAATATGATGTGTGATATTATTAGCATTTACTACTTCATGTTATGTGGCTAGCCTATGTACCCAGTCCATTATGCTGCCATTACTGATGCAAAAACCCTTTTGTACAGCCTTTTAAATCCATTAAAATTCAAATCCAAACCATCAAATATTATATTTCATAGTGTTTGCCTACTCTTAATCTGCAGCATGATAATTAAAAACCATAAAATAGTGATGTAAAATCTATAATGAAAAGAGTTATTTCCCCCTGAGATTTGACTAATATTATGACAATCTGCTTCCCTGTTACCATACATTTGAAATGGAGTTGTGTGTCTTGTGCCAGTATTTAAAAACTGTATTTTGAGTTTTTTCCAAAAATACTTATTCTGGCTAAACCTCAAAGACAAAAACATTTCATATACTTAGTTAAAAAGATGTTAATATTCATTTTAGTTGAGATGCTTTTTTAGATAGCTGATGCTACTCTGATATGCCCTCGTTAGAAATTTGCAGTAAACAAGTACATCATCTGAGAATACCTTGGGAGATTTCATGGAATAGCAGACTTTAAAAAAATATTTTTTAAGATAACAAATCTAATTTTAGCATTAGATGAGAAGTGGAAAAGGAACTAGAAATATTTTTATCACTGAAATCCAGACATATATGCTTTTTTCCTTCTCTATAGTAAGAAATTTAAAGATAGAAAAGCCCAGATTGCTAAATACATTCTAAAAGTTTTTAAAAATCACTTTCATTATGTGATCATTATTCAATTCTTGTTTTTATTTTTATTTTAATGATATATGTCCCTTTAAAAATTTTAAGTATATATGAGTTCTAATTACTAAAGTTATTGCTCTAAATATTCTCTTTTAAAAGAATCAGTGTATTTCCATTTGGATGGGTAAAAACACAGAGAAAAATGCTACACCAACAAGGAAGCACAGAAGTATATAAGCTTTCAGTATGCTAGGACTGTTGCAGACACCTTGGACAAATCATTCCCTCCTGCATTTTTTAAAAGATTTCATTTATTTGAGAGAGAGAGAGAGAGCACAAGCATGAACAGGAGAGCCAGAGGGATAAGTAGACTCCCTGCTGAGCAGGGAGCCCAAGTCGGGGCAGGGGACAGGGAGGCTCCATCCCAGAACAATGGGATCATGAATGGAACTGGAGGCAGTCACTTAACCAACTGAGCAGCCCTGGTGCCCCTCCCCTTATGAGGACACAGAAAATGAGAAATCGATACAGTTGCTCCTACTGTTATCCAGGTAATTAGAGTGAGAGCCTGGGGATGGGAGCCCAGAAGTGATAAGCATACATACCAAGCAACAACCTGGTCCTAGAATATCAGCAATTAAAAATCATAAGAGTTCATGCTTGTTAATCTTTCTCTTATGGAGTTATCTCTTCACTTACTAGCTGATAGAAATTTGAGAGAAAACATCCCCTTCAATGGACAACCATATAAATCACAGCTATAGCACAGATGTGAAAGGTGTGCTATGAAATGAGTTCCCATACTGAATCCTATCATATAAACACAACCGAAACATTTCTAGATGAAATTAGAGCCTATCTCCTAAGGTTGTCCAGAACACTGTTCATGCAAACTTAAGTATCCTTCCTTGCTAAATTTTACTGTCTTTTTATAAAGATGATAAAATTGATCCACAGTGCATGAATGGAATTTTTAGAATAAATGTAAACATAGATGCCTTCCAGTATTTAATAAAGATCACTAATATTTTTGAAAAGGCAAGAGCATATTAACACCTCTAAAACAGATTTTGGTCTTATCTATGTATAGTATTCAACTAAATTAAAACAAACAAATAATTAAAAACAAATTTTTAAAATAACCAAATAAATGATATTCTTGGCCTATAAAAAATTATCAAAATATTTTCCTGAGGACACAGCTATACTGAGAATAAGGGACTCAGCTACTAATTGAATTTCTGACATGAATAGAAAAGGGCATGATGACATATCCACACATTTAAATTATTATCATAAAATATCAACTTTCCTTCAGGACACCTTCAGCATGTGTTTCTGTCTGAACCACCTATTTTTTAAAATCTGACCAGCCTAATCCACAAAAGCACAAGATAACTACTCACAAACACAACCATGTATGCCTATCCAGGATTTTTGCCTCCTGCTTCTCCTCTTCTGGCTCATTTTCATTATCCTTGGTTTTTCAATAAGGTCCATTTAAACATTCAAAGAAAGAGCACTTATTTCTTGACAATACAATCTGCCCAAAAACTATGTTCAAACCCAGATTCCTCTTAAGGATAATCCTGTATCTCTCCTTGCTACCACATACCACAACTACACACAATGTCTACCCAACAATTCTGTGGAACTTACTGCCTGGAAATCCTCCTCAGTTAAGGCATATGAAAGAATACTATTTTTGTGGATCAAGCTGACCCCAAGAGTTTTACCTCTCAGTGAGCAAAGACTGACAAAGTAGCACTAGTCTATTTCTTGGAGCTGGTACACATCACCACATTAAGTATAAACAATAAGCTTCTAGTCTGCCTTTCTGCATTCTGTCTAGAAATTTTGCTCAAAAGATACAAAGGACGAAATAATTGACAAAGAGTAGCACTGAAACAGTTACACTAAAATTCCTTTTGTGAGAAATAACATATTTCAAGAAACATTAGTTTGTTATTTTCTGGGTTTTTTTAAAAGAATTTATTTATTTATTTGGCAGAGAGAGAGAGAGAGGGAACACAAGCAGGGGGAGTGGGAGAGGGAGAGGGAGAAGCAGGCTTCTCACTGAGCGGGGAGCCAGTATGGGGCTCGTTTGATCCCAGGACCTTAGGATCATGACCCAAGCTGAAGGCAGATGTTTAACCGACTGAGCCACCAAGGCACCCCTATACTGTTATTTTCAAAAGGAAAATGGACAATTGCCATGAGTGGGGAAATGCTAGTATAAGTAAATGCTAGTGGATCTATTTCCTACTGAGTTATCCATTATTCAAATGTTTAGCAGTTGTTACCTTTAAAAATGGATGGGCAGGGGCGCCTGGGTGGCTCAGAGGGTTAAAGCCTCTGCCTTCGGCTCAGGTCATGATCCCAGGGTCCTAGGATCGAGCCCCACATCAGGCTCTCTGCTCAGCAGGGAGCCTGCTTCCCTTCCTCTCTCTCTCTGCCTGCCTCTCTGCCTACCTGTGATCTCTGTCAAATAAATATAATCTTTTTTAAAAAAATGGATGGGCAGTGTTATACCAGTTCTTAACATAATTTAAATCATATAGGTTGTTTTATATTTGGGATTCATTCAGTCCAATATCTCAATATGTCTATGTATAGTTACAGCACTACAATAACTAATACATAATGATAACTACCCATCACTAAAAAAGTTTTAAAAATTTTATTTATACTATTTTCCCATGAAAATTAAAATTTAATGTAACAAATTATTTTTTCAGAACATACAGAATAGTATAAATTAATTATCTAGATAATCTCATTCCTATAGGTTCTGAAGAGCTAACATAGTATTTTAACATCAACTGCCAAATATTTAGAAAACACATATGTCTAGGTCGTGTAAGGCAACACTTAAGAAGGTGAAAGAAAAACATCAATTCTAGTGGTGTATCTACCACATTGTAAGTGTGTGAGCTTGGACAAAAGACCTAAACTCTCCAGCCCTCAGATTTCTTGATTTTAAAAATGAAATAACGGGGCACCTGGGTGGCTCAGTGGGTTAAGCCTCTGCCTTTGGCTCAGGTCATGATCTCAGGGTCCTGCGATCGAGCCCCACATTGGGCCCTCTGCTCAGCAGGGAGCCTGATTCCCCCTCTCTCTCTCTCTGACTGTCTCTCTGCCTACTTGTGATCTTTCTCTCTGTTAAATAAATAAAATCTAAAAAAAAAAATAAATAAATAAAATAAAAATGAAATAACACTTTGAGCTTAATTTCACAGGATTGTGAGGGTCCAATGTAAACACTGATATGAAGATGTTTATAAAACATTCAAGAATAAAATCATAATCAGTTTTTAATGGCTTCCTCTTTTGTTTCTAATTTCTTGTTTCTCATTACCTTTATTCAAATGGGCAATTCCATTCTTCTTTTCATCTTTATTCTTACATGCTTCATAACTTGAGCCCTTGGTACTATACAAGTCAGTAATTACTTTGTCCCATTTTTCTGTTGAGACTCTCTAGCAATGAGTATCTAAGAATTCTCTTCCTGACATAGAATAAACCAAAAGCATGCAGATTATTGCTATTCTTTTTTCTTCGTCATCATCCTACTCAGGTAATCACCAGCATACTCTAAAAAAAATTTCAATGACTCTTTCTTTTAAGCAACTCACATATGAAAAGAACATCAAAAGTATCTAGAGTCTCAAAGACTTCCTTTCACGCTTCCCTTGGTTGCACTGTTTCAGTTAAATTATTAACCTCCAAATCATTAGAGAAAAAAAACAAAACTGGGAATTATTTAAATGGTAGAACTCAAAGAAAGGCCAGTGGAAGGGATGTAAATTGTTTTATAGTACAAATAACTCTTGGTTGCACTGACAGAACTCTCCTAAACTTCAAATTAGCAAATACAAATTCGGTGAAGACATTCAGACTTCACATCTTTGTTTCACATATCTTTTAGGAGAGCCATAAAAATTAAAATTGGTTGCAGCAAGTGGAAATGGATTTTTTTATCAGGCCAACAAAAAGAAGCTCCCCTGAGAATCTCAGAAAACAGAATGTCAACAGTATGAAAAATTAAACTACTAAAACTAATTCCAAAGCATATTTGCGGATATGATCACAAGACAGGATTATGAACCTGTGGCACTTCTAAATATAAAAATTTGTGGGGGAACAGATACGAATGATTATGAATCAATGTTGTTCATCTCTGTAAATGAACATCTAAATCTTTATGTACCAACCTATTTGTAAGACAGAAAAAAATCTGATAATCTTGATGTTTAAGCATTTAAACATTTAAATGTTTAAATGCTTTTTTTGATGCTTAAGCATTTAAACATTTAAGCATGTCAGGCTATTTAATATGGAAGTTAGTGTTACATAATATTGTCAACCTCATGTTAGTTATCAATTTATAGAAAATTACAAAATGGAATTTCTAATATGCTAAAGTATGATGATACTCAAGACTGTGGGATAGCTTGCAGTAAGATTTATTTTCTGCACAATAACATTTACTTAAACTTTTCTGCATAGTACATCTAATTAAAACAAAGTTCCAAAAATGGGTTTTTCTTTAATTTTAATAAGGCTTTCCCCCAACTTACAGTAACAAATCTATAATAGTGACTAAGAAGAACATTAAAATTATCTACAATATCTGTACATTTTTAGATTAAAATAAAAAACACTAACCCAGACCTATTTATTTATTTATTTATTTATTTATTTTAAATTTTTAAAAAAATATATTTTTATTTATTTATTTGACAGAGACACAGTGAGAGAGGGAACACAAGCAGAGGGAGAAGCAGGAGTTTTTTGTAGAAAACATGTGTCTCCAAAAGCTTTCTACAAAAATGCTTATTGCAACTTTATTCATAATTGCCAAAAAATAGAACAAAACACAAATGGTAATAATAAACAAACTGTAGTAAATTCATGGTATATTCATTCAATGGAATGCTATTCTTTAATTTAAAAAGAAAGAAAGAGGGGCACCTGGGTGGCTCAATCAGTTGAGCTTCAGACTCTCTTAATTTTTGCTCAGGTCATGATCTCAGGGTTGTGAGATTGAGTCCTGCTGGGTGGGCATGGAGCCTGCTTAAGATTCTCTCTCTCCCTTTGCCCCTCCCCACTCTCTAAATAAATAAATAAATAATACATAAAACAACATAAATTAATCTCAAAACTAGTACACTGAGCAAAAGAAGCCAGAAATAAGTGAGTACATACTGTATGACTGCACATTTATGAAGTTCAAGAATAGACAAAACTAATCTATGATAAGGAAATCATAATCTTTCTCATCCATGGTTATAGAACTTGCCTGGAAAGTTGACACCAGGGAACTCTCTGGGATACTGGAAATGTTCTATACCTTAATGTGATACAGATGGTGGAATCATTTGTTAAAACTCACCAATGTGTACATGCAAAATCTGTTAATCTCAATGTATATACCTTTTACTTCAATTTTAATAAGGAGAATTTAGGAGGATTATTTAGGAGATTTAGGAGAAAATTCTCATTAGTCAAAAATGTCCTAAAGAAACTGAATTAGTTTTTAACATATGCTCTGTCTTATTATTGGAACACAACCAGCAAGAAAAGTAATGATATGCAAGTTAATTAGGACAGAGAAAGAATGGCTTCCTTAGATTGAGGTCTCAGAAAACAGGCTACACATATATGAAAGAAAAAGGAAGATCTCGGGGCCAGGAGAAAAAGAGAAATATCGCTGATCCTTTTTCAAAAAAGGAGAAAAACAAAGGAGATTAAATACTAGAGGAATATCCCACTGGATAAACATGCAAGAGAAAGAAATACTCTCACAACCTAGAAATTCAAAAGCTAGGGAAAGATGAACTTGAAAGTACAGGACAAACTTACAATTCTCACTCCAGTGTTGGTATACAGTCTTCAAAAACAAAAGCAGCTTCATATCAGAAATGTGCTGCAGCTGATTCTCCAACTGAAAAACAAAATAGAGGAATGAGAGGAAAACCTTTCCTAGGAAATAAATTTATATACATAAGCAATTGTGGAGCAAGATGCAGTATTTGTCCAAGACAAATGCTGACTTTCATTAGTGTGAAAGCTATTTCACTAGACAGAATCCACAGCTATTATGATTTGGGGATGTCAATAATACAAAGTTCAAAGAGGCAGTATGAACAAAAGGGTCTGAATATGCTACATTTCCAAGAAGAATACTTCAATAAGTCTTAATGCCTGGGGCTTCCATTATTACAAATACATAAATAACTAAATGTCCCTGAGAAAAGTGGTATTTTTTTCTCTTCGATGTAGTCTCTGCAAGTGTCACTGAGCTCTCCAGACACCTAGACAAGGTAAAACCATGAAGAAATTCTCTACTTTTTTTCCCTTAGATACAAGTAAGCTCTCCTGTGTTGTCTGGCCAATAGCATTGCACCAACCGTTTCTTGCTTTCTGCTCACAGCCCGTTGGCCAAAATAGATCCATAGCCCATAGAATTTTAAGGGTGGTTAGAGGTTTCCCCCAGGAGTCCCCAGGGTCAGGACACAAAATTAATTCTAGCCAATGGAATATTTCTGCAATGCCTCGGTAGCATCTAGGGTCAGAGTGTCTGGATTAGAATCCTGGCCCCATCATTCAACAACTGGGCAAATTAGGGGTGAATTACTTAATTTTCATATGCCTCAGTTTTTCTTCTATAAAGCAGGGATAATAATAATATCTGTTATATACAATGGTCATAAGAATTAATACCTATAAGCATTTACCACAGATGCAGGCACACAGAAAGCACTTAATACAAATGTCAGGTATAACAACTTGACTGTCCTCTGTCTGGCCAGCTCTTTATTTATAGTAGAGATGGATGATAAGCACTGTGCTAATGTGTTCTAAGCTTTTAACCTTGACTTCACTTTTCAAAATGAGAAATATTAAGCCACTGAACAAAACAAAACAAACCAAAACAAAACTTCAGAAAGAATTGGAAGTTCTTGTTGATTTATAACTTTGAAGACAGTTCATCCACTAAATATAATGATTTGAAAGAAGATATTTTTCTAAAATTCAATTTAAATTTATTTTAACAGAAAAAATAATGACAGCCAATAGTAGCTACAATTCAGTATGCACTTGACATAAATTATCTCATTTAATCTTCAACAACTAAAGGAGACAAGGACTCTTAGTAATTGCATTTTACAGATGAGGACAACTTTGGCTGAAAGAGATAACAAAACAGTCTTCAGGCCACAGATCTGGTAGCTGGACTGAGTATAAATTGAATCCATTTGACTCCACATACCCTTGAGTTAACTACTTAACTGCCCTATGCCTCAAGTCTTCCCAACTTCAAATAAGAGTAATTATAATACATCCCTCATAGAATTTTCATAGTGAGTGATTATATGCAGACTCCTAAACCAGGCCTGGAACTATAATACAATTATAATTCTGGCTGATTTGAGGCCAACAATGACCAAGATTTTTATTTCTACTGAAGAAACACCAGAATAATGGTGATGATCTCACCTAACTTAATTAGTGGTAACATTTCATGTGGGCAAAGTAGAGTCTACACTCCTCATAAGCCAAACACTGCAGTGGATGAAAATCAGGACTGATTTGTCAGGACACATACGATACCACTTTTGGACTCAGGAACGTTGCAGTGGCTAGAAGGGAGGAGGAATAGGTACTTTTTGAATAGACTGGACTTTGAACAAGGGAAATTTAGGTTTAAGTGTGATGTAGCCTGAGGACATTTAGGTCATAGATATTTTATGACAACTTAATCAATGCTACTAATGAAGAGTCCATCCATCTACTGCATGTAAGCGTACTACTAGCATGTGCCAGCTATCTAAGATGAAAAATTAAGAAATACAAGCCCAAATAACTGCAGAACATTACTGTTGCCAAGAGTATATAGCCACAAAAGCCAGCAACATTGCTTAATAGGATTATGTTTAATCTGAAAGGACTCCACTAGAGATAACATAAAACATCCAGTGTCCTGAAGTGGCAGTGAGATTATTCAACTCCTGGACTGGAGGAGCTTTTAATCAGGGCTCCTGGAATGCTGCAGCAATTTAGAAGTCTAAATTGGTTTCACTTGGATAGATCCAGATTTCTGCTGCAGATGTTATCCCACCCAAATCTCCTGTACAAGTTCATCAAAAAGGGTATCATGCCTAAGCAATCTGGAAATTTAAAAAGAAATAAAATTCCAAAGCTTAAATCTGCAAAGAGAAACATGTCAGATAGAAAAGCTTACCAAAGAATAAGCCCGTGCTGATTTTAGACAAAATAAAAATATCAGTAATGCTAAAGATTACTGGATTTTTTCATTTTACTAAATGATAACCTTTTAACATAAAGACATTAAGTATATACATTTGAGACAAAAGGAAAAAATCAATACATTCAAAATTAGTAAAGATCCAATACAGATGTACACATAGTAAATGTATATAGGATAAAGATAAATGCAAAAAGTCTTCATGCAAAAGAAGTGATTTTTAGAGGTCAGAGGTTCTGCACAAGCAATCTCTGCCTGTAAGCTGTACAGCAAAAACAATTCACATCTACACTCCTAATCTGAAATAGGACTTTGAATGCCTATCACTATGTATAAAGTAACTCATCTCACTTCCAAATGGAGAACACTGAGCAGGGCAACAATTAGCTGATTAATTATTCATCAGCATTGCCAATGTTCTTACAAAGTTTGAAATATACTGAGCAATTGCCCATATTTTCTCACTTTCACAAGGGCATTTGCTAAGTGCCTATTAAATGAATGTAACTAATCATGGTCTATGTGTGGAAATTGTGCATAAATATCAAAATTCAAATCACCACTCCATTCAACCCATAAAATCCAGCAGGTGGTATGAAGAACATTTAAGAACAACTAATCTACTAAGCAACCTCTATCACCAGCTAAATAACTTTCAGCAAGAACCTTAATTATGTGCAGGTGCAGATGATTGTACCCATAATACAGTTAAATGGCCACGTCCAAGGTATTAAGCATATGTAATTTTGAAGTGGAGTATAGAATGAAGGGAAACTAACCTCTACTGAACCAAGTCTCTGAGATAAAATAACTTACTACACAACACAAATGACTGTGGGTGGCAGCTGGAATTTTAACCTAGGTCAGTGTGACAACAAAGTCTACACTTTCCCTACTTCACTACATCTTTCCATTCATTGTACAGAGTCTATTAAATCTATCTTAAGATATGCCTCTTTTTGAATTGTGACTCACTTCTGGCTGCCTCATTCAAATTTTCTAAGTAACCATTCCAGTAGCCCCAATAACTATAACAATACTTCTGAAAGTTCAACTATGGGATGTCCAGATTTATGATGGTATAATACAAAAATATCTACCCCTTTTCCTCTCAAATACTATCAGAAATCAAATACCTAGGTCAGAAATGCAAATCCATCTTTAAAAAAAATCTAACATTTATAACCCCAAATCACAAAATATGAAAATGGAAAAAATAAGGAGAGATAAAACTACTTGGCATAAAGGAGGAAGAACAATCTTGAGTTCCTAGAGAGTGGATGTTTTGCTGGGTTTCAGTGTTTCCTCATCAATAAAATGGGAATAAGAATAGCACACAACACAGCATTATAATAAGAATTAAAGGAGAAAAGAAATTTAGTGTGGGGTGTAGAAATACCTACAGAAAACCTCACCGTAGAGGTTCACTTGTTAGATCAAGGCAGATGGAAATGCAAGCCCAAACCTCGTGAGGAATGCCAGGGCTACCGTGGTTCATGGGCACATGACTGAGAGCTGACGCGGTAAAAGACAGAAGTGGAAGAAGGAAGAGGTACAACACATGGGACAAATAAGCACCCAAGAAATTAAAATTAATTTTAGTAACATTTATAGTAACAATAATAATTTTAAAATGAGAACTTAGTGCCAGGCACTGGGCTAACCACCTCATATTTATTTATCCTTATGTTTATCAAAAGCTGCATCTGACAGATGCTAATGTTCTGATTTTACGGGTGAGAACATCAATAACGACACAGTAATTTTTTTTTAAGGTTGTTGATGTTATTATTTTTCTGAGCTATTGCTAGAATGTATGATGATGTGCCATTCAGATTGTGTCGTTTGTGTTGTACATTCTGCAGCTAGAGATAAAAGGCATCTAAGTGTCAATTGGCCGAGTAAATGCAAGGGATGGATATAGTTTAGAACAGGTGGGCAGTAGCTCAGTAGTAGCTAGAAAACAAGGGAAGAGAGTATATCTTCAGATGAGAAAGATTTGAGTTTGTCAAGACTTCTCCTAGTATATAGTGGTGGCCTGTCCTGAAGGAATGTGACTCAATTAAATACACAAGTATATACAAGAGATGGGCAAAGAGCAGTAAGAGACAACTCTGTACAATGAAAGTGGGCTAAGTTAGAGTCTGGGTTGGGGAAATACACCAGAACTGAAACTAGAAAAAGCTATTTTTGGTTTAGAAGAGGTTGGTTTCTCTGTCAAATCAAAGCCAATGAATCTGTTTTAACAGAGTAAGTTCTAAAAATAAACCTATTAAGATGGTACAGAGTTTGAATCATTCTTTCTATTTCTAGAGTAGTCAGAGATACAGATGAATGTTGTTTAGGATTTTAGCCTGTCAGAAGAGATTATAAATTAATATGACTATATCAAATCCCAGACTGTTATTCTCTCTCCAGACATGAGTTGTATAAAATATGTTGATTTTAAGCAGGACACATTTGGAGGGGTATAGTTTCATCACAAATGAGGTGAAATAACTGAATCTCAGTCACACTGAGAGGCCAGTCAGAGAGCCTTGAAATGCTTTTCCTTCCTTCCTTTGCCCTTTCTGCTTCCTCTTCCTAATATATACATCCATACATTTTTTCCACTATTAATCAAGCCTGATTTCAAAAAAAGGATCAATTATTCACGAACTGGAATCAAAAGAGCCAGCTGTTTGACCAAATGCAAACGATTCCTCAGAAAAAAAGTCATTTTTCTGTGTAGATATAGCCAAAGTGCAATAACCGTGAATCACCACATCACTTGAAATGTAGAAGAATCACTGACTCAAACATCTGGTGTAAGTGGAAGCTGTGTGAAAGAGGGTTCGCTGTCCATCAAGAACCGGAGCTTCCCACTTCACAGCGAGGCAGAACCTAAGCATAGACTGTATTTTCCACCCTCCCTTGTAGCCACATGACTAGACTGCACCAACAGAGCGTGAACAGCAACGATTTATGCAATTTCAGGGCTAAGACTCTCAAGCAAATTGGTAGTGGACTCCTAGAGACCTCCCACCAACCAGAAGCATTTGTGTTTGACAGTTATATGTGAAAAATAATATCTGATGGTGCTAAGCTACAGAAATTCTTTTCTTAACATTTTCGTCATTTCAGCAGTATCATGAATATGTTTTCTGAAGTTATAGTGCTATTTGGTTTTGAGTTTTTTCCTTTTAAGGAAAAGGTTTTGACTGTTAGGAGCAGAATCTCTGTGTCAGGGCAAGGGCACTCTTGGTTTTGGCTCAGGGCATGGTATCAGGGCCCTGAGATCAAGCCTCTCATTGGGCTTTGCACTCAGTGCAGAGTCGGCTTGAAATTCCTCTGCCTCCTTCTCTTCCGCTCTGCTCCTCCCCCTGCTTGCTTTCTCTCCTTCTCCCTTTCTCTCCCAAATAAATAAATAAATAAATAAATAAATAAATAAATAAATAAAATCTTTTTTTTTTTTTTAAGTCTCCTGTCAGAACAGGAAACTTCTGGATGTTGTAAACATTTAAATATTCTTGTAGATAAACAAATGACCATTTATTGATTGCCATTGCTAAGCTCTGTTCTAAACATTTTTCATTTGTTATCTCATCATATGCTCACAGTAATCTGATACAGTGCTATTATCTCCATTCAAAAATTGGCAAAATGTGACAAATGGCACTAAACAATTTGCTCATGATCATCCAACACTTCTATACCATCAAAAACTTTAGTACCTCTATATACAAAACATGTTGTTCTAAGACTATCTACAAAATACTTCTTTTTAGTATTGGGCAGTAGCAATAAATCTTTAGACTATTCAGTGAGGCAAGCATTTACAATATAAGGATCAGCTCACCATTCACTTTAAACAAGTATATATATTCTCAAGAGAAAGGTATTTTAAAATGGGAAATATAAGTAATTTTTATTCCCCCTCCCTCTTGGGACTTTTATAAACCTCAGTATCTGAGAAATAAATAGCCTCTGACAGTATTAATGTGATCTCCTTTCCTTTAGAAGTTACAGATTAAAGAAATTTTGGTTTGAAAAAGGTCATTACATAACAATATATCAACAAAAGCCTTTCAAGCTAAGTACATCAGCGGCCAAAAAAGTATCTCTGTCGCTCAATTCAGATGTCTACCTTGGTGAGCCAGATCTTCGTAAGAAGGAGGTTTCACAATATACTACAGGAAAATACAACTTTTTATTTGAGTGGAGTCAGCATGAAAATATACATTGTGCCTACTTGCTTCTTTTAATTCTTGCTCCTATTTTATTTCCTGGTTTATTATTTTCTTGTATCATGCTACTATGTCAATAAAGCTGTTTCTTTTGATTAAAGTCTCCCCTGAGATCCTGCAGAGTCTTAAATTGTTGGGCTGCGCTTTGTATACTTGCAATCTTACTGCATTTTCTGAGTTATAAACATAAGTTACCTCTAAAGCACTAGTTCTTGAACTTAACATGCATAAAAATCATCGAAGTAGCTTATTAAAATATACTGGGTAATTACTGGGTTCTATCCAACATATTCTGATTTTTATACCTGTGGTGAGGAATGTTCATTTTAACAAATTAAGTTAGCGTAATGTAGGTGGTTTGGATCAAACTTTGAAAAAAAGGAGTATTGTATGCTAGTCTACTCTAATTTAGTTGCACTAAATGCCACAACTTAAAAGGTACTATAAATTCTCATACCTAAAAATACTCCATAAATATTTGTAGGTAAATATTTTTCTTCTTCCTTCAAATTTGGCTATTCTCGTTTTTAAGAAAAAAAATTAAATCCCTCAATAATCCCTTTCTGTACTCTTGCTCAGGTTGGATACAGGAAATGTAATCACTGAAATTGCTGGTTGTCTATAAAATATCAATGTAAGCTTCCCACCTGTTTTTATGATATTGCCACATATTTTTACATTTCCATTACAGGTCCTGTGAACAGCCAACAGGAACATATGGATTTAATTCCATATGGAACAAGACAAATTATAAATAAGTAAATATTTCTTACATTAAACAAGAGAGGTTTAGAGCTGAAATGTATATTAGGGATAATTCAAGATAATGGTGTTCAGATAACACATCAGTTTATATAGAAATACTTTTATAAGGCTCATAGTCAACTAGAAAGCTAAGAGTTTAAAATCATTAAGTTGGTACTGGGAGACTTAGGCAGACATACAACCTGAATTCAGTTAGACTAGTTTAGACATAAATAATCTAGACAGGTAAGTAGGTAGGTAGGTAGATAAATAATAGATAGATAGATAGATAGATAGATAGACAGACAGATGTATCTCATTTTTTACTTTAGTAAAAACTTCACTCTCCATAAAACCAGATTTTCATGTTTATAGTCCTCCCAAAAGCTAATCTCCTTCTAAAGAGTTTAGTCTAGTGATTTATTTCCCCTCTGATTCAATAATTCAGCACCTATTATTGCTCATTCTGAGGAATGGCAGAGCAAGCATGCTCAGGACTGGAATGGAGCATGTGAGCTCCCAAGGAAAGCTTCAGGCAGATTATTTTTAAAAATACTTTTTCAATCTATGTTCAGAAAAAAGGCTGACTGCCACACTGAGAAAAGGTACAATTAAGAAAATGACTATTTTAGTTGTTGCAAGAAATTAGTTAAACTCAGGCCCTAATCGTGCCATCTCCCACTAAGAAAAATGAAAGTCAGTAGCTCCTTGGACCAGTTCTCCTTTTCAGAATGGCCGCCATTTATTTACTCAAGCAAAAACACACGAACTGGGGCACCTGGGTGGCTCAGTGGGTTAAGCCTCTGCCCTCTGCTCAGGTCATGGTCTCAGGGTCCTGGGATGGAGCCCCGCATCCGGCTCTCTGCTCAGCAGGGAGCATTCTTCCCCCCCCCCTTGTCTGCCTCTCTGCCTACTTGTGATCTCTCTCTCTCTCTGTCAAATAAATGGATAAAATCTTAAAAAAAAACAACACACGAACTAAAAGCGTTTATTAAATAGTCCTTCAGCCAAATATAATATGCTCCCTGAGAGAATTTCTGATGATCTACAATGTTTTCTCCATCTTCTTACCTTTCCAATGGGACCTTGGCATTCCAACGATCCATTAAAGATCTTTAAAAACTGCTATTTTGGGCAACTTACCCCCAGTCTACCCATTAATATAGCATTAAATGTGTTAGGTATTACTGAAATATATGGATTCCAGATTGTTAGTGAAGCAAGTGAAAAGGTAACTGACCAGGAAAATAAAGAAATATAAACTGCTAAGTGGTACATTAAGCAAAAAAAAAGCAAGGTAAGCAAGGTCAACAAGAGTGAGAGCATGAGCTACACTTTCTTTAATACTGACAATTAACGGGTGCCTAGGTGGCTCAGTGGGTTAAGCCTCTGCCTTCGATTCAGGTCATGATCTCAGGGTCCTGGAATCGAGCCTCTGCTCGGCAGGGAGCCTGCTTCCCCCTCTCTGTCTGCCTGCCTCTCTGCCTACTTGTGATATCTCTCTCTGTGTCAAATAAATAAATAAAATCTTAAAAAAAAAGAAATACTGACACTTACTCTCTTGAATTCTTGGTTTTTACTGCAACATGGCTTGTGTAAATTCTGCCTGGTCTTGTAAATTGTGTACCTATCTCTTCTCTCAGATTACAAGGTATTTAAAAACAAGGACAGATTCTTGCATCTCTTTGCACCCTCCTCAGTTTTTAAAAAGTATATATTGTAGAGAGCAGTGTTGACTGAATTTAACTGAACAAATAAAGGTTGAAGATAGGAATTTCTGCAGTTCAAGATCTAAAAGTGTATCCTGCAAACTGACCAAATGAAAGGAGGTGAGGAAAGGAGTGGCTGTGTTTTGAAACTGAATGTGGTTGTAGAGTTTGAGGAACTCTAAGAACAAGGTATCACAACTTAATTGATTATTAATTACTTTAATAATGTCCAATGTTAGAATAATATGGAAACATGGAATATCTTATGGAAATAAAATGTGTTTAATTTACTGAGATCAAGTAAAACTAAAACATAGATGCTGACAGACAATTGTCAAAATAAAAGAGAAAGGTGTCATGCTTGGTCATGGGTCATGAAGAAAAAAGGATGGGTCAGTTCTGGTGTCAAATGAATGGTCTGGAAGCAATAGCAGAGGGCACGGAATTTACTGACTTTGCCTTCATTTTATAAGATTTAAAAATTCTTTCACAGCAGGACACAATGCATTGATACTTGAATAGATGAAACACAGAACTATTACTTAACAGCTCCAAAGTAGAAAAACCTGCCAGTCAGGGTTACACAGAGGGTTGCATCCCAGAACAGGCTAACAGCAAGCTGGAGTAGTAAGAGGCAGTGTATGTCTGGCTCCCAGTTATCTAGGTGTCTAGGGCTCCCAGTGGATTAGCTAATTTGCATAATGTCAGTTTCCCAGATAAGGCATAGGGCCTGTCCCCAGTTATCAGTACCTAGCTCCGGGGCAATTAGGGTGGGAATATAGTGGACCTGCAGTATAGAAACCCAATAAGAGAAGTGGTTGGTGTGTGGATGCAATTAGGAAGAAAGGTTCAACCTCTAGCCAGGACATCAAAATTAGGTCAAGATGACTCAGAAAAAAAAAAATACAAAACAAAACTATATTACAATCTTGACTAGTAAGTTCAGGGCAATGGAAGAGAAGCGTCCTTTCCTCCCAGGATTAAGATTCATAGTCAGTCGCTCTAGGAACATAGTTATCTGATCTTCTTTTTAGAATGGTAGAGCTATATTGAGGGAGAATATGAGGAGTATTTGATCAAAGTCTGTATCACATATTAACCATTAACAAATACCGGAAACAGAATTAAACTTACCCCTTAAAGCTTTAGAGAAATATTTTTAGAACATAATGAAATAATACTACAAAAACTGTGATCACATATGTGGAATTCCTAAGTCTGGATCCTCAATCATCAATTACAGATCTACTATCAACAGAACCCCCACCTTAATTTCAAGCATATTGACTGTGAATGGATATATCCTAAAACGCGACGTGGAACTCTGATGAAATGCTCCTCTGATTCCCGTTTCCCTCCCTGAATGATATCTATGACCCCATCACACAAAGGCACACCACATCCCCCAACACACACATACCAGACCTCTAGTAACGTTTTTATTGGAGTAATTAAGTTATGTATTATATAATTTTGATCTCTAAGAGGAGATAAAATAGTAACAATTATAGAAATGGATGCAGCATTTCTTTAACATTTGAGTGATGGTCATAAAAAGATACATCCCTGATACAGCTATTAGAGGTAAAATGCTGCTCCAAATGACCACCACTGTGACCTCATATAGCACATTTATTATTCTAATATCTATCTGATTCTTAAAAATGAAACTAGTGTCAAAGAAAATTGTACAGGACAGATTAAACAGCAAGGAAGGTTTACTTCAAGACTACTATAATAGGGTAGAGGGATTCAGCTTGACTCCATGAAACAAAAAGAGGAGTGAGAGTTTTTAAGCACTGGGTGAACTAATGGAAAAGTACTGGAGGAAGGACTCTGGTAGGGAGGTAGGTGGTCAGTGGGAGCAGGCCATCAGTGTTGCTGATTGGCACTTACCTAAATTGAGCTCCTACTCTTACACAGAGAGTGGGTGGTGGTGGTACTATCTTTCTTGATTATTACATTTCGAAGGGATGGTTCCCAGGTCCAAGAGAAAGAAAGTCACTCTTGGGTTGTAAAATAGGCTAAAAATTGAGAGAAGACATACTTAAGAGACAGAGAAAGAACTGACAATAGCAAGTTTTTTTTTAAGTGGATGCTCTAAGAAAAAGAAAGGTGCCTACAATCAGGAAGAAAGCTGTCTGAAATTTAGTCAAACTAAGAAGGAATCGTAAAACCATTTTGGTCACTTGGAAGAGAATTTTTTTATTCTTTCAACTACATTATAAAACTTAATCATTCGTTTTCATAGCTGTGTAAGCTAATATCTCTTCATACAATATTTATTCATCAATTTACTCACACATTTATCAGACATCTATTATATAACATACATTGGACTTAGCCAGGGAGATTATAAACTTTAATAAGAAAGTTTAAATATTAACAAAACAAAGAGGGAGGGATAAGTAAATTACTCCAGGAGGGTGAAATTAATCCATTTACAAAGAATATTTTTTTCCTAAAATCAGATAATTTTAATTATCTACATTTTAAAATCAGATAATGCTCTTCAGGATGCATTTATATTCCAATTAAAAAAATCTTATGAAATGTATCAATGTACAGAAAGTCCTATTTTTCAGATATCAATTTTATAAAAGAAAATGTACACTGCTTGACATTTATTTCCTATTTTGTTCTTTTCTTAATTTGGATTGTTGTTCCTGTTGAAAACCAACCCTAAATACTGGGCTCTTTGCTATTTGGCTATAAATCTTTTGTTTTATTCCTAAAAAAGGAAACATGTTTATAATGCATACTTTATGTGTTTAATCTTATTTTATTCCTCCTAGCTCAACTAAGCTAAACCACACATAAATTTAGTTTTGGTTCCTGGTCTTTTTGGTCATGCTAGAAATGTTAACATCATTTTACAGTCTACTTTTAAAAGCTTCCTGCTGTTGACTAATAAATACATATGTAAGTAATCCATTGTTCATCAGTGAAAGCCAGGCTCCTGAAAGACCAAGCAGAAGAGAGGACAATCACCCATCTTCGGAACTGAGATTTTTAAAAGAGGTTTTTACAGAAAGTGTTTTAAAACCTCTTTATTTCCATTAAATATACCCATAGTTATAAGCAATAAATACATAAAGATGTAGAAATGGGGATGCAAAAAGGCCATTTTTCTGGCTTATTTCATAGCAATAGCATTTCCCTTCACACCTCCCTTACGTTTTTGAAACACTTTAAAATTTTTACATCACTTCATCAGATTGTAAAGTCTAAAAAGTGTACAATTTGCTTTACAACACCAAACTGAACCAACTAAACATAAACTAATATTTCATACCACCCATGTATTTATTGAATTTTTCTTCTTGTTATATGATGTATAAAAGGCCTTATAAATTATTGAATGCCCAACAAAATAACTGAACTTGACAATTTTCTAAAACTACATATAAAAAATTCAAGTGTTCTGAGAGCTAGGCTTTTCATTTGAGTGGTAAGGGGAAAACAATTTTAAGAGAGAAAGTAAGTGGAATTTTTCATATATAAAGTCGATATTATTGATTTTTAAAATGGTAGCTCTGTGATTAGAGTGCCACCTAGTGGGGACATGCATTAGACAAGGTATGTTTTGGCAGTTCTAACAAGACAGTTCCCTAATTTTCTATCATTTTGGTAACCAAGTGAGTTGCAAGAGTAAAAACTAAGATATAAGAAGACAGTTGTAGTTCTGATGAGGGAGCTTCTGAACCACGCAGGGAAAATATATTTACCCTGAAAGCTAACAGTGTAGTTTTTACAGTTTGTCTTCTGAGAATTGCAGACTCTCGCTGCACAGATTTTCAGCACAGATGACTGCATCTACTTCCCTCTCTCACACACAATAGGGCACTTGACCAAACTCCAGCATAGCTTCTTTAGCTCAAGGTCAGGTCCCTAGGATGACAACCCCATGCCCCTTAAAATATCTGCCTGAGAAAGCTCAGTGTTGCCAAAAGAATTTACTGTTTCTTCCAGCCAAAACCTGACTTCAGACCCTGACCTCCTTTCTTAGAGCATTTACTTTAGAAAGTATACTATTATAAATCCCCTCTCTACCCCTTAGAGATGTATCTTCTACAACTGAGAAATGTCTTTCTCAAGGACTTAGGAGTCATCCCTTGAAAATGTAATCAAGAAGCCTAAGGCCTCTGTGGGAGGGTAGGTGCCTACGGTGACAGAGTGGCTTGACCACACTCACCAACCTCTCCTACCCTAACATCCCTCAGGACTTTTCCTTTAGCAGCCCCCAGCATTTAAAAAAGCTTTCCACCTTTTGTTTCAGTGGATTTGAGCTGAAGTCTCTCTCCTCTACTGTAATAGTCTGAATAAAATCTGTCTTGCCATCTTGAACAAAATCCACCCTTGTTCTCTTTGACACTTCAAAGCTGGCAAGCTAGGAAGTGATTCAGAAGACTGAAAGAAGTCCATGGAAATCATCTGTCCCTACTGCTTTCAGGCAGTGATTTGGGCAGTGTAGAAAGCCAAACATTATCATTTATCTGCTGAAACAGTGGCATCTTGACTTCTCTTAAAAGCACTTCCCGATACTGAATCTCTCTCATCATCAGAAAATGTATCTTTATTTCTAACTTCCTACATTTTATAATCTAAATTCTGTTTCTCTGGTTTTTTCCTCAGTGGAACTAGAGAAAGAACCTATGGATCACAGAGTCAGACCTGAAAGAACTCATACATAGAGTAGGCCATTGTTTAGAGGACAAAACTGAAACTCAATTTTTTAAAGCCCATTGTCTAAACTGAAAACATACATTAATGCTAGAATAAAATTAGCCTCTAGGTCCTGACTCAAAGCCTAGCAGTCTCTCAACTCTACAACAATGTATCTCACTGCTTTGTGTACGGTCTTCCAGATAACTAAAATCAAATATTAAGATATGTGGTTTGTCCTCAGTCTTGTCTTCTTAAAATTTCAACACTATTAATCTCCCCTCTGACACTTTTTAAAATTCTCACCTAATCCTTCTTTCCCAATGCACAGTACCTAGTACCACATGAACACACTATACTCACTTAGTACCTTTTGAGTGGCTCCACCCATCTTAGCTACATCTCTAAATTTCTTTGCTCCCCCTTGTGCTCATTTGAGATATGCTCACCAGAAGAAAATAGCCTATGTATGTTCATGGCTTGCGATGATTATTGCTTCATTTAAAATATGTTGAGAATAAATCATTCTCATTTTTATAGTCCATCAAGGTGGATTTCAGCAAAGTACAGCAGTAAATGTGGCAAGTAATGATTTACTCTGTGAAAAAAGTATGAGCTTCATAGGTTGTTTAGACAGATATGAATACAAAACCCTTAGTGACATAAACTGTAAAATCTATTTTGTGGTTTCTCCTATAGGATGTAAGCCATGACTATACCTGTATCCCATTTCTCATTGACTTCATGTATGTATGCCTTTGTCAAGCAGGTAAAGAACTTGGCATCCCATCCTTATTATTGCTAAGCTTAATTTATCACGCACAAAGTAGAAATTATTATAGAATCAGTTTCTTTTTTTTTTTTAAGATTTTATTTATTTGACAGAGAGAGACACAGTGAGAGAGGGAACACAAGCAGAGGGAGTGGAAGAGCTGGAGAAGTAGGCTTCCCATGAAGCAGGGAGCCCGATGCAGGGCTCGATCCCAGGACCCTGGGATCATGACCTGAGCCACAGCCAGACACTTAATGACTGAGTCACCTGGGCGCCCCTGAATCATACTTTCTGATTTTCATTATTATTGTTCCTAAGATCAAATTCCTACTTGTACATGTAAATATTAATTCATTCAATTGAGAGCGTTCTAAAAATATTGGCTACTCTCAAATAAGGTCTTCCAAAAAATCAAACTACTATTGTTTTTTTTTTTACTTTGACACCACTTAGAAATACTGACCTGGAGGATATGTTCATTTTATGCTAACTCAAACACTCATGAGATGGTAGGCAAACATCCTGGCATCAACCAGAAACAACAACAACAAAAAAGCCAAAGAAATCCTTATTTATACCTAACAGCATATTCTATTATGGTTGCTTTATTTCTCTTTAACTTAAAATAATGCCCAATTCATAAACTACCCCTTAATATCCACAAATCATTTTTAAAGTCTAAATATATGTATAACATAAACCAAAAAATGTACATTTTCTTGCTCAAATGCAAAAACAAAAAAAAAATCTAGAAATCGGAGATGCTTTTCTTTAACAATCAATTCCTTATTGGTGTGAATAATAACTGCAGCTGTAGGGAAAATATCAATACTGGTGAGCACATACCAGTACATGTAGAAGGCTGTATTTTAATCATCTGTCTCTCCCGCTAGCTACTGTGCCCCTTCAGGGACTATGTCCTATTTATCTTTATAACTCTGTCACTGAACATACTAGCTATCATATAGGAGCTCAATAAATGTTTGTCCAAATAAACCATACCCAAGTGCTTACTGAATTGGTGATTAGAGTCAGAAAACTCTTACAATTTTTGTTTCTCTTGGTAATTCAGTAATTAACAGAAGTTGGTATTCAAGTTTTGTATCTGGTATCAACCTTCACATATGTCCTAGGATAGAGACCAAAATACAGCTAAGAGTTGCTTAATTTTACACATGTCAAATTTAATCTGACATTAATAAGATGGGATAAAAAGCCCCTTTTTATTCCTCTGAAATGTCCCCCAAGTCCCTACCTTCAAGCTTTGATGATACTCTTTTATGGCCTGTGTATATCTTTTTCCATCTCACCACCCAATCCTGCCTACAACTACTCCCCAACACTCAAGGCCCAAGTCAAATCATACCTCCCCCATGAAGCATAACATCATGTCCACAACACTGACATAGCTAGAACTGCTTATGATTTTCTGTTGTACTTTCTCCATCTGTAAACTGTACAATATCATTGTGATGGAAATATTTTAAGCTCTGGACACTGAACCTGATAATACACATTCTTGGCACTTTTTATCTTGGGGTCCACAACCACATAACTGACACTTACCTCTCTCAGCAACCTTCCATTAACTTTCAACTGTCTGTTCTCACCCTTATCTACCCCATTTTTATATCATTGTACTCTGGTCTTGGTATATGTTTTTTTTTTTTTTTTAATTTTTTATTTATTTTCAGCGTAACAGTATTCATTGTTTTTTCACCACACCCAGTGCTCCACGCAATCTGTGCCCTCCCTAATACCCACCACCTGGTTCCCCCACCCTCCCACCCCGCCCCTTCAAAACCCTCAGGTTGTTTTTCAGAGTCCATAGTCTCTCATGGTTCACCTCCCCTTCCAATTTCCCTCAACTCCCTTCTCCTCTCCATCTCCCCTTGTCCTCTATATTATTTGTTATGCTCCACCAATAACTCTGCCTACTTGTGATCTCTGTCTGTCAAATAAAAAAAAAAAAAAAAACTGTCCTTTAGTGGTCTTGGTATATGTTTTGTTGCTGTTGTTATCTCTTAGTTTTGGTTAGGTTTTTGAACTCTACTACATTCTCCTCAGCCCTTTTAATTTGTAGCCTTTCTCAGCTTGAGGTGAATAATTCCTCCATTTCCAACACATTGTATTAATCCCTCAGTTCCCATCCCATCTG
Source organism: Martes martes (assembly GCF_963455335.1). Taxonomy (NCBI): domain Eukaryota; kingdom Metazoa; phylum Chordata; class Mammalia; order Carnivora; family Mustelidae; genus Martes; species Martes martes. The sequence continues at coordinate 31,671,950 of NC_137895.1, read as the reverse complement.
GGAAAGAACTTAGGCAGTAAGCACTGAACTTTGAGCAATTGCTAGAAAGGAATCCCCAGTTAAAGACCAGGTTCCTCTTCCATATAGGGAAGTTTGATTTCAAGGTAGAAAGAGTATCCTAGCCAATGGAATTTCCAGAGGGCTAAGACTTCTAGCAAGAGCATGGGTCCCAGCACTGTAAGAACAGTATATAAAGATAAAGAGGAGTACTACTTCAGATAATCATAAAAGTTTCCACAGAGGAGATGTTATTTAAGTAGAGACAAAAAAGAAGTCAGGATGCAAACCATGTGATTATCTGGGAGACAAGCTTCCCCTAACAATGGAAGAAAATCTATAATTTCCTGACACTGACTCATTCTTATTATGTTGAATTAGCAACAAGTAAACTAGTTGGCTGGAGCAGAATGCATGAGGATGAAACAGGTCAGAAATGTGGTCAGACGCACCAGGGTGGCTCAGTCGGTTAAACATCTGACTCTTGATTTTGGCTCAGGTCATGATCTCAGGGTTGTGAAATCAAGCCCCATGTTAGGCTCTGTGCTCAGCATGGAATCAGTCTGCTTGAGATTCTCTCCCTCCTTTCCCACTGCCCCTATCCCTGCTCACGCTCACTTGTGCTCTTTCTCTCAAATAAATAAATAAAATTTTTGAGGAATAAGGTCAGAGAAGTCAGCTGATATAAGATCTTGCAGGTGATGGTAAAGATTCTGGATATCATACTTAAACATAATGAGAAACTATTAAAATATTGAAAATAGGAGAGTGATATGATCTGATTAAATTTAAAAAAAAATAACTGGCTTAAATATATGTGTAGGGTCCAAAATGTTATATGTGAAGAAATCACTTGGGATGGCAACCTATAAAAAATTGGTAACTGAATGCTAAATGTTACACCAAATACACACAAAACAGGTTCTAGTCATCTAGAATTTTTCTAAGATTTGCCATTTCAACGTAGGACTCAGGAAAATATAAACTATAAATACATATATAAATATATACAAATACATATAAATGTGTTGTTATTTTACTTTTCAACTTACCATGAATATTTAATAAATAAAATTAATGTGTATCAATAAGAGAAAAATATTTTTATCAATCCTATTTTGAGGAAAGATTTTTGTATTTCTTAACCAATTCTTTTAATTAAATATGTTAAGTGTTTTGAAAAAGTAATCTTGAGGTATGGGACTGAATGTTCTTTCATACTTAAAGGATATGGAGAAGAACAGATTTAGATGATTAAAATAGATGAGCTAGTGCTAAACAGGAAAATGAAGAACAGTAAAAAACAAAGCAAGTAAATATATTTTTAACAAACACCAAATAAATAGCTAGCAAGAGTTAATGTGTAATATACAAGGTTGATAACCAGAACATAGAACTTAGGCTCAAATCTCTAATTTTCTATCAGCAGGGCCATTTTCATTTTTAGATCACAAAAAAGATACTCCACACATTAGGACTTGGTGATTTTATCTCTTCCTACTGGAAAAAAGGAATAGAACTGAGTGATTAGCATCTCTGACTGCAGGGTCAAATAAACTGATAGAACTCTGGCTCCACCAGTTGCTAATCGTATCACCTTGAATAAGTCATGTAAGTGCTCTAAGTCCAAATATTCTTATCCATGAGATGACCATAAGATTAGTTCCTACATCCAAAGGGTTGCTCTAAAAGAGATCATTCCTATAAAACATTCACACCAGCCTCTAAAATACAGTACGTACCTCTTAAATATTGTGTGTGTGATTACTTCTGGGCCACCTTGTGCTATTGCTATCCAAACACAATGATAATCTCAATGAGTCTAAATAAAATGCAATTAGAAAGAAAGAGTTGGTTAAAATGTGTATTTTTTGTGTCAGTAAAAAATTAAATTTTGCCAGGAAATAATATATAAAATAGATAGTATCATACTTGATGATATAATTTTGCCTACAAAATATAAATAAGTTGAAAGAAAAGTATACAAACTAAGGATCAGTCTTCCTGATGATGTTATAAGGTAAAGTAGATCCATCAGTACCAATCTAAACGTTAAGCATGTGGACTAGGGTCTTTCTGTTACCACTTCTCTCAGTTCAAATCCTGTTTGTCTTTCAGGGCCAACTCCTGTGTCACACAGTAAGGTCTTACCAGCCCAACAGCACTCTGCCATGATAACTCTGTTAATGCTGTCATATGTTTATTACAGCTCACTAAAAATTGAGATAAAGGCAGGAGAGTTCACAGAAATCCCTCTCAAAGCACTCAGTCTTCACTGAGAAGTGCACTTCAGCAGCCATCTGAAAGCCAAAACCTGAGCAGAAGATTTGAGAGAAATGCCTGATCAGCACTCTGAACTTTTACAGGGTCTCCAAAGGTTTGGAGCTGGTCAACAAGACAGACAGGGAACTCCATGCTGTAGAAAGTTTCCAGTTAGTAATCACTTGATTGGTGATGAGACTCCAAGCCCTGCTAAAAGGAAAATCTCAATTCTGCTCTCAAAATTTGAAGCAAATTGTGATCTAAATTTAAGTGACGGTGCAACAAAGCCTTTCCTACATACTAAATTATTTCATCCCTCCCCAAACTAGCAACCAAACAAAAGGAGAGACATTTCTTTTTTTGAGAGTAAATATTCACTGTGTTATGCCCGAGTTTTCCAGTCCGAGAGACCACCAAGGAGCCAAGCACTGATGCAATCACACAAGGGTTTATTTGACAAGCTTAAGCTTGGGCCCAAGTATACCCGGCACAGCGGAATAGGGACTTGGACCCCAAGTTTAGTTAAGGCAGGGCTATTTATGGGTTCCTGTTACTAAAGCAGGGTGGGGGTCTCTGGAACTAAAGCAGGGTGGGGCTTACTACAGCAGCAGGAACTAAAGCAGGGTGGGGGAAAGTTCAGCTCTTGGGCACAGGGGTCTGAGATGGCTGCTGGAGCTAAGATGGCTGTACCTATGCTAAGGCTAAACCTGAGGTGGGATGGCCTTGATTTTTCTCGGCCTCCACACTGCAGTATCTACTATTTTTTTTTTTTACCCCATAGTATCAAGCGTACAATAAAAATTACAAAATGTAAGCAATTGTTATCCATTACCAAGAGAAGAGATAGCCAATAAAAACAGAACAGGAGATAAATCACTTGCTGGGGTTATAGGAAAGGGGCTTTAAAGAAACTGTTAAGTATATTAAAGATATATTACAAAAAGACATCCTATGAAATTATTGATTTACATACTTAATTATCTTGCTTGGCAGTATGTTCAAGAGAAGGGTAGGGAAATTTATTTTTATTTATCTATGCAGCCACAGGCCATTGCTTTGTCTTTAGTAATATCCACCAGATCTTTTATTGAAAAAAAATAACTATGACAATGTATTTTCATGTCTTTGGAAAAAATATCTATGCATACTAAAGACCCACGATGATACATACTGTATGTATGATACAACACTATATGTATTGTTCCACAAATGAAATGGTAGTCTAAACTTAGTCTCATCACTGATAATGTATAAATCTGTAAAAAATATCTATGCATACTAAAGACCCATGATGATACATACTGTATGTATGATACAACACTATATGTATTGTTCCACAAATGAAATGGTAGTCTAAACTTAGTCTCATCACTGATAATGTATAAATCTGTAAAAAATATCTATGCATACTAAAGACCCATGATGATACATACTGTATGTATGATACAACACTATATGTATTGTTCCACAAATGAAATGGTAGTCTAAACTTAGTCTCATCACTGATAATGTATAAATCTGCCTCAATCATTGAATGTCTCAGTTTAAGAAATCTCTGAGAATGATACATCAATTGCACTGGTTTAATTTGTTAAGCAAAAGTGATACAACAGTTCCAGGCATTTGGGGGTTACATTACAATACTGGCAAAATCACAGAAGAAAAGGACTAAAATAATACCTATAGATAAACTCCCTTACACTGATGTATTTACTAATAACCAATTCCTAGGTCATTAAATGTTCTGAAGTGATATAAAGGGGGTTACATAATTTTAGTCTCAGTTATAATTTTTCCCTTTCAAAGGAGATTGATGGTCTTATGTGTATCTACCTATCCAAATATTTTTGGAATAATTTGTATCAAATTGGAATACAAATTGGAATAATTTGTATCAAATTGGAATAATATGTATCAAATATCTATAATGATACCCATTCTTCCCTGAATCCAGGGTAGGAAGTAGCAGATATGACATAAAGAGAGTTGGGTTTGTAAGGGAGAAAAAATAGAGAATTGGTCCCTTTCTTCCTCTCTCTCAATAGGAAAATAGGAAGATAAGAGATAAAAGTATGTTAAAGGGTAGATTTCAGCATTCTAATTTTTCTGCTTCTCATGACTAAGCTGCACATGGGTAGTATTCCTATTCAATTATATACAGGGGTGGCCAAAAAACAGTGTGACCACTGTTAGCATACCTGGGAAAGCTAAAGGCCTCTGGAAGAAGTCTAGCAACCAGCTTATTTTTATGTCCAACATGGTATAAGATTAGTACAACTTTGGCAGGAAAAGAGATCTGAAAAAAAAGTCTATGCAGTACCCTGTGTCCTCATGGCCTGCACCTGTTAATGACTTAGAGGTTCCCATGACCCTGGTAAGGGAACAAGAAGTGTGTAGAAGGGATCATAGCTTGTAGTAAGTGAAGGAAACATGGACAGACACGGGCTTTGGCCATAGTTGCTACCCTCACTCAAAAAAGACCAGAGAATACCAGACCACTAGCTACCCACAACAGACATGGGGAATTCAGGAAATACCATCCTTTTTTTCCTCCCACCACCCCAAATCATATAGGCCTCCTCTATACCCAGACGGCATCTTGCATAGAAGCAGATAATTGGGGGAGAAAATAGGAAAAGCCAAGCATTTGCCTAAAGGAGATCAAGTCATCCACGTAAGACTCCTTTAACCAGAAAAAAACAGTGACGCTGTTAATTGACATGTTTAAAGTTCTTCCAATTTAAGACTCTGTGGGGTTAAGGAGGATTTTATCTGGTACAGAGGCAAAAAATTACATTTTCTTTGCACACTTGGTTTGGAACATAAGTAAATGTTACCTCCTCGCTATGGACAGAAAAACAATCAAAACAACAGATGGACTGATAAATGATGGTAGATAGATGCAAATATATCATATACAGATATAGATGATCAATAAAGATATAAGGTGAAAATGGAGTTGAATATAGATATAGATGTATGTAGACATAAGTATAAAATACTCCACCACAAAAACAAAAAGAATAAGTCTTAAATAAAATTATTTCAGATATTGCTCCTGAATACAAAACTGTCATTGTGGCTTTTCCACACATGTCCCCCTCAAAAATAAAATTTAAAGGAAAGAAATGAATACCTTTGAACATCTTACACATGCTAGGCTCTGGTTGTATGCTCTCTCAGGTAATCACCAAGCAACTATGAAATAGATATATTATTAGTTCCATTTTATAGCTGAGAACACAAAAAGTAAAATTAATTAATTAATTAACTAATTAATTAATTAAGTTAAGCAATTTGTTTAAGTCCAGGGAGCTCTCAGCAACAAAACCAATGTGCAAACCAGCTCTGTCTGGGTTTGCTCTATGAGCTTGACTCCTGAAAAGGAAGATATAAGAAAATTAAGTAAGTCTTTCTTCATATCTGATATATAGATGCCCTTGGGATATCATTGTACAATCTCGGGTATTATTCAATTTATTACATATTTATTTCCCTAGAGAATATTATTGCCACCTTTGGGAGATTATTAACTCCTTTGCTTCTTTTTACAGATTCAGAGCAATTATACAGTAGTTTTTACATAGTGGAGAAAAGGTTAAACATTTTGAACAAAGGAACAAAGTTTTAAGTTGCTTTAGCAGGTAGGCAAAAATACTAACATTATGTCAAACACAATATACTAATCTTGGGTGCTAGATCAATAGTCACACAGAAAATAACCTTAGGACTTCAACAGAAGCTTAAACACCATGAAGGAACTAAAGCTAATCATCTTCCCTAAAAAGAGATTGATTTCAAATGATTCTGGAGTAAGACAATTCCGAAAGTGTGGCAGATTTTCTTCCAAAAAAGATATGCAAACACTCCAGATTAATGAGATAAAAGGAAAAAGATCATTCTCCATACTGATGGATGAAAAGGATAACGTGTTCACAAGTAGTGCTGCTTTATCTTGTATTTTCTTCCCAGATTACTGAAGAAGGGAGCAATGCTTAAAAATCAATAAATAACACAGTGTTATTTTTCTTATGAGATGGTAGAAAAAATATTGACATAACCTCTGCCTGACTCTACACTCAGAGCCAAGGATAAGGTACCTAATGCCACTACACATTAGCAGAGAAACCAGAAGGTATAAAAATTAAATTGAATTAAGAAATAAATAGCAATCTTTTGGGAAAAACATTCTTTTTCTAAATAATTGGAGACAAAATAAAAAAGATCAATTCATTTTTGCTCATTAGAGCAAAAGTCTTCTTATATCCTAAAACTGATCTGTAAGATTTCATTTAAAAATCCAGAAGTAGAATTATGTTTTAATTTGTTTTTCTTGTTGGTATTTTCTTCCTTTTCTTTTCTTTCCTTTCTTTTCTTTCTCTTTCTTTCTTTCTCTTTCTAAATCTATGCGTTAAATGGAAATAAAGTAATACTTTTTAATTTAAAAAACTACCACTGTCATTTCCATTGATTTGTGAAGTGCTTTTAAAAATCCTGCCTTCCTGGGGTACCTGGCTGGGTCAGTCCATAGAACAGGAGACTCTTGATTTTGGGGTTGTGAATTCAAGCCCCTTGTTGGTCATAGAGATTACTTAAAAAAAAAAAAAAAAAAAGTCCTGCTCTTCCGAATACCACAGTAGTTTAGAGCAATGCTATTCAGAGTGTCCTCATGGATCACTGCTGGTCAAAGAATTGTTACTGATCTATTATGAAAAAACATGGAAACTGGGAGTAAATGTTTAGAAATTTTTATATTAACAGTATAATTTTACATTTGTTAAATCTAAAAATAAAACATACAAGCTTGCATTTCATTTCTCTAGTAATTCTAGTAATTCATTTATACTGTACTTTATATTCGGGCTTTAATAGTTTGGGAGGAGAAAAACAGGTCCTTTCTTACAGGTAAGATTTAGAAGCACTGGTTTAACGATGAGTTTTGACAATAAACAGAAATTGTCTTGAGTCCCAACTCTGCTAACTTCTAATTGTATGACACTGGGCAAGTTACTTCAACTATCCAAGTTTTAATTTCCTCATCTGAAAAGCGAGTACCGACTTTATATGGTTGTTGTGTGGTCCTTAACCAACAATATCAGGATCACCTAGGTACTTGTTAAAAATGCAAAATCTCAAACCTGTCCCAGGCATACTAAATCAGAATCTGCACTTTAACAAGATCTCCAGGTGATGCATGTGCACAAATACAGTGCTTGATATAAAATGATCAAGAACTATTAGCTGCTGTTTTTATTCACCATAATAATATGTGAATCTTATTGCTTGAAATAGAGGGTGATATTCAGCACTCATGTAAATACAGAGACATAAAAATCAAACAATTAACTTTCCATTATTTTTCAAGTCCATAGAAAGGACAAAATACAATACAAATTCTGTGATACTAGTAACAAAGAACAACACATGCTTCTTATCCTCAAGGATCTCATGTGATAAAATATAAGTCAAGGGTATATAATAGAAATAACAAAGTGTTCTGATTTGTTGGTATAATCAGAAAGAAATTATTTCCAGAGGAAAATGGATAAATTGAGGCAAAGCAACTTTTAGGCAGTATTCTTGCACAAAAAGTAAATTTTACCTGAACTGAAGGGAAAAAAAAAAAAAAAGGCAAAGGGGAAAAATATCAGTCTGTGCCTAGCCAATAACTGTTATGTATACTTGGTCTTATATAAATAAGAACCTGAATGTTCAAGGGTTGAAGTGTTAACTTCAGCCAAATTCCTAGTCCTTTAAAGTTACCCTGCTGTGACCAGGCAGTACAGGGGTCACATACCATTTCAGCTGCAATAGCAAAACTCAGTGGGAAGTCAAGAATGAAATTGCTTGCTACTTATCTCTAGATCCTCTGTCTAGGTTTCCGAGAAACCATACGAAGGTAGCAAATATAGCTTAGTAATGATTTTTCAGAATCAACACATGAAGGTTAAAACAAGAAAGAAAAGGAGCACATTGACATTTGCTATTTTTATATCCCAAGAATTCACACAGAGAGTGTGCCTCAGCCTAATAGTGCCAGTGATGCTCCAGAGGCCACAAAAGATGTCTAATAGGACTAGTTTCTTATCTAATACACATCTGATGGTTCTCTTCTGTTAAAGACATGTACAAGGATTGCTCAGAGCAAAGAAACATAAGCATTGGTAAGTTACCACTCCACTTATAGTTCCTTTATTTTCTTTTCAATTCCTTATAACTGACTTTTGTAAAAGCTGAATTCTTACAAAATGGAAACTTCAGTTGGACACAGAAAAGTATTTTTCTATGATGCCAAGTACCAAGATTCCTTCCAGGACATGGACAGTTATCTAGTGTTCACCTTGTACCCCTCATTATACCCGATACTAAAAGATGGACATAAAAGAAGTAAGAATGTCCTCTAACTGTGATACTTATGGGAGGTACACAAAGAACACACGTAAAAATTCTATTTTTTGTAGTGAGTCCAGAAACCCGGTTTCCCTTCTTAACTTCCACCTACTTTTTATTTTGCCATGTTTAACATACCATAAATATAAACAATATCTTGAAAACCTGAGTTCCACCAAATGTATCCATGACTTCAAAGACTCATATGACACTAGAACAACTGTTTTATAAGTTTTACAAAATTTATTGAAACTGGATAAAATTCAGTCATTTTATTCTTAAATGTATAGGAACAATGTGTATTTTCTTGTAACTTAAAATTCTTTATATATTGGGAAAGTGAGAAAATCATTTGAAAATATACCAAGACTTTATGAACCTGACCCCAAATATATTGTCTTTATTATTAGAAACATGAAATAGCACATGGATGCACTTAAGTAATTCAATAATTAGTTTCATATGCCACTCTTATACTCAGTAATAATACACTGTCATTTTAGAAATGGTTCCTAAGTTCAAAATTATATGATTAGTTCCCAAGACTGTATTATTACTTTGTTTCAGCTCCAAAAAGCAGTTGTGGAAACTTTCTTTTAAATGTCATGGTATTGCCTAATTTTCTTTGTAAGAATCTTCCTGAAGTACATGTGAATAATTGTGTTAAATTATTCATCATGAAAGTTAATTTGGCAGTAAATTATAATAAAGGAGAGGGTTTCTGAATGTAATCCAGGAATTTAATGCCTGAAGGATAAACTACACTGACAGAATTTGTCCTTGACTGTGGCCTTACTGCTATAAGCTAACCCCAAAATTAACATTTCATACTTTTAAAAGCTAAAAAGAATGATTATGATTTTTGACAACACAGAGGGTGCTGATTTTTCTCTTGCAGAGGAACATGAATTAGAGAAAGTTGAACATGTTTTGGACTGAATTCCTAACTCCACCTTTCATCAGCTGTGTGATTGGGGCAAACTGTTTAACTCTCTGAGCTTCATGATTCTTTCTCCCCGCTATAAAATGTTTATTGAAATATGTAGGGGTGCCCAGATCGTTCAGTCAGTTAAGCATCTGACTCTTAATTTCAGCTCAGGTCACGATTTCAAGGTTTAGTTTGAGACCCACATCAGGCTCCGTACTGGGCATGGAGTCTGCATGAGATTCTCTCCCTCTGCCTCTCTTCTCACTTGTGCATGTGCACACATGTGTACTCTCTTTCTCTCTCTATAATAAACAAACAAATAAAATAAATTATGTAATATTTAATTTGTTGTGATTAATAAAAGAAATTAAAAGCAGCTACATCTGTTTCTAAAATCTAAAAGGCACTCAGTAATTTTTAGCTCCCTTCCTTTCTTCTCCCTTCATTGTGGTGGTGGTGGGGGGGGATATCTGTAATTCCCTCAGGGTCCTCAACAAAATTTTTAAAATTATATTTTATAACATCTATTGGTTAAGGGGTACCTGGATGGCTCAGTGGGTTAAAGCCTCTGCCTTTGGCTCAGGTCATGATCCTAGGTCCTAGGATCAAGCCCTGTGTCAGGCTCTCTGCTTGGTGGGGAGCCTGCTTCCTCCTGTCTCTCTCTGCCTGCCTCTCTGCCTACTTGTGATCTCTGTCTGTCAAATAAATAAATAAAATCTTTAAAATAATAATAATTTTGTCACATGCATTAGCTCTTTAAATACTTCCAGGAACCTTGTTGGGGCAAAGCAAGTAATTATCCCTTATTGACAGGTAAAGAGACAGGATCAAGGAAGTTAAATACATTAACCAAGTTCACACAACTAGAAAATGGCACAACTGAGATACAAACCCACGTGTGATTTCAAGGCCATTCCCTATCCCTTATATCACTTACATAACTGGTTCCCAAACCCAGGCCTACACAATACTCAGTGGTATAAAAACCTTCTCTAAACTGTGGAAAAATTAGGAAAATGACATAATCAGGGAATTTTTCTAAAAGTAAAGTATATTCACATTTTTAAAGTTCAGAAGTTATGCCCATTTAAAGGATAAAATGTATATATTCTTATTTTAAAGCAGTAGTGAGAGTAGATAGATGGTAGATGTTTCTAACGTTTTTTTTTAAAGCTAAAATTACATATTGTTAAGCCTACATGTCTCCATTTTTTTTTGTTTTATTGGATTGTGAAATGCAAAGTTCTAAAAATCATACACTATGGCATGCTACTTTATTACTCTCACTAGTAATAAAAAAATCAGACTGCACGGAAATAACATGAGATTTCCAAATGACACAGGCTCCAGAGAATATAAAATAATGATGTGAGTAGACTCTATTCTTATCAAATACAGACTAAAAGCTCCAAAAAGGGAATTTTAGACTTTTTAACAGGTTGAAAAGGTGGTAGTTTCACCGGAACTGTGAAGTTTAGCAACATCAAATTATTTACCAATAACAAGCATATGTTGACAGGACAGGTGAGACTCCAGAGACTATAGCTGACCACTACCAGGTGAGGTAGCTCCCAGCGGAAGCATACATAGCATGACTTTCTGTAATGAAGATCCATGGCGTTTTCAGAGTAATCAGACCACATTAGGGTTAACAGGTTACTAACCTTGTCCTGCTCTAGTTTTCTGAATTCTTTTCCACATGTCGATTTACTTTCCATAGTGTGAAACTATCCCTCCTCATTCTTTCCTGGCCACATCCATGAATCATCTGGCTGGGCAAAATAATGTTTAAATGGTCTGAGATTTAGTAATCTGGTACCAATGCTGTCTTATGTAACCTGTCCTCCCCTCTTCCCCATAAACACAGCTGGGCTGCCTTGATACAATGCTTTCCAGCTGCTCTGTGTACAACACTTCCCTTGCAATTCCATCCTACAAAACAATTTTCTCTTCATCATCTATACCATCAGTGCCTATATGGTTCATGGCATATGACCGGCACTCAAAAAGTGAACTAATGAATTAGCAGATTGATTAATTAGCTAACTAATTAATGGCGTCTCTAGTATAGGTGCATCTGTAACAACTTTAGTGGATTTCCTCTACAGAGATGACACATAGGATACACTCCTTGAGAGTCTCTGTTGAGGGCAGCACCAAGACATTTCAACAGAACTCCAGAGCCACAGAAACACCATCAGGATTTGGAGATCTGTATTCCAAATTTGATTTACATTTATAAAATTAAAGAGATCTTATGCTGACATATGATCCCAGTGGTTTATAATTATGTAATTTTGCAACAAAAAAAGAAGAAAGGAACATCTCATTTAGCATACGTTTATCAATAGGTCCTTCAGAACATTTCCTTGATGATATAAAGGATCATATGTTATCAAGTTTTTAATAAAATGGCACTAAATACATTCACAACGCAGGATAAAATGCATGTTATTATTTTTGTTAACTTTAAAAGCAAACCTAGAGATATTAGTGTAGTTGAGAGCCCATCTAGATATAATCTACTTTCAATGGATTTTTTTTCCAGAGGGAATTATAAATGGCAAATCTAGAAACAACTCTGAGATCTTTTGAAACATAGTCAAAATTAAAATGATACATAAAAATCTACAATACAGGTTAAGTCCAAGGGAGTCAAATCACGCTACCTATGCTCTCATGATTGAATTTAGTAGAAGTCCTCAGGAGAATAAAACAAGCTGCAATATACAAAAGGAAGAATTCTATACTTTGATAACACACAAAAACCCTTGGAAGTGTGAAAAAAATTTTCAGTATCAATATTTAAGACACTGCATCTTTCTTTTTTGAACAAGATACACTAGAAAAATTGTTTTCAACTAAGCAATGAATGGAATATGCTTTATGAAACAGATGTTCATGAGAATCATATCTCTATTAGGTAAAATATAAAAATGAAAACATTAAGGGATTTCAGATATAAAGAGATACCTATAAATTATTAGAAAGTTCATTTAATATCTAAGGCACTGTCATGCAATAAGAAAATTCAATATTCAGAAGACTTTCTAAGAAGAAAGAGGAAGAAGTACATAACTCTGGCTGAAAGGATACAGTGGCCTTGGTGTGATGCTAGGAGACAGGCATGGAAGAGAAAGCTGCAGAAAACATAATGCTTAAACTGAATCTCAAAGAATTATTGATAATTTTCCACATGAGCAATGAAAGCAACAATATTCTAGGCAGAGAGAAAAGCCAAAGCAATAATATGTTGCATTAACACTTTTTTAATCACAGGAGACAAGAAACACAATCCAAAATAGCTAAAGTAAAAAAAAAAAAAAAACCAAAAACCAAAAACCAAAAAAAGAAAGAGAGAGAGAGAAAGAGAAAAAGATGTTAATTCCTAGACCAGTCAAGGTCCAGATATAAAAACAGGGACCATGATAAGCAGTTTAAACCAAAAGCATTCACTTCAGGGAACTGGTTACTCTGATGGTGGATGCAAAAAGGGATGCTAAGTTAACCCAAATATCCTCTGTCCTCAGGTTCTGGCTTAAGGAAATATGTATCTGGTTTGATCTTCTATCCGGACTGCTAATACTTTCTCCATTTCAGCAATAAGCAATAATTTAAAAAAAAAAATCTGTGCTTTCTAATCATTTGTGTGTTCACTGGAAAACATCTTTAATTTCTTTCAAGAAGAAATTTTCCTTTGCATTCACAATGCAGCTAACTATTTGGCATAAGAAGCCTAGTTTGGGACCCGTCTCAGCTTTTGGCATGCCTTCTTCTCTAAGCTTAATCATTTCTAGTTTTTGATTTAAAGAAAAAAACATGTGTCTCTTCCTTTCACTTGGAAGACTTAGAGGCCATTGTAGGGTTATTGATTGCCTCATTTCAATTCTGTTGTGTCTGAGGGAGGGAAAAGGGAGGCCCAAGGAGAGGGAGACAGAGATGGGGGAATGGACAGATGGTGGAGCAGTCAGAACACACACATTTACAGAGGAAGTTCACCATCTTATATGGGTGTGGTTTGTGGAAGCCCAAAACAATTAAAATAATACCATAAAAGATCACTGACCACAGATCACTAAAACCAACAGAATAATGAAAAGGTCTTAAATACTCCAAGAATGACCAAAATGTGACACAAAAACAGTAAGTGAGCAAATGTGAGAAAAATAGCACTGACAGATTCGCTCAATGCAGGGTTGCCAAAGACCTTTAATTTCTAAAAAGCACTGTATCTGTGAATGCAATAAAAGTGAAGTACAAAACAAAAACAAGGTATGCCTATATAGTTTTTTTTTAACGTCTATTGAATAATACAATTAAAAATAATTGAATGGAACATTTTATGTCAAGTGTATTTTACCACAATAAAAATATCAATTATAAAAATAAATAAGAGGCTACAGCTGGGGTTATCTTCAGTTGCTGGAGACACACTGTTAGGAGCTATGAACAGGAGAGAAGCCACTCTGTTTTCCTTTCACTTTGACTCTAGTGCCTCCCAGTCAGAGAACCCAATGGGAAGCTGGCTGTCCAGAGAATCTGAAGTTAGTATGTGAAGTCCCAGTCTCCTAAACTTAGAAGTATGGATTTAGAGCTAAGAAATATTAAGCCCAAGATTGACCCAAGAATTTGAAGGATGTCATCAGGGACTACCTTTTAACTGTTCTCTCCTCCATGTTGGCTTCATTCTTAGGTTAAAAGCTTATAGTCTCCAGGTCCACATTCCAGGCTCAAGACCATGAGAAAACAATGCCTCTTTTTCTTTTGTTCATGCATGCAGTATTCTGCCATTGGCTTTCGTTAGAGCAGACTTATTTGAATGATGTGACATGCCTTTCCAATCATGTTGCTTTGAGAAAGTTTTATTTGATTGGCCATGCCTAGTTCTCAAAGATAGAGACAATTCCATCCAGTTCCATCCAAAGCACATAGATTGATATACATAGGAATGTGTAAAGGTGCTGTGAAGGGTGCAGATGAGAAACTAGCTCCAAAACAGATGTATATACCATGCAAATAATACTAATAACAGTTATTACTAACAGTTGTAACTATAGGAGAGAGGAAACCATTGAGAGATCTTGAGTAGGTTTCAAATTTGATTTTGTTTGTTTGTGTTTGTTTTTTAGAGGGAGAGAGAGAGTGCACATACAAGCAAACAGGGGGAAACAGAGGTAGAGGGAGACTAGGGGGAGAGAGAGAATTGTAAGCAGGCTCCATGCTCAATGCAAAGCCTCATGCAAAGCTTAATCTCAGGACCCTGAGATCATGACCTGAGCCAAAATCAAGAGTCTGAAGCTTAACTGACTGAGCCACCCAGGTGCTTCAGATTGTGTTTTAAAAATAATCACTTTAATAGCATTGCAGAGGATATTTTTTTTTTTTAAGATTTTTATTTAGTTTGACAGACAGAGATCACAGGTAGGCAGAGAGGCAGGCAGAGAGAGAGGAAGGGAAGCGGGCTCGCCGCTGAGCAGAGAGCCCGATGCGGGACTCAATCCCAGGACTCTGGGATCCTGACCTGAGGTGAAGGCAGAGGCTTTAACCCACTGAGCCACCCAGGTGCCCTGTAGAGGATATTTTTTAAAAGAGACTAGAATCGAGGCAATTGGCTAGGAGACAATTACTCAAACGTAACATTAAAACGATGCTACTCTCATCTAGGAGATACATCTAAGAATGGGGGAAAAAATGAGACAGAGCAATGGCATTGCGTATTTATTGATTGTGTGGGGCAGAACAAGAGAGGAAAAGGTCAATAACAGGAATTTTAAAACCTAAATGAGTTTAACCATTTCTTGGGAAACAAGTCCAAATGACCCATCCTCATATATTTCATTTCAGTTGGTACAGGACAGGAGTTGTGTTTGAAATCTTCATTGTTAATTAGCAGTACAGACGTTCTAAGGACCCAATTTTGGGAATACAGGTCTAGAATGATTCTCAGTTTTCTGGTCTGATGAACTGACTTTTTGGTAATTGCATTAACTGAAATTAAAAAGAGAGGAAAGGAATAAGGTGGAAAAAGGTAAGGTGACCAATCATTGCCTGTTTGGCCTGGGACTGTACCAGTATTAGCACTAAAAGTCCTCCATCCTGGGAAATTCCTTAGTCCTGGGCAAAACCAGATGGTTGTTCACCCAAAATTCAGAAGACAAAAGCATCTTTAGTTGAGCAAAAGCAGCTTGAGAAAAGGCTAAATATAGATGCCTATAAATAGGCATTTAGGTATAAATTTAGAAACCACAAAAAGAGATATGAGCTGGAAATACACATTTAAAAGTCACTATTATACAGAGAGAAATTGAAGTGATGGATTCAGATGACAACAGACTGCATATATATTAATACATAATAATAATAATATAGAAGACCATGGAAATTTTAATGATATCAATATTTAAGAAAATGTAGAAGAAAAGAAGTCTGCAAAGGAAAAAAGAAGGCACCGGTAATGAGGAAGTCTCTAGAAGTGATAGGAACATCAGTGGAAGTGATCACACCTGGAAAAAGGAGGGATCCTGAATATCAAATGTGAGTTTAACAGGAGCAGTTTTATTTATGTGGAGTTTTATTTACAGTTTAATTTATATAATGTTATATTATAATGGTTAGAAGAATTAGTGAGAAGAGAGAAAGTGAATACAGTAAGAATATTCCAAAGACAGCGAACTGGTCCAAACTAGCAAGTGATTCCTATGGATTCAGCCCAAAGGAAATTTTAACAGACCTACAAAGTGTTTGGTTTTGATTTTGGTTTGGTTTGATCAGTTAGTCGGTAGTATTTAGCATTTAAGACATTTTAGATCAGATTTCCAGGTTCTCTTGGAAAATGAGCTCTGGCATCTGGATCATCATTAGAGATGGCATTTTTGCATTTCTGCATGGCAGGGATCATCATTATAAGATGGACACATACTCTCAATTTTCTATAGTCTCCCTAAGGCTTCACTTCTCTCATTTCCATCAAAAGCCTGGTCTGTGCAGACATTTGAGTGCAAGGCCCAGGTATAACATATAGAACTTTGAAGGGAAGGAAAATATAAGTATCTATAAAGGATGATTGGGTCCAGTGAAAGTTTTGACTCTATTTTGCTTTTTAAAGATGGGATTAGCTTAAGCCTATCTATAAGCTAACTAGAAGCAAGAGGATAATTATTGAAGCAAAGTCAAAATGTGAGAGGGATGTGATGTAGAACAATGATGAAGAAATCAACCTTGGCGGAACAGAAGGATTCCCCCAGAGAACCTAGCTGTATATGTAATGATTTAAGAATATGACATTGAATATAAGTTAACTAAACTCATCTGAGATGAATAATCACTAAAGCTTCATTAAAGCCCTATTCAGATCACAGGTTGGCAGTAAGAAGCAAATAAAAGCTCCAACATTTCCAGTTATACCAAGAAACTAGCATTCAGTTTTCTAGGAGGCCCCAAGCATAGCTCATGGTTTTGTGTTTCTGATGAATTATACCCAGCAGTCCTTTGCTACTATAGTGTGCTCTCATACAAAAAAAAACTGGAGAAAACATGTTTGTATAAATCCAGAGCCTTTGTAAATCAGGACTGCTACACCACAAAATAATCCATTTCCCAGCCTTGCCAAAGAGGATTTTTTTCTTACACATACATATCCTTCTCATGAAGTTAAAATTCCTTTTTGTTCTGGCTGATGTACTGGGGCCAAGTGAAACCGTAAAGTGTATTACCTGAGTTGCAATTTCATATAAATTAGTTAGAAAAAATTGGTTGACGGCGGCGTGATTCTAAAAGTGGGCTAGAATCTGCAAATGCTATAAACTAAGTTCCTGATGGGTTTGGTCTATCACCCACACTCCTCCAAATAAAAGCACACATACTAGATGGTTTGTTACCACTCTATACTTACCATGAAACGTCTCAGTCTAACATCAAGATCATCCACAACAGGGCTTGATTATTTAAATACAATTAGTGAAAACTCAAGACTATCCACTATGTTCTTATCTATTTGGCAAATAAAATTGTTTTCTGGCTCATTCTACCTGGTATGGGGCAGTTGTTCTTCTTCCATAATAATGATGGGCTAAATGTTTCATTTGCCTTAATGTCTCTGTTGGATCCACATTATGGCAATACTGGATCATTATAGATTCAATCATTGCCATAATTAAAGCTTAGTAGTCCTAGAGCTTTCCCAAAGAGAATAATGTCTAGATGTAAGCATGACTAAAATACTGTAATTTTTCCAACTTTAGAGAAACTAACGTTTGATATATATTTCTAAATGGAAAATGCAAATACATTATGACCACTTGTCAATATTAAAAATGATTGTATCCAAAATGTCAATTTTCTGCAGAACTACAGCCCCTTAATAGAAAGATTTTACAGTACAGTAGGAAAATATATATGTTGAAGGATATAACATGAAAGTGAGAGACTTGAATCAATCACCTACTCATTTTCACGTAATTCTCTTCAGTTATATTGAAACCATGCAGGTCAGCCTAATGTAGTCTTATTGGCAATCTGCAAAGGAAGGATCATAAAATTTATCCATTTTACTTGCACATAGGCCTCTGAAATTTCCCTAAAAAGATTTAGTGAAATTTTGGGCACAGCATGCATTTGTTCTTACTCTCTTTCAAACAGATTCACAAAAGAAAATGCTAAATAGTCTTCTTTGACCCGGTAGGCACAGCAGGTCAGATGGGCTGAGAAGAAATAGTGAGATCAGACAAAGTCCCTTGCTCTTCTATGCACCTTTTTAAAATTTCTCTCAGTTCATTTTAATTTAAACAGAATTTTGTTCCCATGTTCTTTTCTCAACACAATAACATTTCTTTACAAAGGCTTTGATTCTTCTCCAAAGATGAGAGAGCAAATGAGAAAGTTATTGAAACTGAGGAAGAGTTATGATCTTCCCTAGCCTAGATATGTTTTATAATTCCCCAGTCAGGTATCGTAACTTCTAACCTCAAACATGTTATAACTTTCTAGGCTTCCCAGAATTGATGGTATCAGTATATCCATCCATTTCCATCTCAAGAGTACTGACTCAACAATAACCCACTACTATTTATCAACTTAATTTCTTCCCGTTCAAATCCTTTGTTTCTGTATTAGTTTTCTATTGCTTCTATAACAAATCACTATAAACTTAGTGGCTAAAAACAATACCAATTTATTATCTTACAATTCTGGAGGTTTGAACACAAACACAGGATCTCCCTACCTAACACCAAACTGTTGGAAGAAATCCTTGGGAATGCTCTGAAAAAATCCTTGTCTCTTCTAGCTTCTAGAGACCCATATGCTTTGGCTCATGGCCCATTTTGAACATCTTTAAACCTAGCAAGTCTCTCTCACCTGGACCTTGTTTTCATCACCCCATAACAATCTCTGACTCTGACTCTTATGTCTCTCTCTTCTATTTTTAAGAACCCTTGTGATTTCATTTTGACTCACTGGGAAAATCTCTCTATTTTAATATCAGCTGAGCAGCCATCTTAATTCCATTTTCAATTTTAATTGCCCTTTGCCATGCAACCTAACATACTCAAAGGTTTTGGGGATTCCAATGTGTATGATCATCTTTTGGGGACCATTCCACAGTCTCTAAAAATTCTTTGGTACGTCTTCCTGAAAACCCATTTAAAAGCAACCTTTCTTCATCAGGAAAGATTTGATTTTTTCAAAACTTCCCCAGATAGTAGCTTCTTGGCAGTATGCTACTGTGAAAAAAATATTGAGTAGGATTCAAAATGTTTAAATCCAAGTTCTGGCTATACCATGAATTATATCAAGGCATTTGTAAATCTCAATGTCTTCACTTGTAAAACAAAGATAATAAATAATAGCCTATAATTTGACTAGCTCACAAAATGTTTTAATAACAAAATGGGTTGGTGACTTTAAAGTTCCTTTAAAACTATTAAGTGGGACAAATGACAGGTCATAAAACAGTGATGTAAACCTCAGAAATACACTGATTTGTATTAAAAATCTTGGCTCTTTCTTGTGACCCTGAGCTAGATTTGTTTTGTTTTGTTTAACTTTTTAACTCTCCAAATAAATTTTGCCATCTAGGGGTGCCTAGGTGGCTCAATGGGTTAAAGCCTCTGCCTTCAGCTCAGGTCATGATCCCAGGGTCCTGGAATACAGCCCCGCATCGCATCGGGCTCTCTGCTCAGCGGGGAGTGTGCTTCCTCCTCTCTCTCTCTCTCTGCCTGCCTCTCTGCCTACTTGTAATCTCTGTCTGTCAAATAAATAAATAAAAAATCTTAAAAAAAAATTTTTTTTTGCCATCTATGAAATAAAGCTAACCTCTCCGGGACATTAAGAGAATTAAATAAGATAAAACAAGTAAAAGTGCTTAGAACAGTACTGAAAGTGCATTCTAAGCACTCACTATTTAGAAAATTAATAAATAACCTGATTTGATTATTGAGTTTTCCAAAATTTTAATCTTAAAGGAAGTGAAATATATCTTATTTTTCAATATGATTAGTATATAGTTAGCATGATTTGTTTGTAAAAGTTCTTAAAATATTTTTGCCCCTTTTTCATCATTGAAAGTACATGGACTTTTTTAAAATAAATTTTTAATAATACATTAATGCCATCACTTTTGGTATTATAATTGTCCCAAGTTAAGCCACATGAGGTCCTTCAAACCTGCTCCTACTTCAATTTAAACAGAATTTTGTTCCCACGGTATTTTTTTTTTTTTCAGCAAAATTGTACTGATTTCTAGCTTTCTGGTACATTATAATATTCTGGGTTCACATCATCATTTTCCTGATTGGAAACCTAGATTCACCCATTTCTCCATAGAACTCTGGTTTATTTTAATGTGAAATATTGTTTAGAAACCAAGATCTAAATTTTTGAAAATATAAATCATTATCTATTTCAAAGTCAAGTCAAAATATGCAAAATATATAAATACATATTACACATAAAATACATAAATGCATTAAATATATTATATATAAATGTATACAAGACAAATTTATTTTCTATTATACCTTCCAATTAATTCTCACATATTATTCATAGTTTCTCCTTTATCTTTCCTCTCTCAGAAATTTTTTTAAAACATAAGCATATACAGACACACACAGACAAGCATGCACACACACATCTTATTTCCCCTTATTTCATAAAAAAGACAACATGCTGTATTTGCTACTTTGTGCCCTTTCTTCACTTAATAATGTATCGTAGAAATGATTCCATATCTGTTTTTAAAGGCAAACACTCTTCATTGTGAATTTTGGCCTTCAACCTTAAGTACCTTCTTTATCATTATTTTATGGCTTTTGACCTGATATATACTTTTCCAATATAAGGATTTAAAACCATTATATTCTCATTGTTTGCATTTGTCTGATAAAACTTTATCATTTTTTTAATTGTAATTGTTTTCAATCACTTGTTGCAGCATCTTTTATATTCAGGAAACAGCTGGATTTTCATAATGAGCTATTTTGAAAAATCTTCCTTTTACTATGTGACCTAAGACCATTTATAGTATATAGCTTCATATTATTATGTCACAGTGCATGACACAATATTTACTATGTTTTTTTATCTCTAGGCAGTAGTCTACTTTGCTCTTCTTTTATATTTCCAATGATGTACAGGAAGGTTTGTGTTTTTATCCTTACTGGTTATCTTTATGCTAATACTTTTTAAAATTGAGATATCACTGGCACACATTATATTAATTTCACTTGTACAACATAATAATTCCACAGTTTTATATATTGTGGAATGATCACCACAATAAGTCTAGTTAATATCCTTTACCTCATATAATTATAAATTTTGTTCTTATGATGAGAACTTTTAAGATTTACTCTCAGCAAATTTCTAATATGCTAATACTTTCTAAATGTTCTTATTGTTTCCTTTCTTAGGCTTCAACTATTTGATTTGTCAAATGTAATTATACCCCTACTACTTATGTGACAAGCAATAAGCTTATTCAACTTTTTATTTCACCCTTCTCCCATTTTTTGTTAGCTTATCTCTACTTTGTAATTACATGTGCTTCTTCCATCTTTGTCCCCATCTTTTAGTCTTAAAGCTGCAATTAAGTGTATTCAGTGTTCAATTTTTATTTAATTCCTCATTAAACCTTATAAAATTTTCAGTCAAATCAATTTTTCCTTGAGTTTTTCATAAATTATTCTGAGATGATTTGTTTCGTTTTACTTCTGAGATTTTACCTTCTATTTATTTCTAATTGACTCTCATTTCATATAATCCTGTTTTCTGTCCGCTTTTTTTTTTCTATCCACTTTTATTTGAAGATTTTGTATTTCTAATGTGATGTGCTTTCTAATGTGATCATACCTGCAAATACTCGCTTAGGCTATTTAATTAAGATTGAATGTTAGGTTACTGACTCCTACTGCATTGTTGGTTTTGAGGAAAGACTATGCACGAGTTAAAAAGATTTCTACTTACTAGGGACCGGATAGTGTCTCCCCCAAATTCATATATTGATGTCTAATCTCCAATGTGACTGTATTTGGATATTTCAGGAGGTTATTAAGGTTAAATGAGTTCATAAAGTGGGGTCTAATCCAACAGGACTAGTGGCCTCATAGGAAGAAAAAGAGAGAGAGGCTCCTCCCTCATTTTCCATAAACACACACCAAGGAAAAGTCACGTGTGCACATACAAGAAGGTGGCCATCTGCAAGCCAGGAAAAGAGCCATACCACTACCTGATCATGCTGACACACTGATCTCAGACTTCTAGTCTTCAGAGCTGTGATAAGCAAATCTCTGTTGTTTCAGCCACCAGTCTATGGTATTTTATTCTGGCAGCCAGAACTAAATACACCATTTTTATTTTCAATTTTCTTTTTATAGTAGCTTTATGTGGATATTGTATGCAATGTTCTGTTTTGTTCGGCTCTGTTCATCTCATATTTTCATACACATAGGTTTATCTGGGCCAATGTTGAAAGTTTCGGCTGTTTACTAGAATTTTTAGTTCAAGATCATCATCCTCTGTTATTATAATGAAGTTTCTTTAATTGACAATGCCATTTATTTTGGCAGGTACTAACAGTCAGAGCAGCTAGTGGGGTGTTGTTGTTTGTTTTTTTTTTTGTAGGTCTTTTTATTTCTGTAGAACTTTCAACTCTCACTGCGTGCACCCTTCTTTTCTTTCACCAAGACTCCAAGGGATGCTTCCCTACTCCAAGTCTCCCCACTTTACCCCAGAAACTGGCACTTTTCTAAAACTTCAACTATCCATTCTTTGCATTTCCATTTATTTTCCTTTTTATCCTCCAGTAGCCAGAGCTCTGACCAATAAGGTCTCTGACCTGTTCTCCCTATTTCTCTACTCAGGGTGTTGACTTTCTTACTGTTTGTGATTTTTATCAGTGTTTATCACTTTTAGGTCTATATCTACTTTTCCTACCTTTTGCTTAATCTTTAACAGATTCCTACACAGTTAGGTGTTTTGAGACTAAAGTCACTGAATTTTTATGTTTACTTTACTTACCTATAGATAATTTGAAATTTGTAATAGTCTCAGTATTATAATTATGCTTTAAGTATCAACTATGGGTACTTTATTTGCTCTTCCTTTTGATCTGCATGCATGGTTTTGGGGGAAATTTGGGGATTTTTCTTTTTTTTTAGGAATTTTAATTTAGGCAACTGCCATTGCCTACAGGAAGCTGGAAGTCATAATTATCGTGCTCATTCCTTGTAACTATTTGATATGACAGATGTAATAGCATTAAGGAAAATAACTGATTCAGAAGTCTACAGATCTAGTTCTTCCTCAAGAATGTATCTGTAAGTATAACATGCCGTATGGTTCCCATCTGGTGTGCACTGGCTCAAAGCTAATCCGTTACTGATTTCTTGGCCCATTTCTTCAGCCCTTTAATTCCAAGAGTTCTTTTGGCATTTTCTCCTGAATATATCTTTCCATCATGATCTTAACTAATATATCTTTCCATCATGATCTTAAAATTGACAAAAGATCATTTGTTCTTAAAGTTTTGTCACTCAGTTCGCCCATCTTATTGGTTGGGAAAGTATGTACACTTCTACACCACTTCTCATCCCTCAGTATTGCTTGGAAGCTTAAGAAAATGAGTTGAAATTATATGAAGGCTTTTAAAGTCAAAGTGCTTTTTAAAGGTAAGGGGATGGTATTTTATCATTAACGTGCTTTATCTTAGAAG
Source organism: Martes martes (assembly GCF_963455335.1). Taxonomy (NCBI): domain Eukaryota; kingdom Metazoa; phylum Chordata; class Mammalia; order Carnivora; family Mustelidae; genus Martes; species Martes martes. The sequence continues at coordinate 31,648,164 of NC_137895.1, read as the reverse complement.
AAATATGTTTAGGTGTTAATTGGTTATTTCAAGGTAAAACAGCAAGTTTGTATGAATTTCTGGACCTTGAATAATAATCCATCTCCTTATATGTCTTACGCATGGACATCTCCTTCATCTCGAGGTTTTTTTTTTTTTTTTTTTTTTTTTTTTGTCAGAGAGAGAGAGGGAGAGAGAGTGAGCGAGCACAGGCAGAGGCAGAGAGAGAAGCAGGCTCCCCGCCAAGCAAGGAGCCCGATGTGGGACTCGATCCCAGGACGCTAGGATCATGACCTGAGCCTAAGGCAGCTGCTCAACCAACTGAGCCACCCAGGCGTCCCCATCTCAAGTATTTTTGAACCTCAAATGAAATCATGTTCCTCAAAACTCTAAAACTATCAACTTGCAAATACCTCTATAAAAATTGTTCATGTCCAAAAAATGTGAATACACTTTCAACCTTCCCCATTGGTATTTCTTATTGCTGCGTCCATTCTTTTCTCATTTGTATTCACTTCATTCTTGTAACCACTTGTGCCTATTTTACTATCATTTTTTCCCCCACAACTTTTAGACAAAGATTTTCTTCACAGTTTATCCTATTTCACTGTTTTTGTTTTTTAATTATCAACTTCAATCAGATATTTGTTATATGTTGGAAAAGCTCCTGGAAGCACATTTATAACTGAGGAAATGTCCTACTCATCATTGTCTTCCTTGTTTCCAAATACTCCCCACACCCATCATGAACCTCTTTTTAATCTCACCATAAATTTCTCAAGCTTTCAATTATCAGAACGCTCATTTTTTAACAAAGATCATAGAAAGGAAAAAGAAGATGAGCAAACAAGGGTTAACAGAAAGCTCTTTAACCAATAAATTTATGTTTTCTAGTCTCGCCTATGCCCTGAGAATATATTCAGGAGTAAAAAATGAAAATATGATTTAAACTCTTGGGGGTCTGGGATGAATCTTAACACCAGGCTAATTTGCTACAAATTATTCATTTAGACTAACAGTGAGATAGATAAGCATTCCAAGATGAGCAAATTAGAGAAGACATTAGAGGCACAATTCTACCTGGCACTTCCAATATTAGGAGACACGTAAATACTGGGAAATTATTACTTGGGGAAATGGAAAAAAATGTTTAGTTTGTATGATTATGTTATTCCATTTAAGCATGTGGTGCCCCTAAATATTCTGGGAGGGGAATGAGAGGAAGCATGAGGAGTTTTCCAGTAGGCTCTGGTATGTGGGGACAACTTGTTTCCACTTGATTCAGGTTCAGAGTAATTGTGACCCTGCATAAAAAGAAGGTAAATTAACATTCTTTCAGCCTCTAATGGGGAACTAAAGGATTTAACAGAATCCAATTTTTTCTCAACATAATGCACAGTTGGCAGAGTTGCTAAACTATAAAAATAATAATCACTGCAGACTTTCTGCTTCTGTGTTCACCAACTGCACTAAGAGTCAGAGATACGTTAGTCCAGTTCAGTTTCAATTATTCTGACTTCTCACTAGAGAAAGGATTGATAACTACAGTTTTGCTAATAGCATATAAAGCTTTTTGTGATCTAGATTTAATTTAGGCTAATTCCCAGCACAGCATGAGTTACTGTACAGTCCACAGAATAAGACAACCTAATTTTCTCACTTCATGCAGTTAGCTACATAGAGACTGTGCCATGAGCCATGTGTCATTCTCTTAGTGTGTGGATCTTAATTCACTCTCACTTATCACTTATTAAAATAAAAATCTGCCTATTTATAGAGTCAAGTGTGCAAATTAGAAGGGAAGTTTGATAAATAGTTCAAATATTTTTAAACAATATATAGGATAAGCTAATTCTAGTTTCATGTCTGTTATTCATTTATAGCAAGTTCTTCTGTAAATATAATCACTTAAATCATCTGAATATACTCCACTACCTACCATCTGAAGCAGTCTTTTCCAAAGGATATTCCGTGGAACACTTGTTTTGTAATATGTTGGTGGATACTATACAAAGCACAAAGGAAATGTTAGATTAAAATAAAGTTAAATGTGCTTCTTTTTAATGAAAATTCTCATAACGCTTAATATGATAATGTGTATTAAGAATCTTTAGGGGCGCCTGTGTGGCTCAGTAGGTTAAAGCCTCTGCCTTCGGCTCAGGTCATGATCCCGGGGTCCTGGGATCGAGCCCCGCATCGGGCTCTCTGCTCAGCAGGAAGCCTGCTTCCTCCTCTCTCTCTGCCTGCCTCTCTGCCTACTTGTGATCTCTCTCTGTCAAATAAATAAATAAAATCTTTAAAAAAAAAAAAAAAAAAAGAATCTTTAAAAGTACTGTGGAGTGAGAAGTGTTTCTCAACTTAATTTGGCAACAATATCCTCTTTTCATCTTTAATCTTTTCAAGGACCACCAATCATGAACTGGGAAATGCTGATCCAAGTAACACAACTTCGTCTTAAAACATATAAGAATGGGCAAGGTCGGGGCGCGTGGGTGGCTCAGTGGGTTAAGCCTCCGCCTTCGGCTCAGGTCATGATCCCAGGGTCCTGGGATTGAGCCCCACATCGGGCTCTCTGCTCGGCAGGGAGCCTGCTTCCTCCTCTCTCTCTCTGCCTACGTCTCTGTCTACTTGTGATCTCTGTTCTGTCAAATAAATAAATAAATAAATCTTTAAAAAAAAAAAAAAAAAGAATGGGCAAGGTCTCTTCCATTTCTGCAGCAGACAATAAAATTACAGGTTCAAGAATTAATAAAATATTCCAAGCAACATCTAAACTAAACTCAGATATTTATGCAAAGGGTATATGATAAAACATTATCTTTTACATATGAACCTTCAAATTGGACCTTAAAACTGATGCAAAAATATTAAAAAATGAGTGGATGTGTGTTACTTATGTGTAAGAGATATCCAAGCAAAAAGAGAGAGTTTGAGGCAATATTTGGAAAGGGCAACATATTAGTTAGCTAATGTTCCGGTATAGATTCATTTTTTTTTAAAAACACATTATATTCCAGTATTCTCTGAGAGGGCAAGATTATGAGTCCCATGGAATATGGGCATCTTCCACTGGGAAGGGGACAGTAGCAAATGAATTGAAGAATAACAGAAAGATGCAGAATCATTGTGTCAAGATGCTGAACCTGTAACAGGCTCTATGAAAACAGGAGCATCTCTCAGACCTTTGTTGCAGGGGTACAGCAAGGAGCAGCAACCACAAAAGAAAATTTGAAACAATCTGCTAACTTCACAGTTTTTCCTATGAATAGTCTTAAGAAAGAGAAACACAGAGGTTTTATTTCTAGCATTTTTTAAAAGCTAAGGGCACCAACTGCTGCTCACTTTTCATCCCATCTCTTCTCCCTTAATATACACAATTATTGATCATAGGCCTAGAAATCCAGAGACAGATTTATAAAGTATGTTAATGATACAGCATGGCTAAATGATACTCAGATGGCTGTATAGTGGCAGGGGTTACAGGTTCCTGAAAACACCTAGGAATTTTTAAAAAGTGCAAAATTATAATAATAATATAATTACCATGTTTGAGTTAGCACATATAAAATTTACTACATGTCATGAACCGTTGATCTAAAATAATATGTACTAACTAACTTAACTTTTAAGACAATTCAGTGAGGTAAAGATCATCATTATTCTGACTGAAGATAAAGAAGCTAAGACCTAGACCGGTCAAGTACATTGTCTAAAGATGAAGATAATATATCTAAGTATTCAAACCCACCTGTTCAATTCCAAATTCTTTGCTCTTAACAACTCCAATCACTCTAAAGTCTTTTCTGAAATTTGAGTTTTCACTGTCAGGAGTTGATAAATCTAATAAAAGTAATTAATTTCTAAACTCTAAATGAATCATTAATCATGCATCTTTTGCAAACAATGCATTATTTCCCAGTTTTTGAAAACCTATTCCAAATCAAAGGCAACACCCATATTCTGTGTAGTGATATTTGGAGATCTTAGAGAGTGAAGAAGCATTTTTCTTCTGTCAAGATGAAGCTGAAATGGTGGTGAGACAGGAAGGGGGAAGTTTGATTTGGTTTTTGTTTATCTCAGGAGCTCTCTGACAGTCTGCCGAGCTGCTGTTTTATGCAGTGAGACTTTGCAGACCGTGTCAAGACAGCTTGCAGACAACTCATTTTTTATTTAGGAAATGTGGGCTTAATGGCTTCAGTGTCTGAGGTTTCCTTTGAATCAAATTTTGTAGTGTGCTTGCTTTGCTTTCATTTCATCTGGAATTTGGCAGAAGAGGAGTTGTGAATGAAAACTCCTCTTGTTTATGTACTTTTCTCTGTGCACAGAAGAGACAGAACATGAATTAATTATGACTCCATATGAAACCAATATCTTGGTGACTGAACTCTTGATGTGCCTTAATATATTTTATTATGATATTACATATTTTATTGTATTTTCCCTGCTCTTCTCCATTTATAGAGCTATTAAAGATCATTAATACTGGTGCAGTTCAATATTTTTTACAGGTGGTGAAATAAGTTTATCCTATGCCAATGATATTTTTTTTAATGTTAGGACTGAAGTAGCATGGTTTACAAAACCAGTGTGTTTCAGATTCTAAGGTCTTTTTCTTTAATTTTTTTATATAAATTTCCAGTATTCATTAAATGAATAATAATCATAGAAAATCTAAACTAATTACCTATCTAGTATCTGCTAATTAAATACATATTAATGTCCACAGAAATGTCAAATTCTATAAGGATTATATTTAGGTATTAATGCCCTAGAGATATAAGTAAGTCCATCTCCAGCTTCTTTAAGATCCTCAACTCTGCTTTTGAAGTCAGTGAATACTGAACTATAAATCATTGTTCAGAAATAAAACAATGGATAAGAAACAGTCCCAGGGACATTTGGTATTATTGATCACAGCTTGTCATGATCATTCAATTGTGTGGTGAAATCTTACTTGTCAGAGGATATTTTCTTATTAAGTTGATGTGATTCTCTCACTGCAGGTTCTCAAGTTTTGAATGCCTGATGTGAATGCTTTGATTTCTTTTCAAAGACAGGAAGAATCTTTTTGGTCTATGCAAGCAGTTTTAAGCAGAAAATACAATGACTTTAGGAAATGGGTAATTAAGCTCTAGTATTATTTGACAATGTAGCTATAATAACTGACCACAGTATTTATTCCATCACTAACTTAGGAATGTTTATTATTCCATTATCCTGAATACACAAAAGATGACACAAATGTGATAAATTATAAAGATATTCCACACTTCAATAAATTTTTCTTTTTTTTAAGATTTTATTTATTCATTTGACAGACAGAGATCACAAGTAGGCAGAGAGGCAGGCAGAGAGAGAGAAAGGAGGAAGCAGGCTCCCTGCTGAGCAGAGAGCCTGGATGTGGGACTCTATCCTAGGACCCAGAGATCATGACCTGAGCCGAAGACCGAGGCTTAACCCACTGAGCCACCCAGGCGCCCCCACTTCAATAAATTTTGATCTGGAGTGATAATCCAATAACATTCCATAGTGTTTCATAGCACATTATTAACAAATCAGTATAAAATCTGTATATTTTCTATAACATAATCTTGAAATAAAATTTTATCAGCATCTTTACTTTTAGCAGTAACAGATGAAAAATATCCTTAAGGTTTAGAATTAGGATGACCTACCAAAGGGTTCCTGGCTGGCTCAGTTGGTAGAGCATATGACTCTTGACCTCCAGGTTGGGAGTTCAAGCCCCACACTGAGTTTAGACATTACTTAAAATTAAAATCTTAAAAAAAAAAAAAAAAAAGTCCTACCAAGCTTAGAAAAGCAAAGGTCAAGAAAGGAAATGAGCCATGTGACACTCTGAGATTTATGTAGGGGTTATCTGGCCTAATGAACACTGATTCTGAAAGATGACATTTTTTTTTTTAAATTTAAAACTTACATGTGCACTCAGTTATTATATAATAGGCAAAGATAGCATAAGTAGTTCATTAAATAAGTCATTAAGCAATTGTAGTACATTTATACAATGTAGCATCACTACCATACTCTTAGGAATATGAAGAAATTCTACTGATATAATGGCAAATTTAAAAACTAATATATTTAATGCTGTATGCATTGTACCTCTGAGTGGTAGCAAGAGCTAGATGTAACATTTGTACTTTATCTTAAATTGAATATTTTGACATGCCCTAAACCACTAGATGTCGAAAAATTTCACCAAAGCTTCAGGCCTATGAATTCCTGTGAGATTTACTTCCCACTTTACTGTCACATTTTGTTTCACCAAGGTGTATAGAGTAGCTTCTACTTCTTGCCTACCAGGTCCAAATAGAATATCATCAATTCAGTCAACCAAAGTAATGTACAGTTGAATAGACAAGCAATCAAGTTCCCTGTGTACTAGATTATGACAGAGGGCTAAATAATTGAAATAGTCCTGAGGTAGGACAGTGAAAGTGTTTGATAGCTGAAAGTAACCTATTGTTCTTTGCTAACAGGTATAGAGAAAGAAGCATTAGTAGATCAATAGTTACATATAAAGTACCAAGGGTTAATAAGGAAGTCAGTGCTCCCTTCATCTATATATTTCTCAGTCTAGGAGAATGGAGGTTCAACTGACGTTCCCAAAAACTACATTTAAGGAGCTGGTGAGCATATATTACAGAAATTCATTGTAGCACTCTGACCTCTCTCAGCCTTTTGATAACTTCCTCTACACTACTCCTAGGAAATTCTGGTATTCTAAGTACATTTCAATCTACTCAAATTTGAGGTCCAGATAACAGTCAACAAAAAAAGCCCTTAAAGCCACTCAAGCTAACACACTGACTCCAGACTCTCTGCATAGTGCACCCGTATCAACTTGTGCCAAATTAAATAGTACATTCCTTCCCTTCTCACACATATTCCTCAGGCTTTTGTTGATGTAAATCGGCAAAATCTAGCACATCTTTTGGTATTTATGACACCTCCTTCTTGTTCACATGATTCACGGGAGGCTGCCAGAACTTGAGCCCAGTGAAAGGTCTAAAAGCAATGGGAGGGTAGAGGTAGATCCTTAAAAGGATCAACAATCTCCTACGGAGCAACCGTAACAGGGAAAACCATTTTAGTTTTTCAAGGAAAGGAAGAATAAACTCTTCAGACCAGGGAGGAAAGGCTACTTTTACTGGATAAGAGGGCTTACCAGATTTTATGGGTTCAATCAAGGTAACCCTTTCGCTGTAATCTAAGACTTAATTTTCGGTGTCCCACTCCTTCCAAATTGATCCCCTAAATACAACAATATATTTTTTGTGAGAACATGAATTAAATTTGTGTTATAATTCAACCACACACAGGATTAGACTTTGGGTTTTCTTTCAAAAATACCATCCTGCAGCTACAGTAGATTAGAGATTCTTTTTCATTCTTTTTTTCTTAAGATTTATTTATTTGTTTATTTATTTATTTATTTAAGAGGGTGGGGAGGGCAGAGGGAGAAAGAGAGAGAGAATCTCAAGCAGACACCCCATTGAATGTGAGCCCAACTCAGTACTTGATCTCATGACCCTGAGATCTTGACCTGAGCCAAAATGAGTCAGATGCTTGACTGACTGAACCACCCAGGTGCCCTAATAAAAGATTGTTTTAGAGAAACTATACAAACTTTTTTGTCTTATATTCTTGGCTTGGAAATTTAAAGCCCTGAGGTCACCATTTTTTTCACAAATTCTCCTGCATACTTAGGGGAAATCAACTCTCCCCAATATATTCCTTACTTATACTAAAATGGTCTATTGCAACAACTACATGTTCAAAGACAAAACTTCTATAGGGACTAGGTTATAGGTGTCCACAGGTGATAATTTAAATAATCATTTTGTTACCATGTGTCATGGAACACCACCAATCCTTCACGATGAGGAAAGGGTACCTCAATGCCTTTAATCTGATTATATCAGAGAAGCATTTCCTCTCAATCTTAAAGTTCTGTAACCCTAAAACCATTTCTGATATCAATAACTACATCAGTAACAGTTCAATTAGAGATACAGGTCCATAATGAATATTATATAACTAGGGAATTATTATAAACAGTATAGTTTACACAACTGTAGGAGTTGCTGGGGAAGTAAAAGTCTAAAGAGATAAATTAAGGAATCAATGAATGTGTTTGTAACTAATTCTGACACAGTTGAACAAGCTGAAGCTCAGAGAGATGGATGAAAGCCTAAAACATCAACGAATGTGTTTGCAACTAATTCTGACACAGTTGAACAAGCTGAAGCTCATAGAGATGGATGAAAGCCTAAAACATCTGGCTCCTGGAGAAGTACCAAAAAGAGAAACTGTACAAGCCTATCAAAGAAGCTGTATTTTCGGTAGCCACCATCTTTGTGAGTTCATAATCAAGCATATTATAGTGAACCTAGCTGCTCTGTGTTAGGAGGGTGGTAGAGAGTTGGGGAGATTCTAGACATGGAATAGGTAGGAACAAGGACAAAAATAGATCCACACAAGTGCATCAATCCCTCATAATCTCTAACCCAATGACCCTCAGAGCATAGCTGCAAATTCTGCCTCTCAAATATCATGCAAATTCACTTTTAGCCAACTCTAATCTGGTAGAACACAAGGAAGGAGACTCTAGGTCTAGAAAATACATTTTCTGATATAACCATGTTAACAGCAGGAAAATCCCACACATTGGGATAAAGAGTTTATTATGAGGCATACACTGTGCTAAACTTTTATATGTATTATTTATTTAAGCTTCACAGCAACATTATGAAATTAATGTAATGTTATCATTATTTTTTACTTGAAAAATATTGAAAACACAAAAACATAATAAAACTACCCATAGAAGCAAGGGCAAAAATGAACTATTGGGACTTCCAAAATCAAAAGCTTTTGCACAGCAAAGGAAACAGTCAACTAAACCAAAAGACAACTGACAGAATGGGAGAAGATATTTGCAAACGACATATCAGATAAAGGACTAGTATCCCAAATCTATTAAAAAAACTTATCAATCTCAACACCCAAAGAACAAATAATCCAATCAAGAAATGGGCAGAGGACATGAACAGACATTTCTGCAAAGAAGAAATCCATATGGCCCACAGACACATGAAAAAGTGCTGCACATCACTTGGCATCAGGGAAATACAAATCAAAACCACAATGAGATACCACCTCCCATCAGTCAGAATGGCTAAAATTGACAAGTCAGGAAACGACAGATGCTGGTGAGGATGCGGAGAGAGAGGAACCCTCCTACACTGTTGGTGGGAATGCAAGCTGGTGCAGCTGCTCTGGAAAACAGCATGGAAGTTCCTCAAAAAGTTGAAAATAGAGCTACCCTACGACTCAGCAATCGCACTACTGGGTATTTACCCTAAAGATACAGATGTAGTGATCTGAAGGGGCACGTGCACCCAAATGTTTATAGCAGCAATGTCTACAATAGCCAAACTATGGAAAGAACCTAGATGTCCATCAACAGATGAATGGATAAAGAAAAAGTGATATATATATATACAACTGAATAATATGCAGCCATCAAAAGAAATGAAATCTTGCCACTTGCAAGGACATGGATGGAACTAGAGGGTATTTTGCTGAGTGAAATAAGTCAATCAGAGAAAGACAATTATCATATGATCTCCCTGATATGAGGAATTTGAGGCAATGTGAGGGGTTTGGGGGGTACAGAAGGAAAAAATGAATCAAGATGAGATCGGGAGGGAGACAAACCATAAAAGACTCTTAATCTCACTAAACAAACAAAGGGTTGCCGGGGGAGGAGGGCAGAGAGAGGGTGGTTGGGTTATGGGCATTGGGGAGCATATGTTGCTATGGTGAGTGCTGTGAAATGTGTAAGCCTGATGATTCACAAACCTGTACCCCTGGGGCAAATAATACATTATATGTTAATAAAAGTAATTAAAAAAATCATTAGTGCTATAAAACCCAAGAAGAATAAAGTACAAATTTTAACTAGAAAAAATATTTATCTAATTCACAATTGTTAACAAAAAGTATAAAATGCATAAAAAGCAAACTTAAGAAATATTCTGGACATATATGAAAAAAAACCTATAAAACTTCACTAAGCATCTGAAAACAAGACTGGAGTAATTGAAAAACCACACTATGCACCCAGCTGAGAAGAAAAGACTTTAAGAATTTTCTCTAATTATTAAGTAGGTTTAATGCTATTTAAATCATATCCCAAAGTGACTGTTTTTAGAAATTGACAAGATGGTTGCAAAAATTATCAAGAAGAGTGAATGAATTAAAAGATACAAGAAAACTTTTAAAAGAGAAAGAAGGGAGATTTGCTATGACCAATACTAAAAATAATTAAAACTGCAAGAGATACAAGTAGATTATTCTATAAGAATTGACAGAAAAGTAGATAAATGTAATGAAATAAAATTTCCAAAAATAGACCTTCATGATGATGTTAAACAGTGAAAGTAGCATCATAAATGTGCTGGGGAAAAGGAGGACAGAGAGAGACAGAGAGAAAAGTTTATTCAATATATGATGCTTCTTGGTTACTTCTTTGGAGGGGGGAATATCACACAATCACCTAACAATAGAGAAAAAGATTAATTCCAAATTGATAAAAGTATTAACTGAAGAAAATCATAAAAAGAGAATACCTTTGGTAAAACTTTGACAGAGCTCAAAGCAGAGAAATACCTTTTTAAGTTAATGTCTTGTTTGGGTTTTTTTGAAAATTTATAAACACAAAAAGCAGTGAGAATAGCATGAATTCCTGGGTTTCCATTAGCCAGCTTCACCAATTAACTATATTCTGCAACCTTTTGTGACACTCACAAACCAAGCTGTACACAAAAAATTCTACATATTTGACTGTGTAAACTTATGTTAAAAGAAAAAAGAAATTAAGATCCAATATATATTTTTAGAAGGTCTTTAAAAAACTGATAGAGAACATTCCTGTGGAAATTAGCTAGATAAGGTAATTATACTCTATATGAATCTCAACAAAAATAAAAAATACAGCATCTTTAATTAAATAAGATAAAAAGCTACAAATTTCAAACTAAGAAAAATATTTGCCAAACATGAAGCTCTTTGGAGCAAATGAGGGAGGATATAACCTTCCATATTTCAGAGAAGAATTCTCAAGAAGTAAATGATGCAGCTCTGTAAGGTCCCGGCATCCTTTACTTGGCCTAATAAGAGTCATAATCATGGACCAGAGACAGGAGGAGTAAACAAGGCCCCTATGAGGAACAACAGAGTGCCATTCTGAAGTCAGTACACTTACAATGAAAAATAAGAAACTTAGTGAGAGGGAAAAAAACAAAACAATCTTTGCAGTAGATATGCCTATATATTTGGAAAACATAAGAGAACAAACTGAAAAATATATTAGAAACAATGGGGAAAAATGTGAATCGGCAGATTGATTATAAAATCAAAATATAAAAGCAAGAGCTTTCCATATACAAACCAAAGTAAGTTAGAATATTTAATGGATAAATAAATCTTATTTTCACTAAAGTAACAAAAGGAGATAAAACACTTAGGAAGAAACTTAACAAGAATTGTAGAGGGCTTAAACAAAGAAAACTTTAAAACCCTACTGAGTCATATTTAAAAGAATGAATACAAACACATAACTTGTTTATGGAAACCAAAATTTCACATTAAAAAGATACTGTCTCTAAATTAATCTATTAAAGCAGTTATGATCAGAAACAAAATATCTGAAAGTAAAATTTTAACTTTGATCTGTTAAAATAAACATGCAGAGCTAGCCAAAAAAAAAAAAAAAATTAAAGAAAATAAAACTGCAGGAGGAGCCCTACAGAATATTAAAATGTAAGAGTTACGTAAATTAGCTTGGTATAAGTAAAGTAATACACCCATGCCTTTCAAATAATGCAGAAGAATCACATGTGATGCATGTTAAGTCTGAAATTTCCCTGTGGGTCAAACACTAAAAATTCTGATTTTTCTAGGTCAGGAGTAGAGCGTGGAAATATGCATTTTTTATGACAGGAGTCCCAAATGATTATAACAGAAGTACAAATATCCTTCCTTAACTAATCTACCAATTTAACTAAGGAATTCTATTTCATCATGAAACATACCATTTGATGCCTTCTGCATACTGAAAACACGACCAACAAGTTGTATTCAAAATTGTTTATGCCTATTTACACCAAATAATTACCTAAGTTAACTATATACTGTATATACCCATGAAGTGTGTGTTCAAAAAGACTATTTCCATGAAAATTAATGTCTTAGAAAAACAGAAGTAAATTGTTGGAAAAAATCTTTTTAACTTGTGTGGATGAGAAAACGTAACTGATTAGGACACAAATCATAAAAAGCAAAAGGATTGTCACTCAGATTATTCATAAATGTCTTTAAGATCTTGACCCCACCTCATAGAAAGATACAGACATTATTCATGCAAAACTGATGACACAAAAATAAGAAAACCATAATCAAAGAAAATGCTTAAGATCTAATTTAAGAGATTGAAAAGAAATGTGCATTCATGTTTTACTTTAAAATATTTAGGATACTATTTTTTTTATGATTTTTTGCTTTAACCAGTTTTTAAAATTATCATTAATAGAGAAAACAGTTTCTAATCATGTTTGCTAAGGAGACATCTTCTCTAATGAAGAAAACACAATTTGAGAAACACTGTAATAGACAAATAGATGAATGAAACAGAATAGTGTTCAGACATGAACCAGTTAAACAGGAAATTTGAAAAATATGTATTCCAAATAGATGGGGGGAAAGACAGATCAATCAGTAAAAGGTGTTGAGAAAAATCAATTAGTCTTACGGAAAAATACACATGGATCTTTTTTGTATTCTCACAAAACAGTAAATTTGAAAAAGAAAAATACACTTAAAGTAAAAAATGTACCCCAAAAAGCACTAAAATTTTAATGCGATTGTAATTCGGAAGATCTTTTAAGCATGACATTATATATAAGCCTACAGGTGTTAAAAACAAGACAGAGGCCCCAAAAGGAGCCGCTTATGCTAACTAACCTCAGGTCACCAAACCCAGACCTTAACTCAATTACAGGTGGACTTTCCCAGAAATGCAAACCTAAACCAATCAGGACTCACCTAAACAGTGTCATTTATGTCATCTGTCTCACAGACCCCTCCTGCCAGTCCCTCAAGGAAAGTAACTTTGCAATAATCAGTCTCATTTTTTTTGTTTTTTTTTTGTTTGTTTGTTTGGTTGGTTGGTTGGTTGGGTTTTTTTTTGTTTTTTGTTTTTGTTTTTTGCCTAATATACCTCCTTGTTCGCGGCTCCCTTCTGCCTTTTGCACAGCTTCTCGGATCTCCTTTCTACCCGCTAGACGGGATTTTTTTGCTCAAACTCTTAAATTTTTGCTCAAACTCTTAAAAATTTCAATATGTCTCAGTTTATCATTTAACAGTTCTGTTAGTAAGAAGGAACCTAACAAACCCCCCGAGAGGCCCCCGAGAACAACGAACCAACAATTGTGGGTACCTGTTGGGCCCCTGGAGCATGCTGCTCGCTCGCTGCCGTAGGAGGTGGTGGGTAAGTCCTCGATCCTCCACAGCTTTTGCTTTAGGACATTTATACTTTACTTAAACATGTCTTTTTCCAGACTGGTTCTGAAGACTGGCACGACAAAAACTGGGTCCAGTTTAAAAACTGGGTCCGACTTAAAAACAGGACCGGGTATAAAGCCCGATTGGGTGTGACTTAGAAACCGGACTGGGTGCCGCGTGTGACCGCTCCGGCTTGGAAACCGGAAACCAGACTAGTTCTGGTCGGACCCAGTAGTACCTAAGCTGGACCATGGAACCCTCCAGTGAATAAAATTCTGTTTAAAGGCTGAACAAGCAGGTTAACTTTAACAGAGATAATCTGGAATTACAGGGGCCACAGTGGAGAACTTTTAACCTTCATAGGTTTATCCATTTACGCACGAGGTGCCCTAGACAAAAAACGAATCTCAGGCAAGCACTCACCATAGAGGGGAGAGGGAAAATTATTTTTCCTCCCTACATTTCTCCTGACCGGGATAATACCTGCTGGGACATTGTACTCACTCCAGAGCCTGTGGACAGGATCCTGGGAAAACAGGCAGAAGCTTACAAAAGGTAAGAATTACCAAATCCAGCCCTGCTAGATTTCTAATAGTGGTGCCTGGTTGACAGAGGAAGGTAAGATTTCACATTGTCAGTTCCTTTCCAAATGAAGATTGTTAGACAAAACACATTTGGAAGAATTAGATCTTTGAACTGTGACTCCTGAATTAGCTTTAGAGTACCTATCTGTTGTTGATTCTTTATCTCCCAGGGATTAGCTATTGCCTTGTCTCCTTTTATACCCTGAGAACTTGGCTTGGCAACCCTCAGATTGGGGGCCCGAAAAATATACCCAGACAAAAATGTGTGTTGCATTACATTAGGGCTAGGATTCTATAGATGGTTGCCATCTGGGGGGTCCTTGGCATGGTGCATACAAATGAAGGATTTTTTTTTTTTTTAATTCAATTAGCCAACATACAGTACGTCATTAGTTTTTGGTGTAGTGTTCAATGATTCATTAGTTACTTATAATGACCAGTGCTCATCACATCACTTGCCCTTCTTAATGCCCATCACCCCATGCCCCCACCCACCTCCCTCTTGGCCACCCTCAATTTGTTTCCCCGGAGTCAAGAGGCTCTCATGGTTTAGCTCTCTTTTTTATTTCTTCCCTCCCTGTCCCTATCTATGATCATTAATGCTATTCCTTATATTCCACATAGGAGAGAAACCGTATGATAATTTTGTCTTTTTCTGATTGACTTATTTCATTTTCTAATGACAGTTCATTCATGAGCCCAGAACCGAAACAAGACCACTTCTTCCCTTTTTTTTTTTTGATCATCCTGTGTCCAGTTGTTTCTTGGAGTTAAGGGTTCTCCACGATGATCTATTTATTAGACTTAGACAATAATACGTGTTCATATATTTATTAATGTTTACAAGATAACACTACATAACTGAACGGCTTAAGTGAATGATGTTCATCTTTATTAAGTATTAACTCAGGAATCAAGACTTGATTGACTAAAAGTTATTCTAATGAGTATTTTGAAACAAATTTTAGTATTATATCTTTTTATCTTTTCTACTTTAATTTTTGCAATAATATGAGATTAACTGGAGTACTGCTGGTAATACTTAGAAATATTAACATTTGCCATCTTAGAAATAAATATAGAGAAGAAATTTAATATTAATTAAATATGGAAAAATGGAAAACTATATATTTTATAAATGTTAATTGTATCTTTTATTTTATTTTATCATGGCTAACAAAATCTACATTTATGTTTACATGGTAGCTTTTAGGAAATAACAAAATATGGTAGATAATAAGTTGACCAGTGCCTGCTGTTTAGGGAAATTTACTTGATTTTTTTTTTTCCTTTTTAAACAGTCAGCAGCTGGGTTTAGTATAGTGTTGGAAATCCCTCGTTGGCGTGGCTCTGATGTGGCTCTGGGGATGAAAACAAGCATATTTCATTTGTACCCCCCAAAAGTCAAATAGTTTTAGAACTTTCCAACACTCATTGGGCAGGGACTAGAAGTAGTTATTTGGTAGAAGTTGACAGAACTATTTAATGAGTTGGAACCCAGATGCATATCCCAAAGTCATTAAAATAATTTCTAAGATCTCTGTGAAGTGTAATTTATTCAACAGAAAAGAATGCAAGTAAATTGAAGTAGAAATTTCAGAAAGACAGAGTTCTCCTAAGAGCTGTTTTTCTATCTTCCAAGAAATAAATTGGCCATTTCCTAAGGTTTCAATAAATGTCCCCTTTTCTAAACTCTCAGACAGGGGATGAATGGGACAACATCACTGGAAGCATCTTTGGGGATTTTCCTAATGGTAATTCACTCTGAGCAGGAGCTGTACATTCTTATTATATAATATTTCTTATCATAGCATAGTTTTGCACCTGCACTGTACTATAGCTCTGTCTTCAGATAAAAAATAGGAACTCAGTTTCTCTCCATGATATGAGTGCCTTGGTGTCTTAATATATGTGGAAACTTACCTGGAGAAAAATTTAGTGCAATATCTAGCAAGTCAGTGCTTCTCTATACTAAAATGAGATATACCTTTCCCTCTACATTCTTTACCAATATAACCAACATTTATACAGGAAAAAAAAAATAGCCACCAATCATCACCAATAATAAAATAATACACACATACATAGATGTACATGTACACAAATGCTAACCACCCCCAACACACACATACATACACACAAACAAAACACATTTTTGAGGCATATTATATGCCAAGCATGATATTAGATCCTTGAGGTTTGGAACTGACAAAGGTATACTGTTGCACCAGAGAGTCATAAGTTTGGGCAAGTCACAAAGTGTTTAGTGTGCAAGAGGAGAGGCCATTCTCAATACTCAATACAGTGACAGTTGTCAGTTCGATGTAACTTCTGTCCTACCCTCTGATTTCATGGACAGAAGAAGCTGCAAACATAATTAAAAATATTTTTTCTAAAATGAAAAAAAACTCTGTGTAACACCAAAACCCAGACCTCAGAACTTTAATACACTGAGGAAAACACAATTTTAGGAATTTAGAGAAAGATCTTTTCTTTCCTACTGCCTAGAGTATAGAAGGACGCTTACGCTTCAGGAGTATCAGAGAAATCAGTGCTGATGGGGCCCCATGGAGTTGGGAGTAGGGATTGTGTGAATACAGCACAGTCTGCAATAACATTATCTAAGAGAAGTGATAGTCACAGACTGCACAGAAAGGCTGCGAGAGTAAGGAAAGGAAACAAGCTGTGGATACCATGTAGGAGACTGTGGGATTCATGTCCGATTAAACATGAGACTCTCCTTACAGTGCCACTGAGGGGGGAAAAAAAACAACATTATAGGGCTTGGAATATATACACAGTGATGCCATGTTGAAAAGTAAAACTGTGAAAAAAAAAAGAAAAGTAAAACTGTATCTAGAAGGCATCATAAATAGAACAGTGCATATCGAATCCATGTGTAGACAAATATGGTAAGTAAGAGTGGTTAACACTGGGTAACTGGATATGTACAATTTTAATATTCTTTCCATAATTTTATTTTTCAATTTTTCTATGATTGAGAAGAATGCTTTTTATATAAAAAGTTAACAACGTTAAGGTGATTTTCATCTTTACTCTTATTTGGTAGGTAAAAATCATAAAAAGAAATTGGTGCATTATCAAAATCCTCTGGATAGACATCCAAGCACAATAGCGTTAGAAATACCAAAGTTACCGAATTTTCCTATTTGAATTAGCATTTTAGTATGTAAGATTCATAGTTATGCCCAGCATTGGCTTAAAGTTATAGAACAACAGTCCATAAAGTCTTTTATCTTGCTGTTGGAGCACATAATTACCTACAGATTGAACTTACTATTTTTGAAAAAGAAAAAGCTGCTCATTCTTTCAAGAATAAAATTGTAAAAGTGTCATTTAAAATCATATTATTGTGTAAGATTATATAAATAACTATTTCTCTAGCTGAACTTTATCTTTTATTCACCATCCAGATGCAACGGAGAAAAAAATTAAAAAAATAAAAATTCTAGGCTATATAAAAATATTGCTAACATAACATTTATTCTCCACTTAAATAGCAATGCAGGCACACTGCAGAGGAAATATTTCCATATGGCATGCATAAACACTCTGGTTATTGATCCCTTAAGAGTTTCTGTGCTGTAATATGTTTGAAGACTGGGGGAATATTCCTATAGCATTTTCCACGTTATTACATTTTTTTCCTATTATATATATTTTTTCATTTTTACTTTAAACCATAGGAGGTTTTCATTACTACTTTTTGTATCATATACTACTCTTAACTGCTGTCAGACTTGTTGGATATCTTTGCTAAGTATGTACTATTTACCTTTGAACCTAGAAAACTGATTTTTAAGGAGAACCAAAGATTTTCTATATATCTCACAAATGCATGTATGTGTGTAAACACATATGTATGCATGTATGTACATATGAGCATACATATATGTTCACACATGCACACATACAGGACATCATGGGATTTTATGCTTGAAAAATAAATTACAGCAAACTGGAAACTAGGTAGGAAGAAATATGACTAAAACAGGAAGGGGTTTGCCCAGGGAGAATTAATGTCAAATTCAGGAAAAACAAGTAAGGTTCGTTTCCTTTTTTTTTTTTTTTTAATTTTATTTATTTATTTGACAGACAGAGATCACAAGTAGGCAGAAAGGCAGGCAGAGAGTGGGGGAGGAAATAGGCTCCCTGCTGAGCAGAGAGCCAGATGCGGAACTTGATTCCAGGACCCTAAGATCATGACCTGAGCCAAAGGCAGAGGCTTAACCCACTGAGACACCCAGGCACCCCGTAAAGTTGGTTTCTTATTCCCCACCTCCTCTGCCCATTTTCGATACATCTCTGTTAATATAATATTTCCCATTGCGTTTATCAGAATATCAATCCTAAATACTTATTAAATACTAGTAATAAAAATATATAGTCAAGAAATATGGATAAAGCTGCACAGAATAATGCTTTCTGCAAGAATCACAGGGTATACTCATATATCAAAGGCTCTGAGAAGTCCTGTGATAAAGAAATCTGCCTTATTTTTCCCAAACTTTGTATTGCAATGAAATGTTTTTTTAAGGTACTATTATTCAACAGCACTCATAGAAACACATTTTCCATTATCACACTGACCTTTAAACATTAAATTTGTGTTTTAATTTTCAATGTTACATTTTTCTGAGTTTCCCTCCCACTCTTTTTTTTTAACTTTTTGCATTTTTTTCATAGTTCTTATTCATCTACTTGTTCTAACACCCTTAACTATTTCGTTTATTTATTTAGACATTAATGTGTATTTAAAGCACCTACACTGCTTACTGGGTTTCTTCAACATATTTCTCATTACTCCTCATCCCACTCTTGTAACTACCTTTTTCAAAACCATGAACATTTTTATGGACCCTCGTTTTTACTACAAATGTTTTCCCCCAAACTTCTTCACTTTGCAGATTCCTTCTTATCCCCTCTCCACACAAGTAGACATAAACATTTAGGGTGTTGTATATTCACTACGCATGTTCTGGATGTTTTCATTATCATGGCACTTCTTTGTAATTGGCCTTGCATTTATCTCTCATTCTGTAAGCTGTGAGATAGAGAACAATGTCCTTTTTGCTTTTACATCCTATGTATCTATCATAGTGCATAGAATATTTATACAATATTTAATTGTTGAATGAATGGGTAATGCTGCTAACATGACTATGTTCTTCAAAGATGTCCCAAACATGTTTACACACAGAGTATATCATTAAGTGTTTTACTGTTTGAATGAGGTTGCTATTGCAAAGGTTTTCATTGTTGACTAGGTTGGTATTTTCCCTAATGGAACAGCACTTCGTTTATGGAGACATCAATTCTGTGAAAACAGGCAACAGTATTTCGTAGTTAGCTCTTAACAAACTTTTTACAAATGTTAATCTGAACCAATCATTTTTTGAGAAGTAACTTGGTAGTGATTGACATTTTTAGTCAGAACAGTGAAAACATCCAAACCTGTTTTTGTGTGAAAGAAAGAAGGAAGGAAGGAAGGAAGGAAAGATTGATTTTGCTTGCTAATAAACATCAGACTCCAAAAAATCTCAAAGATATAAGTAAAACCCATTAGATTTGACTGAGAAATGTATGGTTATTACCTATGTTATATTCTTGGTTTATTTAAAATAACAAATTAAACATGCTGTAAGGACCCAAAATGTCTTTTCAAAAAGTAGATTACATCTAATTGCAAAACAACATGCAAGAAAGTTTAAAGCACAGAATAACAATATAATAAAAAAACTTCATTAAATGCATTACTTTATTCCAAGAAAATATTAAATATTTATCATGGCCTGATAGGTTGATTCATTTGGGTAATCAATAATTAATCACTCTGAAAACTTCAGATCCTTTATAAATATCAAAGACTTTTAATAATTGCTTAACAAATCCTAAGTAGCATAGAATCTACAGACTTCATATATCAGGGGAAATGAATACAAGTTAAAAAGATGACTGCTTTAAAATGAATAAACTAAATTCCAAAAGTTCATATTTTGAAATGTTTGCTCTTATAAAAGAGATCGGTCTGATGACAGGAAGGTAAAAATAGTACCATCTCTAGGCATAGATAGAGCAGAAATGCCAACAGAACAAACTCACTGCCAGTTCCTCTTTTGAAAATATTGAATATGCATCCAACTCACAATTAGTCTGAATGGAAGAGGAAAAGCATAACTTACACAAATGAAATTCACAGATTATCACTTCAGCCATTTGTATTAACTCTAATCTCTATATACAAAATATTAGAATTAACCATATTGAGTTTCAGCTCCTTTTTATGCTCATCCTCCAATTTTAATAACTATAATTTTGAGCATTATAATAATAATAATTGATACTAGTTTCACAGTTATTGGGTGTATAATCCCTACACCAAGAATTCACATACACAATCTCATTTAATTCTCTTGATAATTTAATGGTAGGTGTTATGATGGCAGAACCCTGTAATAAGTGATGTATAACAATTTAAACTGCGTAATATATGAAGTAATGTTGTTATAAGTGTAATTAAATGACTAGGTTGAGCTGCACAAGATTTCTGATTCAGGGGCAAGGGCAAGGTAGAGGAAGGGATTGAGATGCAAGATATAGCCATTCTGGTCCCAATTATACCTTGGTATCACCTGGTAAGAGCTATCAACTCTGGCTTAAATATTCCCATGTGCCTCACAATGATGGTTTGGACTCCTAGGTCATAAGCATCAGTTCCAGAAATCATTCAGGGCCCATTTGGGAAAACAGATATGGGATCATTGGGCTGAAAAAATGCTAGGAACTTGGGGCCTCACTCTCCTTCTTGGGAGAAGAAATCCAAATGGGCTAGCCTGTCATTCACTCACCTGGCATTTCATTCCTATCCAGATATCATCATGGGTACCCTCCATGCGTAATGTGATTAATAGAAGCTAGACAGAGAAAAACCCAATGTTAATTGCATGATCTGGATTTCTATTATCATCAGATATAATTTTATCAAGCCTGTGTTAAGGAAATATAAAACTAAAACAAGTTAAATAACTTACCCAATTATTCAGCAAATAAAGAGAAATTAAAAATTAATCCTACAACTCTTTTCTTTTGAAAGTAACAGATATCAATACCAGTTAATGAAACTTAAAAAGGTGAAAAGTAGTTAATTATAAAGATTCAGGTATTGGCTCTTAACACTCAAAGTCAGAAGACAACCAGGGAAAGCTGGAACAAGCTAATGAAATAAAAGGGGACAAATACATATGTCATTCTTTGCTTCTCTCTATATGTCTACTTCACTGTGCTATTGTTACAAACTGACTTTCTTTGCTTCCTTTTCTATGGCAGAAATAGACCTCATCAGGTTCCAAATACTATTTTCTTTGATTTAAGAGGTTCTTGAAGATTTTAAATTAAAATCTTTAAGAAAGAACTTACTGAGTATCTCTTGGGTCCCAGGTATTCTTTCTAGGTGCTGATCACACAAACATGAACAAGATATGATCCTGGCTCTTGAGGAAGAATAGTTTAAGAAAAAAAAAAAGAATATGAATAAGCAAGCAACATCTACATAATAGGAAAAATGCTAAAAATAAAGTGCTTCCTAAGTGTTTCTTTTCTTTCATACTTGCCCCTACAATCAGTATACCTTATAGTAGCTTCATAGCTTACAAATCTGATTATGGAATTTTTCTGTTTAAGCCTTCCATAAACTTTTCAGGCCCTAAAAATAAAATTTAAACTCACAACTACAGCCTAAACTTTCTACAAAAAAACAGTCCTACTTATGTTTTCAATTTCATCTCCTACCATTCTAGCCCTTGCTCCTGCCACATGCCAAACTCATTCCTACAAAAGAAGACCTTTGCCCTCCTAAATCCCTGTGCAAGGAAAATGCCCATCCTTGATCTTGACTGATTTCTTCCTGTAATTCATTTCATGTCAAATGTCACCTCCTTGGAGAAGCCTTTCATAACTAAGGTACCAAAAAGCACCGCTCTTTTTAGTTGCTTTTTATTATCATGCCCTCTATTTTACTTTCTCATGGCACTTAATCACTAACGTGTACTTGTTCAGTGTCTGTGACTCCCACAGAGTCAGTTCCATATGGGCAGGAATCTTGTCTGTTTCCCTCACCACTGTGTGCCCTAGAGTGTAGAACTGGCATATAGTAGACATTCTACATAATTCTTAGTGGAATGAATCAATGGACTCAAGTGGGACAGGCACAGAGAGGGATCTTTGGACAAACACAGAGATTCATGTAGTACTTCCTAGAAGAGAAATTCCCTTCAGTCTCACTCTTCACAGTCAAAACTTCAGACACTTCCAATACTTTTCACTTGACAAATTCTATTTGACAAATTCTAGCTTAAGTCCTCTCTTAAAAATGATTCAAGGAACACCTGGGTGGTTAAGCGTCTGCTTATTTTAAATTTTCATTTTTTGACCCATCGTAACTATTTCTCACCTAGATTTTTGTCAGCAACAAAATTTAATAGTATAGTTTCTCTGCCACCCTCCAAGTTACTGATTAAAACATGAATAGTTAATCAATATTTCCTTGCTGCTAAACCTGCTCCACATCGGTCTTTGATTTGACTGCTATATCTATTTTTCTACAATGATAATGAAAGAGATTTTGTCATCTTTCTCACATATCACCAGCATCAATTTCTTAATGAGGTTTCCTCGACTTTTTTCAAGGTTGGAGGTTTTGTAATTCATAGAAAAGATAGAGAACAAACAAGCAGAAACGTATTCTTAACAACATAAATGACAATAGATTTTTAACACTTGAAAATATATTTCCTGTCATATGTAACTATAAAAAAATAAAATTTACCTCCATCCTAACCCAAATGAGTACTGATTTTTACTTTTAAATGTGAACCTTTCAAATTTAGATGCTTATTTTAAGTCACTCACCCACTTTTCTGTGCAAATAAAGATTTTTTAAAGCTTAAAAACAAAATACAGAGGAAATTATTTAAATCAAAAGTAACTAATTTGAACTATGTTTTATTAGTAAACATGAAAATCTGAACTAAATTGATAATTTCCTGGGAAAATGTATAAAATACCCTATGAAAAGTAATTTTAAAACTATTAAAGATATATTCCACCTTCCAAAAAATGTACTGGTTTCAGATGACTTCACGAGGAAAATTATCATGTAATTTAGTCTAGTCAAGATGGCAAGAAAAAGAAGAATTTTTTTTCCTGATTTATATCAGAAATCAGTTTCATTCATATATACAAAGAGCAACCATTGGGAATAAATAATGGGAGAAATGACTGCAATTAAAATACTAGCAAACATGATTAAGTATACCAAAGAATAACTTTAACAAGAAGGTTATACTCCTTTAACAAGAGTATACCAAAGAATAACTTTAACAAGAAGGTTATACTCCAGTAATCATTGGCTTACAAGAACAAATGTTTATTCCTCATTCATATTCCATGCCCTTAGAGAGTTAACTTCTTATATGTCCAACATTTTCTTCTTTTGGGGACTAATCTGTCCTTTAATCTGAAAGGAGCATTGGCTATCAAGGATATGTTGGCCTCACTGCACAAAGAAAAGACTGATGGTTCCTAAGCTTTCTGTTGATGAGTAGCATATGTCACAACTACCCAGATGGCCAAAGCAAGTAACAAAGCCAAACTGATGCCAATGGAATGAGGAATTACAATCCTTCACAGGAATGGGTAGTGAATAATTAATACAACAAAAAAATCTACTACCTGAATTATTTGTAACACTAATAACAAACCTGATCTAAAAAGAAATATATAGTAGTTGTACCTTATGAATTCACTTATGAATATTGAAACAAAACAATTGAAAGATTAATGAGTTTATTATTTCATAAACAATTTCATGTATTCAAAGATAATTTAACAGTAGAAAATTATTAATAAAAATTTTTAGTACACCTAGTAAAAAGTATGATCAATTCTATAGACATTAAATTTGCATTTGACAAAAATTTCACATTCATTTTATTTTCAAAAAGGCTTCATTAAAATAAGAGCTGATAGATAACTCCCTACAATGGTATGCCAGTGTTAGAGTGAATATGGACATGCATTTTAATGTAACATTCTGTCTACTAAAGGTGTTAACCAATGTATTGATATAAAAAAAGAAAATTAAAGATGTTAAAAAATAAAAATAGAAAAGATTTAATTATAACTACTTGCAGCTAAAATTATCATGTACCTAGAAACTGAAAAGAATCATTATAAAATTTCTACAAAAGTAAGAGAATTTAGTTTAGTACCTGGGTGTTCAAAAGGCGATTGCCTTTATTATATAAAAAGAATAAACATTAGGAAGCAAGCTGTAAAAGAAGCAAAGATTCCAATTACAATAGCAGCAAAATGATAAAATACTTAGAAATGAACTTAACAAGAAATGCATAAAACCTAAATGAAAAAAACTAAAAAGCTGTATAAAGGTAGATTTAAACAAATAGTAAGATTATCCGTATTTGTAATTAGGAAAACTCAACTTCATAATGATATCAATTCCACCTAAGTTTATAAATTCCATATGATCCAATAAAAACACCAGTACATTTTAATGAAGCTGTATAACTTAAAGTTTATGTAGAACAAGCTGAAAAATGAAAATAGAAAGTCTGAAAAAAGAGTAACAGGGTTGGAACAGCCCCATTGGATATTAAAATATAAAGCCTCAAAATTTAAAGCAGTGCAACCATAGAAACTCCAGAAGTATTCTCACATCTATACAGGGATTTAAGGTATTAATGAATGTCATTGAGCATTTGAATACTCATCTTAAAAAAGATAAATTTGAAACTTTCCTCACTCTGTACTCCATAATAAACTCTTTTTAAGATTTAAAATAAAACTATAATATATCTAGAGAACAAATGGGCAAAAAAGACTAAAACTTGACAAAATCCCATTGTTTGGTTGGGATATGGAGAAATAATGACTTTGCAATTTGGGGCTTGATGGTTGTAATAGTCGGGGTACCATCAGGAAAGAAGAACCTGGATAGCTAGATAGCTGGCTAGATAGATAGATTGATTGATGGCAGGGAATTGGTTTACAGAATTATGGGGTATAGGAGTATAGGGGCTGACTGGCAAGATCAAAATCTGGAGGACAATCCATCAGAATGGGCGGACTGGAAATTCTCAGGCAGACGCTAAAGCTCCAGTTCACAAGTGGAATTTCGTCTTCAGGGAGATTTCATTAAGGTCTTTCAGTTAATTATTTCAGGCCCACTCAGATTCCTGAGAGTAATTTCTATTTAAAGTCAACTGATTATTGACTTTTTTTCACATCTACAAAATATCTTCAGAGCAACACCTAGATTGTGTTTGACTGAATAACTGGGAACTAAAACCTAACCAAGCTGACCTAAGAAACTGTCCATGACAGAGGAAGAAACAATGTTCTCCTGGAGAGCTGTTATCAGAATGTCCCTGAGACATCAGACTAAGGTTATTTTAAAAAAATTAAGAAATTCTCTTTCCATACCCTTCCATATGTCTCGGCTTTTTTCTTGGAAAAGTATATAGGATAAAAACCTCAAACGACTGAGCAAAACAGGTGAAAAAGAGACATAAATTGTTTCCAATTCAAGGCAACAGACTGAGTGCGCACATTTGCTTTCCTTTCCTCCTGCCTGGATTAAAATTACAATAAAGGAATACTTAAAGAACTAACTCCAAGTACGAGAAGGAAATTAGAAACAACTCTAGATATTTCAAGCACAAGGGAAATTGGTACAGAAAAATAAAGGTTTACAAAATAATTCAAAAGGCTCGAAAAGCAAACATCAGGAATAAACAGCTATTAGTTCTTTAGGTCACACAGCAGTAAACAGTAATCAAGAAGTCAGGAAACTACCATACAAGTTCGCAGAGTTGCTCTTGCTCCCAACCCCCAAGCCAGTGGCTGGCGGTGAACATGGAATCCAACTGCTACTGCAGAAGCACACATCTGCTAGAGTTTAATGCAGCTGCAGGACAAAGAATGGTTTCTGCTTCTCTTTTTCTTAATAGTTCTTCCAGAAATGGCATTAAAAATTTTGAACCAAAGTATTCTAGAAATGTCATTCCCAGGCTTCCAGCCCCTTGAGCTAGAGTACAAAGCACAGGAAACAGTGGAAATGAATAACACAAACAGAAAAGAGATTGGGAGAGAAGTCCTCAATAACTAGAAATGTCACCATCTTTCTAGAAGATGTAAATAAGATGGAAATGTTCTAGTAAACGAAACGAAGTAGAAGCAGCAGCTGTCTAGAATATTCATATAACTGACCGTGGATGAGGTAGCCCATTCTTGCAGTGTAATTATGGACAGGCGTTAGCCTCAGAGTGGACACATACAGAGGATAAAGGAAATGGAAATTAAATGAAGGTCTTTTTGCTGATTACTGAGTCAGTTGTCCTCCTATCTACATTCTCATATAGCATCAATAAAAAACTATTAAATTGGCCAAAATTAATTTCTTTTGTCTAAATAAATTGAACCATCTATGTGATGGTAAATTAGGGGAACTCACATGACTGTTAATACCCAGTGCATATCTTTCATTTAGGTTATTATTTAGGAGACAACCAACTTTTAGTATATTGAAAAAAAAAAATGACTATACTCTTTTTTAGCTCCTCCCATGGAGAGTAGAATCTCTTTTCCCATCTTTTGAATCTGGACTTCTTAGGACCTATTTTAACAAACAGAATATGGCAAAAGTGACATTGTACAAGGTTTTGAAACTCCTATGCTCCTCATTGTGGAATCCTCTGACATCTGGTGCAGAAGCCCACATGGAAGAGTACATGAATAGAGGGGCTCAGGCTTCCCAACTTTCCAGGCCTGCCAGCTGAGTCTCAAAACGTGAGACCATCCAACCCAGCTGAATTGCCAACAATGAATCCACATGAGTGAGCCTGTGACATGAGCAGAACAGTATGCGGAATACTATGTGGTGGTGGTGGCCGTTAGCCTCTGAGTCTGGGGTGTTGTGTGCATAAAAAAGGTTAATTGTAAAAAAAAAAAAAAAAGGTTAACTGTAACACAACTCCAAGGAATCTCAGTGTCCTGCACACTGCAAATTGAAGTTTGTCAATAGGCATGCCCTGTTCATGAACTCACTACTCCTTCCCTCACCTCCTTTATCACTTGCTCAAATACCCCCTACTCAATGACATCTTTTCTACCCACTCTATTTTAAATTGTAAACCCAATCGCCACCATCCTCTCATTTCCTCTCCTACTTCATGAGACAGAAATTTCTATTTGTTTCATTCACTACTGTTTCCTTAGTGCTTTTAACTATACCTGTCATAGAGTAGACAATAAATATTAATTAAGTAAATTTATGAATGCATTCTTGGGATATAAGTAGTAAAATTCAATTCTAAGCACATTCACCTTTTTTCCTCTTTATTTTTTCATTTTTAAATTTAAATTAAACTAATTAACATATAATGTATTATTGGCTTCAGAGGTGCAAGTCTGTGATTCATCATTTTTATATACTACCCAATGCTCTTTGTGTCACGTGCTCTCCCCAGTGTCCATCACCCATTTACCCCATCCCCCCACCTCCCTCCCCTCCAGCAACCCTCAGTTTGTTTCCTATAACTAAGAATCTCTCATGGTTTGTCTCCCTCTCTGATTTTGTCTTTTTATTTTTCCTCTCTTCCCCTATGATCCTCTGTTTCATTTCTTAAATTCCACATTCACCTTTAAATGAAACAGGGATCCTTATTTTGGACCTAAGAAGATGGAATGCAGTCCTAGCATCCCCTACAAAGATCAACAAGGAATAAGATTTACTTTACGAATATAATATGAATGCTATATACTGCTTTTTATATTTTTAACTGACCTATATATATATTATAAAAAAGCAATTGTAAAATAAAATGTAATGTCAGTAACCTCAACAACATAAAAAAAAAGCCTCACTAATAGGAATTAGAAGATGAAGTGGGGAAGAAATAGGGGTGTAATAACCTTATTGTGCATAATGGGAAAAGGAAAACAAAAGCATTGTCTAAAAGCAGTGAAACGGGTTCCTGGGTATCTCAGTTGATTAAGTCTCTTACTCTTGATTTCGGCTCAGGTCATGATCTCATAGGTCATGCGATCGATCCCTGAGTTGTGTCAGGTACACTCTTTCTCTCTGTCTCTGAAATGAATAAATCTTAAAAAAATAAAAAATAAAGCAGTGGAATAAGAATTGGGGTATTTAATATAGTATTAAGTTACAGAAGTGACTTGTGGGAAAAGTAGAGATAATGACTATCAAACCCAGAAGGATAGCAAACATGAGCTTGGAGAAGAGCCAGATGCCTGAGTACAGAGTAAATTTTCATATTTTCCAAAGTTAAGTTGATAAGTTGCTAGTTACAGTGTAAACATATTGTTTAGATTTTCACATGTAGCCACCAGAAGCATCAAAACAGAAATGATTAAAAGAGTTTATCTCTGGGGTATGGGCCTGGAAAAGGGAGAGGTTATCTGCTGTTTTCCTTATAAGCTCCATTGTAAAATTTAATTTTTCACTATATGCATTACTTCCTTATTTTTTTTAAAGATTTATTTTATTTATTTATTTGACAGACAGAGATCACAAGTAGGCAGAGAGGCAGGCAGAGAGAGAGGAGGAAGCAGGCTCCCCGCCGATGTGGGGCTCGATCCCAGGACCCTGGGATCATGACCTGAGCCGAAGGCAGAGGCTTTATTTAACCCACTGAGCCACTCAGGTGCCCTTACTTCCTTATTTTTAAAAACAAAAATAACAAAATGAAGAAAGGAAAATTAAGTATAAAACAAAACAATATAAAATGTTCATCATTAGGAAAATGAAATTCAATGGAGTAAGATGTTTTTATAGATCATAAATCAGTCTTCATAGTTAAGGTAAAATTAAGGAGAAGTTCATTTAGAAGCTGTAAAAATTGTGTGATGCACAAGGAAGTTTGGGAAAATAAGAGAGAGAGTGCCACTCAATGTCTTGCTCATCTTTATGGTGCTGACAGAAGTCAAAAGACTAAGGCAATGCAAGGTGCCCCGTATAAAAGTCAGTGCTCTTGCTGGCCTTTTTTACCATGACCTTCTCTAATTCTGATCTTAACAGTTCTTAATTAATTTCAGTTTGATTTTTCTACAAACAGGAATTCAGTCTCTGTGAAGACTATGAATTTATATGTCAGGCAGCAATCAGATTAATTTGTTTCTAACTTTGAAGTATAAAACATTTTTCTGGGATTTTAGAAAAGTAATTTCTTCTACTGTGTCTTATGATGTTCAGTTCTCCTATGAACTTTAGAAGAGTTGATCATATTCATCCTTCCCAGAGTTTTCTTTCTGACTTTGCCTTTAAACTGCCTCCTAAGACTCAGCAGAACTGTAAATTTATTGACAGGTTTGGCAGGTATAAAGAATCTTTTTTAAAATCACAGCAATTTTATTGAAATGAATAGGAAGCAGGAAATGAATAGAAAGAAAAGTAACAAAATTGTATTATCTCTAGTCAAGATATATGATTGAAAACTAAGAAAATCACAAAATGGATGTACCACTAAAGGCAGTATAGTATTCTGGATTGAATCCTAGAACCAAAAAAAAAAAAAAAAAAGAAGAAGAAGAAGAAAGAAAGAAAAGAAAAAGAAATGAGTGGAAATTTGGTAAAATGCTAAGAGAGTCATATTAGTTAGTAGTAATGTACCAATGTCGACTTCCTAGTCTTGACAAATGTACTATGTTTATATAAAATGTTAACATGGTGGGCACCCGAGTGGCTCAGTGGGTTAAAGCCTCTGCCTTCAGCTCAGGTCATGATCCCAGTGTCCTGGGATTAAGCCCCGCATCAGGCTCTCTGCTCAGGCTCTCTGTCTCTGCCTGCCTCTCTGCCTACTTGTGATCTCTCTCTCTGTGTCAAATAAATAACTAAAATCTTAAAAAAATAAATAAATAAAATAAAATGTTAACATGGGGGTGAGGAAGTAGGCAAAGAGTCTGCAGAAACTGCCTGCACTATCATTGTCAGTACCAGAGATGGGGGGAGTGGGGCAGGAACTAAATAATAGTGTGACTTTGTAAAGAACATTTTTGACACAAGGGAAAAATGATCAGATCCAGTAGAAGCAAGGAACATAAAATTTCTTTACTGGGCCTGGCACTTACGTCTGCCCCCACTTCCTTAGTCCATTTAGGTTGCTAGAAAAGAATACCATTGACTGGGTGGCTTATAAACAACAGAAATTTATTTTTCACAGTTCTGAAGGCTGAAAAGTCTAAGATCAAGGACCCACAGATTGGGTGTCTGGTGAAAAACAGCTTCCTCATTGATACCCATCTTCTCACATTAACCCTACATGAAGAAAGGGTTGAGGGAGCTCTCTGGGGCCTCTTTTTAAGGGCACTAATCCATTCATGAGGGCTCCTCCCTCAAGACCTAATCATCTCCAAAGAGCCCACCTCCAAATACCATCACAGTAGGATTAGGTCTCAGCATATGAATTTTCCGAGGACCCAAACATTCAGTCTATAGCACCCGCTAAACATGTATAATAAAAACTCAGAAAAACAAAAACTCTTAGGTAGACCCATCCATTTATTTTCCCATAGATGATAAGCTTTTTAAAGCTGCTGGTCTTAGTCACAACTATATCCTTGGTATTGAGAACACAGTAGGCATTCAGTTAATATTTGACAGGGAACAAATAATTTCTCATTAAATATCGCCTTGGGGGGGACCTGGATGGCTCAGTGGGTTAAAGCCTCTGCCTTCGGCTCAGGTCATGATCTTAGGGTCCTGGGATCGAGCCCTGCATCCAGCTCTCTGCTCAGCTGGGAGCCTGCTTCTCTTCCTCTCTCTGCCTGCCTCTCTGCCTACTTGATCTCTGTCTGTCAAATAAATAAATAAAATCTTTAAAAAATATATATATATATTGCCTTTGTGTTTGTGGCATATTAAAGTTGTGGCATATCACAATTACTTAAGAGTAAATTGACTAAATGGATTAGACTGGTTTTGATTCATGTAGTCATACCATAGAGAAAGAGTTAGTTGTGTATTATTTTTATTACATATAAGTGTATTTTAATTGTTATTAAATAATTGCATTTTAATTGTTATAGGTTATTAATAATATAGGTAAGACTATATGCAGAAAAATATTTTTCTACAGTTCTTCAATTGTTGCTTCCTCTGTGGAAAGTCAGTAGCAAAAAGAGTCTATGTAGCTTGAAAAAAAAAAAAAACTCTTCCTATGATAGTAAAGAAATATTAATAGCTTTTAAATATAAAAGAATTGAACTTTGTACTATACTAATAATTTATTACTTTAGACTGAATATTAACACGTCTCCGAAAAGTAACTGTACATTTCATTACCAAAGATAGGTCTATAATTTGATTGCCTTTCTTAAGATAGCTGACTAGATTCTGGAAAATGATTTCTCCATTAAGGTTAGACAGTCATACACTTAAAACTACAGTATTTAAGTTAATATATCTATTTAGAAAAATAATAGAAAATATCTAACTTTCTAACCATTAGAACACTTTAATTTTTAACAGTGGAATTTATTTCAGTGAGATAGAGATTATTAAATATTTTAATGGAGTCATTCATTTGAAAGAGAGACTTTCATATTACAATTAATTTTCCAGTTACTAAAATGTTAAATTAATAAAATGCTCATATATTTTTCGTGTAATTAATAATGTAAATGAAATTCACAAAGCTTGATGTCTAATGCATTTGTTTTTGCATGGCTTACTTTCTGATTGCACCAGGAATGTACAGTTACTTTCTGATTCTAATGCATTTGTTTTTGCATGGCTTACTTTCTGATTGCACAAGGAATGTACAGTTACTTTCTGATTCTGAATGTATAGTTTCACGTAATTCAAGGAAACACTGTTCACTGGAGAGTGAGGGGGTCTTTATGGTTCTTATTTTCTTGACTTATAGCAAGTCATCTGTTACAATATTTATGTTCACTCTTTACCTTATCTATTGCTGTCTTTGGAAGTGATACTACAAACTATTTGAAATAAAATGTTGCTGCTGCCTGGTACTTCCAAAGTTTGAAACAAAAAACAAAAACAAAAACAAAAAAAACTGGCACATAAGGTTTTTGATAAACATTTTATGAATATCTCTTTGCATTTCTTTCCCCTGAGTAGAATAGTATCATTTATTCTAGTATAAATTCTACATCTGGCAAAATGCTCTTAGGTTACCTTTTAAGTGTTAGATTTTTACGAAATAGGTAATTCTGATAGTTCACATCTATATCCACTAAAAATAATAAATAATGTCCTTTCTAGTCTTTCCTAAATGTACTAAACGAATGAAGCTCTACTCTTAATCATTGAATGGCATAACTGTATCATTATACACTTTATGGTCCAGAAGTTAAAGAACACATCAGGGTACCTCATATTTTCAGGAGTTTGCAAGTATATAATGTGGAACCTAAAAATAGGTATAGATTTCATTGGAGAAAAATAAGTAAATATGGATTGCCTAGGGAGTTTAAATGACTTCAGCATTGATAAAAGGCAATAAACATAATTCAAATGCATGATCCCTATTTAATCCTACAAACCAAAACTCTTTCAAATAAGAAAATAAAGTATGCATACTGAATGCCAAAGAACTTCCAAAAAGTCTCAGGGGGAAAGTAACGCAGAAAATGCTAAAAGTATAGGCTGTGTATTAGTTTCTTAGGTCTGTCATAACAAATACCACAAACTGGTAGCTTACAGACCAGAAATTTATTCTCTCATAGTTCTGGGAGCTGGAAAGTCCAAAATCAGTGTGTTATTAGGTCTTGTTGCCTCTTGAAGCTCTTGAGAAGAACACTTCCTTGCCTTTTCCTAGTTTCTTGCAGTTGCCAGTAATCTTTGGCTACATCTCTCCAACTCTGTCTCCATTATGGCCTTTTCTCCCTAAGTATATCTGTGCCTGTTTCTCTCTTTCACTATTTTTTTTTTCTTATGAGGACATCAGTGATTGGATATATTCTGTATGATTTCATCTTATATATTTTTTTTAGTTGTTAATGAAAATAAGCTTTATTACATCAAGTAATAAATACATACAAAGATGCAGTTTTAGTCATTTTTCTTCCAGATGTTTAGATCACCTTACGGGAAAAGCAGAACTGACATCTTATATCTTTTTTTAAAAATTTTAATTCTAATATAGTTAACATACAGTGTTATATTAGTTTCAAATGTACAATGGAGTGATTCAACAATTCTGTACACTACTCAGAACTCATCATGATAAGTGTACTCTTAATCCC
Source organism: Martes martes (assembly GCF_963455335.1). NCBI lineage: Eukaryota > Metazoa > Chordata > Mammalia > Carnivora > Mustelidae > Martes > Martes martes. Next base: position 31,614,688 of record NC_137895.1, on the reverse strand, counting down.
CTTTTTTCTCTATAGTTAAGAGTGTTTCTTGGTTTGTTTTTTGTTTCCTTTGTTTTTTCAATTCCACATATGAGTGAAATCATATGGTATTTGTCTTTCTTTTTTTTTTTTTTTTTTTTTTTTTTTTTTAAAGATTTTATTTATTTATTTGACAGACAGATCACAAGTAGGCAGAGAGGCAGGCAGAGAGAGAAGGGAGGAAGCAGGCTCCCTGCTGAGCAGAGAGCCCGATGTGGGGCTCGATCCCAGGACGCTGGGATCACGACCCGAGCCGAAGGCAGCGGCCTTAACCCACTGAGCCACCCAGGCGCCCCTGGTATTTGTCTTTCACTGACTTATCTTGCATAGCAGTAATATAACCTCTAGATCTATCCATGTGTTGCAAATGGCAGTATTTCATTCTTTTTTATGGCTAATATTTCATTGTATGTATGTACCGTATCTTCTTTATCCACTCATCCATCTATCAATGAACACTTGTGTTCCTTCTGTAAGTTGGCTATTATAAATAATGCTGCAGTAAATGTAGGGGTGCATATATCCTTTGGAATTACTGTTTTTGTATTCTTTGGATAATTACCCAGTAATGGAATTATTGGATCATGTGGTAAATTTGCTTTTAACTTTTTGAGGAACCTCTGTACTGTTTTCCAGAGTGGCTACAGTACATTTTGGCTTCCACCAAAAATGCACAATTGTTCCTTTTTCTCTAAATCCTTGCCAACACTTGTTGTTTCTTGTGGTTTTGATTTTAGACATTCTGATAGGTATGAGGTGATACCTCATTGTGGTTCTGATTTCCATTTTCCTGATGATGAGTGATGTTGAGCATCTTTTCATGTGTCTGTTGACCATCTGTGTGCCTTCTTTGGAAAAATATTTGTTCTGCTGCCCATTTTTAAATTGCATTATTTGTATTTTGGGTGTTGAGTGGTATAGTTCCTTATATGTTTTAAGTACTAACCCTTTATCAAATATGGTATTTATAAATATCTTCTCCCATCTAGTAGGTTGTTTAAAATGTTTATACATCCCAAAACAATCTACAGATTTAATACAATCCCTATCAAAATACCAACAGCATTTTTTTAAGATGTTATTTATTTATTTGAGAGAGAATGAGTGAGAGAGAGCATGAGAGAGGAGAAGGTCAGAGGGAGAAGCAGACTCTGCAAGGAGCTGGGAGCCCAATGCGGGACTCGATCCTGGAAGTCCAGGATCATGACCTGAGCCGAAGGCAGTTGCTCAACCAACTGAGCCACCCAGGTGCCCCCCAACAGCATTTTTTATAGAACTAGAACAAACAATCCTAAAATTCATAGCCAGATAGTCTGAATAGCCAAAGCTATCTCAAAAAGAAAAAAGAAAACTGGAGGTATCATGATCCCAGATTTCAAGATATACTACAAAAATATAGTAAACAAAACAGTATATTACTGGAACAAAAATGGGCATAGAGATCAATGGGACAGAATAAAGACCCCAGAAATAAACCCATGCTTATATGGTCAGTTAATCTTTTACAAAGGCGGAAAGAATATGCAATGGGCAAAAGACAATCTCTTCAACAAATGGTGCTAGGAAAACTGGACATGCAAAAAGAATGTAACGGAACCACTTTCTTGCACCATACGCAAAAATAAACTCAAAACAGACTAAGGACCTGAATGTGAGACCTGAAACCATAAAAATCTTAGAAGAGAGAAAAGGCAGTAATTTCTCTGACATCAGCCATAGCAACATTTTTCTAGATATGTCTCCTAAGGCAAGGGGAGCAAACACAAAAGTAAAGTGTTAGAACCACATCAAAATAAAAAGCTTAACATACCTTAATTTCCACTTAAAGAATCTTAAGATACCACTCATAGAGGCTACAATATGAATAGTGCCCCTGAAGTTGTACCCTGCAGTTTATGCCTCAATCTCAAATCCTTTATGGAATTTAAATTAAAATAAATTGAATTAAAGGAAGTGAAATTAAAGGGATCAACCAAGTGCATTATAAGGTAATAATGGAGAGGGTTGGATACTGGGAAAAACTTGAATGCTGTATCTAAAGGGTCAGTATTATTCACCTCCATCCTACTATTAACATGCAGGAATATAGGTTGAGTGCTACTAGGTGATCCATTTTTTTTTTTAAGATTTTTTATTTATTTATCTGACACATAGAGAGATCACAAGTAGGCAGAGAGGCAGGCAGAGAGAGAGGGGGAAGCAGGCTCCCTGCCGAGCAGAGAGCCCGATGCGGGACTCGATCCCAGGACCCTGAGATCATGACCTGGGCGAAAGGCAGAGGCTTAACCCACTGAGCCACCCAGGTGCCCCCTAGGTGATCCATTTTTTAAAAGAGAAACATAAGTAGGTGGATGGGGAGACATGTGAAACAGGTGAAGGGGATCAGGAGTACACTTACGGTGATGAGCACTGAGTAAGTATAGAATCGTTGAACTGTTATATTGTCTACCTAAAACTAATACAACAGTGTTAATTATACTTGAGTAAGAAAAAGAGAAATAAAAATTTCATTTTAATATAAAATCTCCTGATATTTAAATAATGAAAAGCCAATTTTAAAATGTTTAAATATCTGTTTAAACTGCTAAAATGTCTAAATGACAGGTAGTGACTCACTAATTTACAATCTGATTTGGGCTCATCTGATTCAGGGGCAACTATCATATTATAAGAAGTGGTTTCTTAACTAAGACTTCTGACCTTAAAAGGGAAAAATTGTGAAGACTTTAATCCAAATGATGTCATAAACTACATACCTTCAACCTAAGCGTGAGTATACACTAGTGACTTGCTTTTTATTTTACTATGAAAAGGGAAGTAATCGGTAGAGAATCCCTGTAGTACAACAGAACTGCCAACATCTGTCCTTATTTCCCTGTTTCCTCTGCTTTCCCTCCTTTGTTACAATGGATGAACAATTCATGTTTCTCTCTAAGGCCAACTGCTCCACTCATATCATTAATCATGTCCCCTTTTACTACTTAAAGCCATTGCCTTCGCAAGGCAATGATCTCTGTTTCTCCCTCTCCCACTCCCTCTCTCCCCTCACAGCACTGTTCTCACTTTTTCTTTCTCACTTGAACACACTTCATAAGGATTTTATATCCAAAACATACTGAAAATGCTAATATCCAAGATCAGCAATGAACTCTACTTTGCCAAGCTTTACCAATTCTCAGGCCTCATTTTGTTTAATCTATCAACAGGTGACATAGTTCATCACTCTCCCTCTTTTTATAAAGATTTTATTTTATTTTTTATTTTAGAGAGATCGGGGCATGAGAGGAAGAACAGAGGGAGAAGGACAAGCCAACTCTGTGCCGATCACAGAGCCGGATGCAGAGCTCCATCCCACGACCCTGAGATCATGACCTGAGCTGAAATTCGGAGTCCGCTGCTTAATGGACTAAGCCTCTACCCAGGTACCTTTCTTCATCACTCTCTTTTTAAACATATTTTCACTTGACTTCTTTATCTTTATTATTAAGTTTTTACAATTTTAATTTTATAACATACAGTGTTATTATTAGTTTCAGTACAATATAGTGATTCAACAATTCTATATATTACTCAATGCTCATCATAAGTGTACTCTTTAATCCCCAGAGCCTATTTTGCCCATCCCCCCACCCACTCTCATCTGATAACCATCATTTTGTTCTCTATAGTTAAGAATCTGTGTCTTGGTTTGTCTTTTTCCCCCTTGGTGTGTTTGTTTTATTTTTTACATCCTACATATGAGTGAAATCATATGGTATTTATCTTTGACTGACTTATTTTGCTTAGCATTATACTCTCTGGCTCCATCTATGTTGTTGCAAATGACAAGATTTCATTATTTTTTATGGCTGAATAATATTTCATTATATATATGTGTGTGTGTATATATATATATATTTATATATATCACATTTTCTTTATCCATTCATCAATTGATGACACGTCTGCTGTTTCCATAGTTTGACTATTGTAAATAATGCTGCATTAATCATAGGGGTGCATATGTCGTTCTGAATTGTGTTTGTGTATTTTTTAGGTAAAAACCCAATAGTGGATCAATTACTTTCTGAGGAACCTCTGTACTGTTTTCCGTGGTAACTGCACCAGTTCGCATTCCCACCAACAGTACATGAGGGTTCCTTTTCCTCCACATCCTCATCCACAATTGTTTCATGTCATTTGACTTCTCTAATACCACATTATTGGTTATTTTCCCACCTCTTATTCTATTTTGGCAGTTTTTCCTTTTCATGCTACCAGAATGACCAGAGATGTGAAAATAAATGTTCAGCGACATCTTTGATTTGCCTAGGGCTCAGAAGTCCCATGGGTGAGAAACTTGAACTCAGCTTATAAATGAGGTATAGGTAGTTGGACACCTATCCAATGGACCAGGGACCCCAGTGGAAGCTCCTTTGGCAGGAGAGAAAAAAGCAGAGCTTGGGGGAAAAATGTACCAGAAGGAAGAAGTCTGGCAATATAGGTGGGACTATGTGTGAGGAATGGAAAGCCAAGGAAGAGTGATTCCACGTCTAATGTGAGGTATTCCCTAGCTATGACCTGATTCAGCACCCTCCCATAACACTCTACCCTACAACACCCATAAGGAAGAAGAAAGCTCAAGTGTAAGGGAGGATAAAAGTGTAACTAAAGGTTCAATCATTCTGCCAATAGGGAAACCCTCTAAATCAAGGGGGCAAGCCTCAAGAAGCAGAAGGAGCTTTCTTGCCAAAAGGCCTTTGATGTCAGGGATTTGGAGGAGGTTGGTAACACCAAGATAGCAATATAGGCAGTCACCATAGAAAAGAAGGCTGCAGCTGTCAGTGGAACAGAAGAGGAGCTAGAGAGGTGGACAACAGTTGGAGGAACGACAGAGCAAGATATACTAGCTCTGATTCTCATGTACCACTTTATCTGAGGACTGCTAAAGGGAAGAGTTGGGGAGAACAATATGAGATAAAGCCTGGGCTTCCTGTTAGCCTTTCTGTAAGTCTGAAATTGTCAAAATGTTTTTTAAAAATCCAAACAAAATTCCCATAGTATATTTGATTTGATTTTTTACCTCTTAAATTTTTTTAAATGTAAATTCCACTTAGTTAACATGGCAATGTAATGTTAGTTTCAATATACTGTAATATTGGTGTACAATATAGTGACTCAACACCTGGTGCTCATCACAAGTGCCCTCCTTCATTCCCATCACCTACTTCACCTATCCCCCGACCCACTTCCATGTGGTAACCAGTTTGTTCTCTATAGTTAAGAGTCTGTTTCTTGATTTGCCTTTCTGCCCTGCCTTTTTTTGCCCCCTTAACTCATTTGTCTTGTTTCTTGAATTCCACATATGAGTGAAATCATGCAGTATTTGCCTTTCCCTAACTTATTTCACTTAGCATTACACACTCTAGCTCCATCCATGTATTACAAATGTTATATATATATATATATATATATATATATAAAATATGTCTGTATATGTATATGTATGTATATGTATACATATACATACATACCACATACTCCTTTATCCATTTATCGAGTTGATGGACACTTGGGTTGTTTCCATAATTTGGCTATTATAGATAATGCTGCGGTAAACATACAGGTGCACGTATCCCTTTGAATTCGTATTTTTGTATTCTTTGCGTAAATACTTAACAGTGCAATTGCTGGATTTTAGAGGGTGGTTCTATTTTTAACTTTTTGAGAACCTCCATATTGTTTTTCCAGAGTAGCTGCACCAGTTTACATTCCCACCAACAGTTCAAGAGGATTCCCCTTTCTTCACATCCTCAACAATACCTGTTGTTTCTTCTGTTATTGATTTTAGTTATTCTGACAGGTGTGAGGTGACATCGCATTGTGGTTTTGATTTGTATGACCCTGATGAATCATTGATGTCGAGCATCTTTTCATGTATCTGTTGGTCATCTGTCTTCTTTGGAAAGGCATGTGCATTCATGCCTTCTGCCTATTTTTTGGTTGTATTATTTATTTTTGAGGTGTTGAGTTTTATAAGTTCTTTATATATTTTGGATACTAAAACCTTATCACATATGTCATTTGCAAATATCTTTTCCCACTCCATAGGTTACCTTTTAGTTCTATTGATTGTTTCCTTCCCTGTGCAGAAGACTTTCATGTAAAACAATGGTAATGGGGCACCTGGGTGGCTCAGTGGGTTAAGCCTCTGCCTTCTGCTCAGGTCATGATCTCAGGGGTCGTGGTATTGAGCCCCACGTCGGGCTCTCTGCTTGGCGGGAAGCCTGCTTCCCCCTCTCTCTCTCCACCTGCCTCTCTACATACTTGTGATCTCTGTCTGTCAAATAAATAAATAAAATCTTTAAAAATAAAATAAAATAAAACAATGGTAATAAAGATTGTCCCTCCATGTTTGATGCTTGAACACTGGAAGATTTCAGGCCCACACTCACCCCTTCTCCTCTTGCACTCCATCTAGGCAAGCCAATAAAAATGCCCAGGTCCTCCCTCTCTTGGTGTCAGTGAGATGTTCAAACCACACAGACTCAGAGCCATGCATAGGAACCCTCGCCACAGCCCCATCTCCTAACTACAATAAAACCCAAAGCCATCATCTATCCGTTTGCTCAAGCCATTTCATATTTTCCAGATTAGCTTGAGTGCCTGCCTTATTTTACCCAAATAGTCTCATTAAGTGTGTTATAAATTTTTTCATACTCTCTGAGTGTATGTGTGGCATCCTTAGTCTCCACATAAAATACAGTTCTGGGTAGGGGGCTACTGATCTCATACCCACTTTTTATGGGCAACCTCAAACAACAGTATTATGATAGAGGGTAATAAAAAGCACTATAAAACATATTATCTAGAAAGAACAGGGAAATTACAAAGAAATTGAAAGAAAATAGAAAACGTTTGGGAGAAAGTAGAATATAATGGTCAATCTCATCATTTCTCAAGGATATTTTCTTAAGTTGTACCTTACTTATTAGTGTTATGGATAAACCTTTAGAAATGTTTCCAGTAAGCCATTATAAAGACATAAGACATCCCTCAGAATGCACAGGATATTTTCACTCAGATGCCGTCAGTGTTATGATATATATTTTAAATACTAATGAAATGAACTCATGGCAAAGACATTTTATTGCCTCAAAAAGCATTTCTCTCTCATCTCCAGCATGTAATTATTTGTCCCATGCTATTCAACATAAAACTCTCTGATTTCTGAAAACGTTCACAGACTCCTTGCATGTGATCACAGTCTATCTATGCCAGCTGACAATTGTTGCAGAAATCTTGCTGCCGCTGTGGAGAAAAGAGTATGGATGGTGAAAAAGCAAATCTGATTAAAGGCTTCTTGCCCAAGGGAAGAGAGAACTTCATTGACAAATCCTTTGGGATCATTGATTTTTAGGTGAAAAAAAAGAGAGGGAGAGAAAGAAGCTGAGAAGGCAAAAGAAAATGAAAACCTGAAAACAGGTGTTGAACATTGTTTGCATGTAGAAAATCCTTGTTTATACTCAGAAAATCAATCCTGAGGCTAAAATGTCACTGATTTTGGATGAATTCTTAGTTTCTCACAGACCCCCAATCCAGCATTCTTCTTGCCGTAGGCTACATTCTGAATTATATTGACTATTTTCAAGTTTGACATGGTTTTGAACTTTAATTATTTAAATGTTAAAATAGGTGTCTGAATAAGTAGCAAGTTAAAATTCACTGTAACCTTTGGTAAAAGGTTAAAATATCAATTCTAGGATAAAACAACTTTAAGGGTCATTTAACAATAGACCATTAAGTTAAAAGCATCTTTAAGTTTATGGCAAGATATAATACTAGGTTTGGATGACAGAAAGCAACAGAAATAATTTATCTCCCCCCAAATTTTCATTCTGCACAAATGGAAGATTCTAAGAACCAATGGGCTTGTACATGGTGGTATTTCACTCACACTACAGCATGAAAGTTATTTACAGCACCTTATTTTAGTCATGACTTGGGCTCTCAAGTACTTGATATTTAATTAGGGTAACATACTAATATTATGTATTTCTTAACACATGATACCTTTATTTATAAGAAATTAGTTCCTAGATATTCCCAGAGAATAGCAAGGAGCAAATGCTTTACCAGTGATGGGCAAGTGCCTAGATCAATGTTTTTTCTGAAAACAGGAGCACAATAATAACACAGAATAGATAATAGATAAAATGCTAACAATTGAAGAGTAAGATGGTGGATTAGTTTAATTGCAGCACTGCATTAACACTTGTTGAAAGACCAAGACATTATAGGGTACTTTGATAAATGCGGCTACTGGAACATCCTCTAGAAAGCTTCCCTCTGTATTTCTTTTTGTACTTGAAGAGGAATACAGAAAGACTTCTGAGGATTAAACAGAAAGCTGTTTCAGCCTTCTCTTTTCCCTGCTTAGCACATCACTTTCCACAGTGTCAGCAAACCCAAATTATAGTTATGGAAATTAAGGAAGGATATATAGGATTTTAGAAAGGATTAAGAGTAAGGGACTTTCTGTCTCTGGACAGCCTTTGATGGGAGCAGAGCCTTGCTTGCCATTTCCATCAGCCAGACCTGACAAAGAAGAAGGAATGAAAGGGAAATGCTGGGAATGACTAGCAATCCCTGTACCTGACAGGTGAAAAATTACTCCAAACTTTGCTGTGAAAAAAGGAGAAGGCAGAGGGGTCAACCCTCAGAGACAAACACCCTTTGCTCTTCTTTGCTCCTGCTTTTATTGGTCCTTCAGGACTATCACAAATCCTTATCACTATTTCTCAAACACAGGATGTGTGACAAGGGGTCTTACTGAAACTAGAAGATCTGTTTACAGGAAAGATAGGATATGCTAATCTGCGTGTTCTATGACTTCTGCTAAACGCGGCCTAAGGGACAATGCGTATGTCTGTTAGATCACAAGGCGGCTGTTTGGGCTACAAAAGCTTTGGGGAAGGCAACTGCCCACTGCATTCCAAGGGCAGAGTAGTCATGCAGGCCTCAGCATTCCAAGGGCCTACACCCTTCTCCGAAAACTTCCCTGCCCTCAGTGCCCGTGTTACATTTTAGCAAGCGAGGTATTATGGTGGATTTCATGCTCTACTTTAACTCCAACAGGGGAAAATAGGAAATAACTACAAAAAATCTGTTTTTCTAAAGTAAAAGTCTTCTTAATTATACAGAGGTATTTGTGTTTTGTTTTGTTTTCCACTTCAACCACAGAAGCAAGATTCATAACCTTTTCTAGGATCCTAAAAGAGAAGAATAGCAGATTAAATAGAAGGACAGCACAGTCTATAGGATAGGGTTTTACCCAAAAAAGATCAGTTTATAGCTATTACTGGGCATAAAGCTTGCTGGTGATAGAGACATTTGTTGGTAGTCTCACCAGAAACCTTCCCTTCTATCACTTCCCAAATCATGTAAGGAAGTGAAGTAGACCCAGTAAGATGTATTCCAACCCTGGTTTCAGGTTTAACAAAATAAAATAAAATAAGCTTATTGCCTCCTACTGGGCAAAAGATTTTAGCTCAGGAATAGGCATGTGATCAAACCTGGTATAAAAAGGAGTCATTCTCCTCAGCTCTATTCCAGAAGTTTTGGATCCAAACCTGTCTCTTGCCTGCAGGACTTTAAAAAAAAAAAAAAAAAAAAGAATAAGAAGAAGGATGTCCATAGTTCTGGCAGCTACTGGCAACCATGTTAAGATGACAGGGGGACCATTACTGATGAAATGTTGACCATAAACAAGGCTGGGCTGAGAGAAAGAAACTGGTCCTTGTGATACCTGAAAATGCCCTACTTCTGGTCTTTTCAGTTATATGACAATAAATTTTTATTGATTAAATATATTTGAGGTAACATTTTTGCTGTTGCCACTGAAGTACAGTGAGGGACTGGCAATACGACAATGTTAATCAAATTTATCAAAATATATCTTTTTATTTATCCAGCATTTTTTTATTATGTGTACCAAATCCTGTGCTAAGTCCAGAAGTTATGTGATACGATAAACAAGTCAAGCATGGTCTTTACCCTTACAGAATTTAGAACCCAGTAAGAATTTGGAAAACAGGCAAGAAACATGGCAAGTGCCATGAGGAGAGAAGCACAGAGTATCATGGGAGCAATTAGAAGCCGCAGTATAGTGGGCATCTGTATGTTTGAAGCCTCTCACTTCCTTTGGGAGAATTATCTTTCTGTTGAATATTGGTAGACTGGCAAATGTCTGATTCATACTACAGAGATGAAAATGTTCAAGTTCTTTCTTTTTACAACCCAGTTAATTCAGAGCATGTATGTATTACCTTAGCTTAGCTAATCAGCTGCTCTTTCCCAGAGCATCTTGAGTTTTACAAATATAGAATAAACATTGGAATTCATTGTTCATTCCCACTGAGGCACCCAAAGCAAATGCTTCCTGCTACAAGGTTGTTGCCAAATTTGCTGCTTCCCTAGCATCCATTTTCCCTCCTGTCACATTTTCCCTAATGATCTGTCCTGAGAACCCCAATAGTCACCTTATAAATTCTGTTGTGCTTATATTAGCCAAACTTAGTTGTTGTTGTTTGCAATCAAGGAACCCTAACCCGTACTTTGGCTGTCAAGGAAGACTCCTGATGGCAATCACCAACTAAGTTGAGATCTTTTTGTTACATGTCCAAAAAATGCAATTTATTAAAGGACTTACTTGCCTAAGATTAATTTGGAGGGAAATAAAAATGTGAAATTTTAACTCAAAGTGTAAACAAATAAAGGAGCAAAGGGAAACTACATAGATTAAAATAATGCAACATGTACAGAGTTCAAGAGGAGGAAGGGCAACTGGAATAGTAACATTGCTGTGGCGTAGTCTTAAGCAAATAAACCATGAGTAAATGCAAAGGAATTTAAAGAGCTCCCGAGTTCAGTGAAGGAGAAACAGCGTATTCCATAACTAACAGGCAAAAGCAAATAGTGTAGAATAAAAGGGAAGGGTGAACCCCAAGTCATTGTCTCTAGCCATCCATGATAAAAGAGTTTTTCAATCCATGTGTGAAGGATTTGTGATTAATTAAGAGCATTCTTATTCTTCAGTTGGCATTCTGTATATGTATCTTACATGTACATGGATATATCTTAGCCACAGTTAATTTGTAATATATGGACATTGGTTATTTTTTAAATAAATCTGCATAAAGTTAGACCCATAGTTTCTTTGGGAAATCTCAGCAAATTTATTCTCTTAGATTCCAGGAAAAAACATTGTGGTATTGGGGCTAAATATATCTAAAATTTGGATCCAAATGGCCTGCTAGTCATGGTTTGCTGCCGAGGTTGGAATAGTTACATTTGATTGACTTCTCCAGGTCACCAGGCGCAGTGACATTTCTAATGCAACTGGCATAGTTATAAACAGTAGCTCCACCCCTTGTCTCTCACCACCTCTAGTCAATTCTATTCAATAAAGTCAAAGCTACCTCATTTTTTATAGTACAGTAAATAGAATCATAGTCATTCACCTGAGGAGTTAAAATTTCTCTAGCACTGGATTCTAGGAGCAATTTATATTAAGAATTTTAAGAGCCATGGACTATGTCTTCGAACATAATTTTGTTATTAAAAAATAACAGTAATGACTGTAAGTCAGTCTCCATTCAAAATTCAACCGAAATTCCAAGCGTAATTCCATATACAGTGCTTTCTATGAACTAGATAGTACATGATTTCAGCACGGAGTCCTGGAACATCACAGGAACATCCTTCCATCACACTGTCACAGAGAAGGCACCAGAGGGATGAATGAAGCCCATCTCCAAGGACACTGAACACAAGCATTAGGACAAATCACACTGTCACTTTAAAATACATGTGCTAGGGGCGCCTGGGTGGCTCAGCAGGTTAAGCCTCTGCCTTTGGCTCAGGTCATGATCTTAGGGTCCTGGGATCGAGTCCCGCATCTGGCTCTCTGCTCGGAGGGGAGCCTGTTTCCTCCTCTCTCCCTCTCTCTCTCTCTCTCTCTGCCTGCCTCTCTGCCTACTTGTGTTCTCTCTCTGTCAAATAAATAAATAAAATCTTAAAAAAAAAATAAAATACATGTGCTATAGTGACAAACCATAAGACACTCTTAATCTCACAAAACAAACTGAGGGTTGCCAGGGGGAGGGAGGGAGGGAGGGAGAGAGTGGTGGGGTTATGGACATTGGGGAAGGTATGTGCTGTGAAGTGTGTAAACCTGGCGATTCACAGACCTGTACCCCTGGGGCTAATAATACATTATATATTAATAAAAAATTATTTTAAAAATAAATAAATAAAATACATGTGCTATAGGAAATAAAGCAGTCAAACCATGCAATAAAGGCTCGGCTTAGGGACCAACATCTATGGAAGAATGGAAGGAATTATATTGGGGAGAAGGAGAGGTCAACTGTGACAAAGTCTCAGCCCATCATTGTTGTCCCCAGCTGGACAAAAGTGCCTGGCCTTTAGACTACCATTTCAGTAACAGGCTGTAGGCTGCTCAGCAAGGTGGCTTTCTCCAATGAAGGAAAACCCTGAAATACCCTTGCAGCAGCTGGGGCAAGCAAATCCTTTCCCAAGGGGGTCTGTGCCATGCTGTCTGTACCCACCTCACCAGAATTACCAAATAACAAGATTAATTTTCCCTGAGAATGTTTCCTGAGAAGATAAATTTTCCTTGAGAATCTTACTGGTTTTCTTGTCCACAAATGGCTAAAATGACTTCTGTTAAAAAGGAAACAGCAGGTCCAATATAGAGTCACTTGTGCTAAACCCCACATCAGCAAACCAAGACTTAAGACCTAATTATAGTCACAACCCACCATCCTACCCCCAGGAATATAACCTTTAACCAGTCAACTTGGAATTACCTGATCAGCACTACTGAGGTAATAATGCACTGAAGAAGCTACTTTCTATTGCTAGATGGGATGCTGCCCAATTCATGAATCATTGAATAAAACCACTGAATCTTTAAATGTTTAAAAAAATATATGGAATTTTTTCTTGTGGAATGAATGTGGAATGTGGAATGTAATTTTTCTTGCGGACATTTTTATGTCAAAGTTCAGTGAGAGGTTTTTATTTGTGTGTATGTGTGTGCGTTTTCTTAGGTGTTTTCTTTTTTCTTTTTTTAAGATTTTATTTATTTATTTGAGAGAAAGAGAGTGAGAGCACAAGCACAGGGAGGGGCAGAGAGAGGGGGAGAAGCAGACTACCTGCTGAGCGGGGAGCCTGACATGGGACTTGATCCCTGGACCCTGGGATCATTACCTGAGCTGAAGGCAGACTCTTAAACGACTGAGCCACCCAGGTGCCTCTCATAGGTGGTTTCCAAATGTGAAATTTTATTGTATGTCCTAGTTTCTATCATTCAAATCCCAAATCATTTACTGAATATGTAATCGTGCAAGGCATTATGCCAGGTATTAAAGAACAGTGATTCCCTAGTGTGACTCATCTACTTGGTGAAGCTAACTGCATCAAAATAGTCTTAGAAGTGTTTAGAAACAGAGATTCCCCGATCTCTATACAGACATGCTGATTTAGAGGGTCTCAGATAGAGGGGGAGCATCTGTATTTTTTTTTTCTGCATCTGTATTTTTTTAATCTCCCGAAGTAATTTTACCGCAGTCAGTTTTAAGTTTGTGCAATAAGCAATCAAAGATGTAGATGATATGATTCTCTCTCCTTTAAGGAGATCACAATCTAGTTATGAAAATATACCATGTACTCTCATGGTCAGATTATGCAGTAATTGTAATTAATGCTATAAGAGAATTGGTACTGAACCTCCAAGCTTATGATTCTTTATATCACAGACTTTTCTTGGTTTCCTAAATTAATGCTTTATAATAAGTGTTCTTAATCTGGGGTCCATGAAGTCCCAAAAGGTCCATGGATAGAAGGTTTATATACTAAGATGAGGAAAATAATTAATCTCTATTTTCATTCAGTTTTAACTGAAATTTGTAATTTCCTGCAATTATGAATGTAGGCAAAAATTCACAGTGGTATTAGCGATGTTGGAAATCACAACAGAGATCTTAAGCTATTGTTTACTTTTATCACTACTTCAATGTTATGGTAATTATTGTTATATAATGTGTTACTAAAAAGCACAAATATTACTATATATAATATGTTGATATTTTATTAAGTACTTGTAGCCTTTTTCCTAATTATTCTGAGGTGTCAAAAAAATGGTTAAAAAGAACATCAGTTCTCTGATAGGAAAACCACAGAATATTAGAGATAGAAAAGATGTTACCAATTATCTAGTCTATCTTCTTTTTGTAATTGAAAAATAATTCTGTGTAGTGAACACTGTGGTTAACTTACTAATTCCTCTACCCGGATGAGAAGTAGCAATGAAGTGTTTTACAATTGACTTCACATCTGGTTCTTAAAGGATTCTTCTGGAGTGGTCTAGTGCCCACTTCAGTGATAGGAATACTAAGGTTTTCTGAGAAAATCCTACTTTAGTCCTTAAATAAGAGAGAGGGATGCCATTGCCTCTTCCACCAAAGTGAGTATAGAGTTTTTCTGGTAACCATCTTTCAATTATGATGGGAGCCATCCTTAAGATAAACCTACGTATAAACAGAGGTGGAACAAAGAGAAAAAAGAGGAAAGGAACCTGTTCTCTGAACAAACTGTGACTGGTGCTGACCCAACTCCACTTTTGAATTCCCAGTTATCAGTTAATGTTATAGTTCCAGTAATAATTCTACCTTGTTTTTAAGCCGTTGTGTGACCTGGTTTAAAATCCCTGACAAAACTGATTAGCATCATTTCACTTGCATTTTTAAATTCAGTATTAACAGAGCATTTGCCATGTCCCAGATACTTCCCTAAATAATTTATTTATAATGAATCCTATCTTCCTCACAAAACCCTATTATTATCCCTACTTATACGGAAGAGAGAACCAAGGTGTAGAGCCGTTAAGTCACTTGCCCAGAGTGGTCCAATTAGTAATGAATGGAATTGGGATCTGAAACTGCCTGAAGACTTGGGGTCTGCATTGGGTATGTTGCCCCCTGCTGCTCACCCAAGACAGTTAATGCTATAGTTGAAATACAGTAGTGTTATAGTCTGTAAAAGAGACAATAATAATATTAATATAAAATTTCTACTTCTTAAGAACTTACCATCATGTTCCATTGAAACGTAGGGAATATTTAGCTATATTTCTATTATACTTCTGCATTTAAATCCCCTGAAAAGAGACAATAATTGAAAGGAAAAAAAATCTTGCATTTACTTAAAATATGATAAATGTTTTTATATGGTTACAACATCTACATTCCCACAGAAATTGCTGTCTTGTGACTCAGGAACACCTAGGTAGAATTTAAATTAGAAAGTTGCAGTCTGGGGGTGCCTGGGTGGCTCAGTGGGATAAAGCCTCTGCCTTCAGCTCAGGTCATGTTCCCAGGGTCCTGGGATTGAGCCCCATATGGGCCTCTCTGCTCAGCAGGGAGCCTGCTTCCTCCTCTCTCTCTTTGCCTGCCTCTCCATCTACTTGTGATCTCTGTCAAATAAATAAATAAAATTTTTTTAAAAAAGAAAAAAAAAGAAAGAAAGTTGCAGTCTGAGGAGTAAGGGGCTACATTGAGTTAAGGTTTCATTTTGGCATAAATTAGTAACAAGGGAAAAGGAATGAGTCAACACCAAGCAACGGCCCCCTCTAAAATGGTGATGGAGTGGGCCCAGGCAGTAGTCAGTACAGGTGAGTATATGAAAGGGTTCTGGGGGAAGAGCTGTGGGAAAACAAAGAATCAACTACTGAACCAGGGACAAGTCATGGGAGCTCAGTTCTGAACAAGTCTAGCAATAGTATGTAATTAATGTGGCTTGATTTAATCGACTCCATAGGCAGACTAAAGGCAATAGGTGGGACTCAGGGATGCAATGGTCAATAACACATAATCATTTTAAACCAGTGTTTCCAAACTTGTTAAATCATAGGAGTTGCAAAGAGTACTGGGTAAATAACAACATTCCTAGGTCTTCGATAGAGCTTCACACAGTCAGTATCAGATAGAAAAAAGCCTTTGCATTTTAAACAAATATCCATAACGATGGGTCTTGAAATCTGGCAGATTTAGAAACCACTGATTTTAGACTAATCAACCAAAGAAGGAAGACAATGGTTGTAACTATAAAATGAGTGGTGCATTGTAAATCATTGAGAGGAGATTTGTGTCACACTCCCTTCAGTTTAGAAATGTATGTAATCTTCATTCTTAAGATGATTACTGACCACATACTCCACGCTCATCATTGTGCTTGAAGTGGAAATTTGTGATGAATAGATTGTGGCTTCTCTCCCCAGAAGCATTTAGTCAATAGGAGAAATAACGTAAGTCAATAGGCAATTATAATTCACTTTGATAAATTTAATGTTAGAGTTAAGTATAATGTTTCACAGTAACAAATAGAAGCTTGTAACCGAAGTTTAGGAAACCACACCTAAATTGAGAGTGGAAAGGCAAATGTGGGATAAATGGAGCATATGCACAAAGACTGAAGTTCTCCCATGGAGTAAAGTCTTACGTGAAGTGGGAACAGAGTAGATAGAAGTTGTCAGGAGAGGTACACACAAAAGAGACAGTGAAGGGACTTCAGAAAATATGTACAGTCTCAAGAGAGATTTAAGCAAGGGAGTGATATCATCAGATTTGTGTTTTAGAAAGAACAGTTACTGTAGAGTAGAGAATAAATTAGACTAGGACCAAGTTTATAGTCAGGTTAATAAGAAAGCTGGGGTAGTAATTTAGCCTTTGCTGATAGTCACCTATTATATTAATTTTCTTTGTCCACATAATATGACATATTTAGTGGCTAAAACCACACCCACCTGTCTCTATGGATTAGGAGTTTACACATGGTTTCCCCGGTTCAAGGTTTTATATGGTTGCAATGTGTCAGCCTGGGCTAGGTTCTCATCTGGAGACTAGGGAAGGATCTGCTGCTTTTGTGGTTGTTGGCAGCCTTTAAGTCCTTATGGTTATAGAACTAAGAGCTTCTATTTTTGCTGACTCTTGGCCAGAGATCACCTTTGGCTCCCGTAAGTTCCTTGCCATGTGTAGTTCCCCAATATGGCTTGGGTGGTAGAGGCATCTTAACATCTGTCTACCACACCTTAGTTAAGAAAAAGTCATTAAGGATGAAAAGCAGTGGATAAGTTCAAGCTGTATGGCATTGTCTTGAGTAAGATCACATTGCTTACATTAATTATCATTACAACTGAGTCTCTCATTAACCTGCATCATATTTATTAAACCCAAAACCAAAAAACATCTAAACCTTCTTCCCCTCTGAGGGATATTTTACTCTGTTGGATGCAACTGCTGGGGTTATAGAATAAGTGGCTTCAGCACCATGCAATGATTATAGATTAGGTGTTTCTCTAAGTAGTGAAATGGACTTGGGGAGAAAAGCCCCCACCCCCCGCCAATGGACAGTGAGTTTGAAGACATTCTTTTATTACCAAGAAAAGATGCCCACAGAATGACATCCTTTCCTAGCAATACTAACAACAGCAGGCATTAGTCACAGTCTTGGCACATGAGCAGATGCTAGAGTCCTGGAATTTTACCCGCAAGCGGTTAAAACCAAGCACATCATTTCAACATGTTACAGTTCTTTGACATTTCAGAATAGAGACTACCAGTTAGCTTAACTACGTTAGCCAAAACCTTAGGAAAATTTTCCAAATTATTTCCACCGTGTAGCTGTGCCGTATGTATCTCCAAATTATGTTTTTCCAATATATGTCCCAAATGTAGAGATGATCAAAGCCTGTTCAAATCATTCACAGAAATCCCATAAGCTCTGGAGTATCCTGGGTAGTTAATAGCGCTAAATTAGAAATCCCTTATTTATCTTCAGTGCTACAAGTTCAAATTCTTGAGCATTAATCTAACAATAGATTACAAAGTATCCCACAGCAGTTACACAGATCAAGTATTACTCTTAACTGACTTCCCATACCATTGTTAGTAAATAGGAATGCAAATAGTTGTTTCATTAGTCTTGGTACTGCTAGATGATGTCAGTTTGAATTTGAAATGCCTTCTTGATCACCAAGGTGTTACATCCTTCATGCAAACTAAATTTGTCCCCAGTAAGCATCACCCCAGCAGGTAAGTTCAAACTAGAAAGAGAATGTTGCCCACTGATGCGTTGGCATTATACAGAGCAGCTGTGGAATAGCCTTGTGCTCACTTCCCTTAATATATTGAGTTTTATTTTCTCCAGCTTGCTGCTCCTTCAGGCAAGACACATGGGCAAGGAAAGTAAGTGATGCTTTTAGTCTACAAGTGTAAATTAGATTGTAGAGAAATAACAAATACAGCTAATAAAATAACCATAACAATGCTTGATATTATTAACTGTAATACTAATCATGATAAATACAGTACGATCATTGTAATTACATAATGCTAGCTAAAAATACTAATAATAGCTAATATTGTGGTACATATATGAGCAAATCAGGATGTTGAAGTAGTTAACCACCCTAAGCTTATTCTTATCCCCATTTTAGAAAAGAAACTCAACTCTAGGCCAAGCCCTGAGATTTGTTTTATCCAAAGTACCCAGAGGCAAGATCCACACTCAATTGTATCTTCCTTAAAGTTCTTTGAAGTTCTTAAAGATATACAGTATAGCCAATTCCATTCCAAGGACGTGAAAAAGTAAAATAAAACAACAATCTGAAAAAACTGCTGGTTGAGAAAAAAATAGAAAAATTTTTGAAGAAAAATATATTAAAGAATTCCTACCTACTGTCCATATCTCAAAGTACATTATGCTGTCAGGAAAATATAGCACTGTTTCCTAGAAATCATAATTTAAAAAAGAGTGCAATCCCCTGAGTCTTTAATGCTAACAAACAAATCTGGTGTTCTCTAACTTTAATTTGGTTATTTATTCCTTCTATTTTCTTAAGGTACATTGTTTCCTTTAAATGTTTGACACAATGTATTTCACAGGGTTTAAATAAGGTTGGTCTATTGGGTTGATTGCACCTTGCTCCTCTTTGTTTGCACCCCTCATAAGTAGCATGCAAGGGTCTCTTTGTTACCTGTAGCAAACAGTGGTGGCCAGTGAAAGCATTACCTTCTAATGGCAACAGAGTCCAAGGCGAAAGCACTCAGCTTGGGATTTTTTTTTTTTTCTTTTCTCAGTTTGAATTCTGGACACATAATTATGCCATTACAAATACCGCCTGTGGGAAATGAGGAAGCAAAGCCATTTGTGTGCTATACCAACTGACATACCAGATGACAGCCAACTGCATAGCATTTAGCCAGTAAAACAAACAGAAACCATGTTGAGGCTTCCATGCGTGGAGGAGAATTGCAAGCATATGCTCACCATGCCTTTCTTAATGGAAGGCGCTCAGCTTATTCTAGGTACTTTATGTATCACGTACCACCCGGGGCATTACAGAGTATGAGAGGATCAGGATAAATAGCATAGAGAAATTGTACGGTGTTTGGAAGGTGGGGACGACTTCTCTGTGAAATGATCGCCTCTCTTTTTACTCACTTTCTCTCCCCCCCCCTTGTTTTTTCCTGTTCCCTACAAATTGAGAATATGCCTAATTGGCCAATAATGTCTCAAACTGAAAGTGAAGTCAGTGTCTAGCACATTATCTACAGCTTCCTCCTCAAAACCTTTCTTCTTTCTCTTTTTCACTCCTGGATAGTCTAAATGGTCCACAGCCCAGCTGAGAAATACTGTGCACTTCTTAATACCCACCATCATTTCAATACAATCAGTGAAAATGGAACAGAGCTTTATGGGGAAAACTGTTATGCCTGATTAAGGTGCTGTCTCACCTCCAAACCAACCTTCTCCTCCCCTTTGTGACAGAGCTCTGCAAACCACTTTTCTCCTATACACCCTGCTGCCTGCTAAGTTCTGACAATGAGGGGAACTAGAAGGAGCCTGCTGCATAGGGGAGGAGGAAAGGGCTTACACTTCCCTGTTCTTGGCTGGTTTCCAGTGAGCTTCCTGACTGCTCTGTTGCCTGGGATCATCCTATCAGCAAGGTGTCTTCACTTTGGCAGTGGCAGTTCTATTTCAAAACAGCAAGTGAGTCCAGTTTTCAGTTTCTCTCCACCACTTGCAGAATCAGCTCCATTAATATCAGCTCCATTTCACTGGCGTGCCCTCCTCAGAAGTCTGGCTTACCGTCCCTAGACCCCTCCTCAGAGCTCAGAGATGGCAGCGCCAACCGAGTAGCACCCCCCTTCTTCAGAGAAGTGTGGCACGCTAGGTTCTCTCTTGCCAAGGCCCAGGAGAAATATGGCTTAATGACAAATTCTTAGACTTTCTGTGAACTCTAAAGAACTTCAAGCTTTGTGGAACATTCTAACAGAGCAAATGGGAGATCGAGGCTGTGACTTCATTTATTTTTTTTTAAGATTTTATTTATTCATTTGACAGAGAGAGAGTGTGTGCTCATGAATGAGCAGGGGGAGGGGCAGGCCGAGGGAGAAGCAGGCTCCCTGCTGAACAAAAAGCCCAATGTGATGTGGGACTCCATCCCAGGACTCCGGGATCCTGACCTCAGCTGAAGGCAGCTGCTTAACTGACTGAGCGACCCAGGTGCCCCGAGGCCATGGCTTTAAAGCTGAAGAATTAATTTTTCAGATGCTCTTCACTGAGCATTTTTGGACTCCGTTTTTAGAACCTATTACTATCACTGCCTTCACCAATTTTAGCTGCTCCATCTCCCCTACGAGTTTATGTATCACACTGTAAGCTCGCAGAGGGCAGGAGCCTTCTGTGTTGTATGCTCGGTTTGTTGACAGTGCTCAATATGTCTGAAATGACAACAAGGGAATTGCTTGCCTTCTATAGTTTCTATAGATTTGTGAACTGCAGGTCACTGAAGTGTATGGAGATAGGGTTGTCCCAAAGGAATCGAATGGTAACTTAATAACTACCTTAATTCAGAGCATCAGCAGGAGAGAAAATGTAAGTAGCCACAAGAAATGGCAAATTGTAATTTCTACAGGGCAAAGTGGGGAAAGAGCCAAACAAAATTTTAAAAACCCCAAAAAACTCAGGACAGTTATATTAAGATTGCTCCAGTAAAGCTTTCTTAAAACAGCTGTATCTGAGTCCTGCCTGTTGGCATCATTAATATCATAGGCTCAGAATAGATGCTGTGAAACCCTAAGAAGCTACAAGAGAGTGGAGAGAAACTGAAGGGGTGAATAATACAGTGAAAACACCGAAGTGCTAGCTTATGAGGTTCTTTATTCTGTAGCAGTTTTATCCAGAGCAAGCTGATGGCTTTTCTAATGCCTTAAATCAAACAGCAGGTATCTACAGCCTCAATGTAAGAAATATTAAGCATTAGCCAACTTTCAGACTTGAAATGTTGCCGAGGTGAAGCTGGAAGATTTCTCAGGGTGGTTTCTCTCCCAATTTTTTTTTCTTCTTTTGTTAACCTTCATATCTTAA
This sequence comes from Martes martes, assembly GCF_963455335.1. NCBI lineage: Eukaryota > Metazoa > Chordata > Mammalia > Carnivora > Mustelidae > Martes > Martes martes. The sequence continues at coordinate 31,593,175 of NC_137895.1, read as the reverse complement.
AAACTGATAGAAATAAAATTCCAATTCCATATCCCTCTGTTGTGGATCTCATTGATTGCCATCTAAAGAGAACTCTTTCCGTATGAGTCATGGTTTCAGTCCAAACCCATGGTAAGTACTTTGGACATGTTTATACTCAAAACACTTCTGTTCCTTTTTTTTTTTTTTTTTTTAAATAAAGTACAATGTAGAGATTCAAGATCACAACAAAAAGAACTATGGTCCTCTTACTTTCTCTTTACAAATAATAAATCTTAAGAGATTTTGGCATTAGTTCTAGAGAAATTTCCAGAGGAAAATGTCCTAGACTCTAGAATCATACAGTCAAAATCTCTGTATTATAAAGGAACCAAGAGATCATCTACACCAAGAATCATAAACTTTTCCTGTAAAAGGCCATATAATGAATGTTTTAGGTTTTGTGAGCCATAGAGTCTCATCCCTGAGATGAGGCTATATCAGTGTTTATTGATATAAACATTGGGATATAAACAAGGGGTAAGGTGCCCCTTACCTATCATCCAAGAGCCATAAGGGCTTATGTGGTACAAGAGGGATGGGCCAGCCTTCCCTTCCCTGAGATGAGGCTATATCAGTGTTTATTGATATAAACATTGGGATATAAACAAGGGGTAAGGTGCCCCTTACCTATCATCCAAGAGCCATAAGGGCTTATGTGGTACAAGAGGGATGGGCCAGCCTTCCTTTCCCAGGCTCAAAAGAGTTCTGGTTCCCCATCTGCAGCTTGTCCTCCCACCCTCACAGATGTGCTGTGCAGAGTAATGTTTTACCCTAGCCCTGCCAGCTCATTCCACAATCAAGTCTCTCCCAGGTCTGTCCAGGTCTCTCTTGCTGAGCTCCCTAACCATGATCCATTAAAGGAGGCCCACTCTGCCAGCAACTACACTCTCCATTTTAGGAGAGGCCACAGGTGAGCCGCATTTAAGGTCCCAATAAGCATTCACACAGCTATTTAATTCCTCAGAACACTGTCCTAGAGGAGAGTCAGGACTCTGAGAGGCAGTGGATATAGGTTATTAAGAATATGAACTCTGGATTCAGACACCTCAAACTCAATTTCCAGATATCTTACTCGTCAGCTGTGTGAAATTTGGTAAGATGCTTAGCTAATCTGTGCCTGATTTGCCTGTACAAAATGATTATAATAATACCTACTTCATAGGGTTGATATAAGGATTAAATTAATTAATGCATGTAAAGTGAGTGGAATAATGCCTGACACATAGTAAGCTACATTACAGAATGATAGCAGTTAACCTGGAAAGGCAAAGCCTTCCCGCTCATCTCCTTTGTATAATACTGTAGCTATTATTAGTCTAGCCCCCATAGTAATAAAGCTTAATTGCCCAAGTAGGTATAGTCAGAGGTTCCAAAATGGACTGATGCAGAAATTAAAAAGCTAAATACAAACTGAACATATTATGATCTTTAACTGTAAAAAGATATACATAGGCATAGAAAACATACCGCACAGAACACATGTCAAAATACTGATAGTTATCTTAAGACTATGAGATTATAGATTATTTTAATTCTCTCCTTTATATATTTTTTATAGTTTCCAATACAATAAGTACATGTAACTTTTAATTTTAATAATAAAACTGTCTTTGTGTGTAACTTATTTAAAATAATATATATAAAACTTACATTTGAGTGCTAGAACTTCATATGGTAGAGGCATAACAATAAGGTGAGTCAACTGGCCTGTCCAAACTTTGGTTTGCTGGTAACTAAAAGAGAAATAATATCCCCACTTCAGTTGGTTGTAGGAATTAAAGGAGAAATCACATAAGTAAATCACATTTATAATGTAATGTGCTATATACAAATACAAGAAATTTGATTTCTTTGATTGTATTATTAGGTTTAAAAGGGCATATAAGGTCATATGCTCAGAAACTCTAGGTGTTCATTTATACTCAGGCCATTAGGGGGAAAGTGAATAAAAATTCCGGAAGAAAGTGATTTAAAAACTTATTAAACCATTCTTCCTTCACTTTCTTTGTACATGGTAACAGGAGACAGTGTCTGGTTGGTTTACCTGCTTATAAGATAGAAAACCACATGAACACACCAGGAGTGCTAAGTAGATTTCAGTGCTATAAACACTGAAGTCTGATAGGAGCCTACTTATTAAGGATGAAAAAATAAATAAGACAATTATCCTAAAAAGTTTCACAGGATAGAAAATGTAGAGATAGTCACATGCATTTTTATTCTACTTAATCTCAGAAACACATATATTTTAAATTCTCCTGAAATGTATCTTGATTATTGTAGTTTCTGTTGCTTTTCATAAATTTTAAAGATTGACTTGGATGTTGTTCACGTGCGCACATGTGCATGCACGCACACACACACACACACACACACACATCCCTATCATTTGACTGTTAAAGCCGGCAGACAGATCAGGAAACACGCTCTGTTCCTTTGATTCATTGTTCAGTATTCAGCTGTTATGGACACTAGTTTGCTTAATAAAATGGTGAGTCTGGAAGGCTGTTCCTAAGATAAGCTGAATAAAACGAAGTTCTCAATTCCTTCTCTAATTTTCTAGACTCTTCAAAGGATTCCCCCATCTTTCTCTTTCCCTTCTTCTGCCCAAAGGCAATTGCTGAGACTAACACACTGAAATTTGACTGGAAATTCGAGGAGGGATTAAAAGAACAATTATTCTGTGTTTGTTTTACGAGTCATCACACCACTTTTTGTCACAAACACATGGTCATCAGAAGTAGGTGGATATCAGGAAAGTATGGTCAAAGTGTGGTCAGAGAGCTACATTTCGCTGTCTGGGGCGGTGGCTCCAGTTAGAGGAACTCATTTTGGATACAGTCAGTCACAGATCTCGGCCCTAGTGCTGTGGTCCCATATTGACCACTCACTAGCTTTGTGAACTAAGTGGTTTCTACATGGTTTCCGATCCTCAACTTCCCTACTGTAAAGTGGAAAGCTTAATAAACATGGAGATGTTACAAAGCACAAATGGGTTTATCCTCTTTCTTTCAGTCTTATCCAAAGCAGCCTTAGGCAATGTACATAAAATACAAATGATCTATTTCTTTTATAATGGAGTTACAAAAAATCATGACGTGGTTAAAAGATTGAATTGGGATCCATTCACCTCTTTCATGGGGGAATGCCCCTGGGAAAAAGAAAAAGAGCAGGTAACCCACTAGGTTTAAAATTCTTGTCATTGAGATTTCTGGGTAAAAGACTATTAGTATATGCCAGGAAGTAGAGACTTTGTCTCTGAAATATCCTTATATTTCATAGATTTCCCTGATGCCTCTGGCTAAGGATTACCTGTAATGAATAAGACCCAAGATCTAGGAGGCATAGCTCCCCGAGGGATATCATGTAAGCTGTGCAGTTCTATGGGGTATAAAGTAAAGGTATTTCATAATTGTGGCACTATGGTATGGTATGAAAAGCTAACAAACCACACTCAGGGACTTCCTCTGTTCTGGGCTACAGGGCCATATCTGATGTGGGAAGCACTTTGCAAACTATGCCTTATGTCCCATACCTTCCTCTGCTTCATCTGAGCCTTTTGATACCTTCATCCTCAGTATCATGTAGCTAAACATTGATATCTATTAAGATCTCTGATTCCTATGAATCTTTTTGGACAATCCAGTCCTATCTGTGAGTACAGCAGTATTTCAGAACTACTATATTAGTGATAATAACCACTCGATCATCTTTCCTCTGAGAGAACTCTCTGATCTCACAAATATTTTGACATCATCCCATAATCATGGATGTGTCCCTTCTTTTCACCAGGCCCTTTATCAGTTAGCTCAACTATACTATAATAACAAATGCTTCCAAAATTCAGTGGTTTGAGGATCAAGAAATAGTTATTTCTTTTGTAAAAGTTCCAGGGAGGTGTTTCCTGTTGGGGTGGGATGGGGTGGGAATGCTGCTTCATAGAACTGTTCAAGGACTTGGACTTTTGGAGGCTCTGCCATCTTCACAGGATGTGGCTTCCAGATTCACCCTGGGGGTTGTGACCCTAGACAGCCAGAAAGGAGAGAAACCAAGGAAGAGCAACTTGGGGTATTTTCAGTGCATTCATCACTCCAGTCACTCCCATGGCCCAGAGCTTGGCTACTTGGCCTCACCTAACTGCAAAAAGGGCTGTTCAACCAATATGGCCTTATGCTTGGAAAGAAAGAGTGAAAATGAGCCTGGATTTTGGACAGCTAAGTCTCTACCACAGGCCCTAACTTTTCTAAACTTATAAGATAAATAGATCACTAAAAGGGGTCAGGCAAAGGGTTTTTTGACAAGTCTTTTCTTTTCTTTTTTTTTAAAGATTTTATTTATTTATCTGACAGACAGAGATCACAAGCAGGCAGAGAGAGAGAGAGAGGAGGAAGCAGGCCCCCCACTGAGCAGAGAGAGCCTGATGCAGCCTGATCCCAGAACTCCGGGATCATGACCTGAGCCGAAGGCAGAGGCTTAACCCACTGAGCCACCCAGGCGCCCCAAGTCTTTTATTTTCTATCCAAGATAACATGAAGTAATAAATGCTTTCTTCACTGATTTCTATTCTCTTCTGATTAAGTTTCTTCATTTGTTTAAATAGCTGGGGAGTAGGAGCTCTCCCCCACCCACTACCATCTTAGACCAAAAAGAGAAACACAGCATTAGTCACATTCCACAGATACTCTCCAGAGCTGCATCCAAAGACTGAGTGTATACTCAGTTCCACCAATGCCCAACTCTGTCTTTTGTAAACTGGTCATTTAGGGGTGGGAAGGTCCAAGAACAACCTCTCTTTCTTATACTCAAGTCACTGAGAGGCAATGTCACTGTTTCCGTTCGCTATGGAAAAATAAAAAACTAGCAAATAGCAGACACAAATTCCAAAAAGAGGGAGATGAAAGAATTGGAGGGAGAAAAAAAAAACATTGCTCATTCCTATTTTCTCTCCTTGTAACATGTGTAAATTATTTCCTCAGATGGAAAAGTCAAAATCTACAGCCCCTCACCTTAGGAACACTAGTGACCATTTTTCAATGATGAAGGTAAAGAGCTGTCACAACTCGATGCAAAAGGTTTCTTAGCCCATGAGTAGAAGTTTCAGAGGGCCGCTTGGGATCCAGAGGGAGTTAAATTCCTCAGTTATATGTTATAAATCCACTTAGCTCTCTTTAGGACACCCACAATAATATGGTTTATTTGTGTGGTTATTTGGTTTATGTTTATGTTATTTGGTATGTCAACCATAAGCTTCATGAAAGCAGAGACCTGGTTTGGTGTGTGTGTGTGTGTGTTTGGCTCACTGTATAATCCCCATTGACTGGCATAGGACTTACCATATAAATGGAGCTCAATAATATTTGGTAAAGAGCAGAAAAAAAAAAAAGAGAGAGAGAGAATGGTGGTTAATATTTATTAAAACTTTCCTATATGCCAGACAGTGCTGAGCAGTCTACATACCGATGCCCTGCAGATAGATGCCTCATTATGTCACTTACATAGTGATGAAATAGAGGCTTTGAGAGGTTGGGTTATTTGCACAAGGTCACACAGCTGGAAGGATGCATAGCCACTGAAATTCACAAGTTGGACTGGGTTACTCCCGACTTACATCCTATCAATTCTCTTCTTTGTTCTTATTTTTCTTCTAATCTTTTAAACATCCCCTTTTCTACTGTAATAGCACAGTGAAGAAAGAACTAATGGTCACATTTCCTACGTAGCTCTCACATTGAGAAAAGTGATTTCAAGCTGCAGGTTCTTTCTTAGCTAACTGTTCTATAAGTCCAACCCTGAAGAGTGAGGAAAAGAGCTCCATACACCTGACATTCTCTCTGAAAACCTGAGGCCATAAACACAGTTGGAGAACACCGGTACAAGGAAATTTTTTACAAAAAAAAAGGAATCTGAGTGTGTCACTAACTATTAGCACTTAAATATAAAGAATAAAAGCAAAATTCAGGTACTATCCCCAAATTACTATAACTTGCAGTTATAAAGGTAGAATATTTGGAAGTCCTACTCTTTCTTGTATTTTTTTCGCCAGGTTCAGTGTTCATAAAATTATAGTCATCCCAGGCCTAACAATACCTACATTGTGGCTTAATCTGTTCTTTTGTAAATAACAGTTTACCAAGGGCTTTTCAACATCAGCATTGTTGACATTTAGGATGAGATAAGTATGTTGTGAGGGGGCTGTCTTATGCATTGTAGGATGCATTTAGCATTATCCTCTGCCAGCTACATACCACTAACATCCCTTATGACCATCAGAATGTCTCCAGGTATTGCCAAATATCACCTGGGGGGCAAAATTACTTCTGGTTGAGAACAAATGCCCTTGCAAAATTTTTAGTTTAGTTTTTTTTTTTTTTCCCCCACAAAATCAGGAAAAATACAACTAAACTTTGAGTCTGTGACAGTTACCAGTCTTCCTCCCATCTGATGTGAGGTATATCTGAAGAATACTCAACAATAGCTTTAGAGCTCAGTACCACCAACTTCTTTTCTTTCCATTTTATTGAGGTAGAATTAATGTACAACGCTGTTGGTTTAAGTTGTACCAAATAATGATTTGATATGAACATATATTATGAAATGATTACCACAATAAGCTAACATCCATCAAATCACATGTGTACAGTTTTTCTTTTTATAATGACAACTTCTAAAATCCACTCTTTTAGGGGTACCTGGGTGGTTCAGTTAGTTAAACATCCAAGTATTGATTTCAGCTCAGGTAATGAGCTCAAGGTTATGAGATTAAGCCACATGTTGGGCTCTGTGCTAAGAACAGAGTCTGCTTAATACTCTCTCTCTCACTACTCTCTCCCCATCTCTTTCTAAAAAAGTAAATAAATAAATAATAAAATCCACTCGTTCAGCAACTTTCAAATATATATAATTGTATTGTTCAAATATATAAATATTTAATATTGTATTGTTAATGATAATGTACAGCCAGTAATGATAATGTACAGCCATGCTGTACATTACATCCCATAATTTATTTAGCTTTTCATTGTATTTATGAATATTCATGGGTGAGGTCTTCTCTTGTGAGACAAATGTGCTAATAGCCTTTTTCCTAGGAGAAGGGATAAGCATGTGTGATACAGAAATTCCTGAATAGAGTACTAGTGTGGATCCACGATCCTTTTCTTCTTCCAACAAGCTAAGTTGCTCAATAAATATTTACTGAATGACTAGACCAATGAAAAAACTATCCAGGATCTCAAAGGATGTTCAGGGAGTATATTTCCATAAGACATTAACATATGTTATTCAGGAAAATAGGGGAATAAGTTGTTAACTAATTTTCATTTCACTCTGGGTAAATCAAAGTAAACAAGTTTCTTTCAAGCTCCTCAGAGTCTTTAATGGACTACACTGGAATTTTCTGCTCTACAAGGAAGTCAGTCATAATATGTGGAATTTCCTAAAATTATTTGACACAAAATTTTCACTATAATAATTTTCTCTTCTTTTGTTTCAGTTTGGGAATACATTTTCAATACTACTGAATACATTTAAAGTAAAACAGCAATATTTAACATCACCTGAAGTTAGAATTTACCAAGAATAAATATTTTCAGAAGACAAATTACATAAGCATGTTATAGGAAATATCCTGTATTTACTCATTCTGATGGGAAATCTGCACCATCATAACCAAGAAGTGAATCTGGTATAAAATACCTCCTGTTGTTACCTATCTCCCCACCGTTGACATTTTGCTTCCCTATTCCATCATCATTAAAATATAAAATGGCTTCAGGTTTCCAGTCTGGCATGTAAGGAATCTAGAAATTGACATTTTATCTAAACAACAAGTAAAGCCGAACAAACTGAAAATAGCAGCAACTGTTCTTAAAAGTGAAATCACAAGGCAAACCACTGGCCCCAAAATTGGAAAGAGGTACAGGCCAAAACAAAGCAGCATAACTCCCCAGAGCAGAAACCCTCTGGAAGAAACCTCCTTAAGAATCAGTAACCGATAGGGGCAGAGTGAAGGGAGGAGCTTGAACTCTATATAATTGATTAATGGCTGGATGCTCAGTGTGGGCAACTCTGAGAGTTAAACACTCTCATGGGAGTTTTACCTTCAGAAGTCCTACTAGGTCCTCACAGTGAACATTAGAGAAAATGCTTCCAGCAGGGAAAGAGGAGAAGTAACCACTTTGAATACAGCAGAGCATTCTGTTCTTAACAAGGCCTTCCCTCAGAGGAAACTATTTTACCAGAGCCTAAAAATCAGGAAAGAGGGAAATCGCCAACACCAGTCCCCACCAGAAACTATCTATCCCCACCCATCTGAAGGGTGAAAAAGCTGAGAAGCTTTGATGAGACTCGTAGGCCAGAGGCACAGGCTCACAAAAACCCTGGGACCTAATCATAGCTTCCCTTTCCCCCACACCTGTTCTGCAGTTGCTCTTACATAGTACATCATGTCTGCTTTTCAACAAAATTTACAATTCACGCTAAAAGGCAAAAACAGTTTGAAAAGACTCAACAAACATGTCAGATATGACAGAAATGGTCAGACCAGGAATTTTAAAAGCTGTGATTAATATGCTAAGGGTTTTCATGAAAAAAGTAGATAGCAACAAGAAACAGGCAGGTAATGTAAGCAGAGAGACAGAAATCCTAAGGAAAAAAATCAAAAAGAAATGGTGGAGTTAAAAACATAATAGAAATAAAGAGTACTTTGGATGGGCTCATTTAGAGACTGGAAATGGTTGAAGAAAATCTCTGTGACAGGAAAAAAGATAAATACTGTAGAATCGCATTTATACATAGAGTCTTAAAAACAAACACAGTACACACACATACACACACACACACACACAAGCCAAGCTCATGGATATCAAGCTCATGGTTACCTGAGGCAGGGGATGAAGGATAGGTGAAATGGATCAAGGGAGTCAAAAGTTATAAAATTCCACTTATAAAATAAGTCATGAGGATGTAACTAACATCTAGCATGGTGACTATACTTAATGACACTGTATTTGAAAGTAGCTAGAGGAGATCATAGAAGTTCTTATCAAGGGGCATCTGAGTCACTCAGTCAGTTGAACGGGCTACTCTTGATTTCCGCCTCCATTCATGATCTCCAGGTCCTGAGATCAAGCCCCACATTGGGGTTTGTGCTCACCAGGGAGCCTGCTTGGGGTTCTCTATTTCCCTCCCTCCCTCTCTCCTTGCCCCTCCCCACTACGCATGCACTCTCTCTCTCTTAAATAAATAAATAGATCTTTGGAAAAAAAAAAAAAAAAGAAAGTTCTAATCAAAAGAAAAAAATTATAGCTATGTATAAAGGTGGATGTTAACTGCACTTATTGTGATGACCACTTTTGTAATACAAATATTGAATCATTATGTTGTACGCCTGAAACTAATATAGTGTTATGTCAATTATGCCTTGATTTAAAAAAGAATCTGTGTGCTTGATGATACAAGAGAAACTTCTAAAACTGGAAAGCAAAAGAAAAAAATGAAAAAAATAGAATATCAAAGAATTATAGGACAACTAAAAATGTGCAACATATGCATAATGGGAACACCAAAACGTGAAGAAAGAAAAAAATGAACAGGAGCAATATTTGAAGCAATAATGACTGAAAATTCCCCCCAAATTAATGTCAGGCACCAAACCACATATCAAGGAAACTCAGAGAACATCAAGCAGAGTAAATGCAAAACAAAACAACAACAACAAAAAACTACAGTTAATTTTTTAAGATTTATTTGGGGGGAGGGCGGGCAGCAGAGGGTCAGAGGGAGAGGGAAGAGGAGAATATCAAGCAGACTCCCACCCTGAGCAGAGAGCCCAACACCGGGCTGAATCTCACGATCCTGAGATACATGATCTGAGCCAAATCAAGAGTCAGACACTTAATCAAGCCACCCAGACGCCCCCCAAAACTACACTTATGAATGTCATATTCAAATTTGAGAAAATCAAAGGTAAAAAAATCTTTAAAGAAGTCAGAGGGTGAAAAAAAAAAAGCACTTTACATAAAAGAAGCAAAGATGGGGCGCCTGGATGGCTCAGTGGGTTAAGCCTCTGCCTTTGGCTCAGGTTATGATCTCAGGGTCCTGGGATTGAGCCCCGAATCAGGCTCTCTGCTCAGCAGGGAGCCTGCTTCCCACTCTCTCTCTGCCTACTTGTGATCTCTCTCTCTGTGTCAAATAAATAAAATCTTAAAAAAAAAAAAAGGAGCAAAGATAAGAATTACATCTGGGAAAGGAAAAAAAGAATTACCTGTAACTTCTCAGAAACCATGTAAGGAAGAAGAGAATGGAATGGAATGTTTAAACGGTTGAGAAAAGAAAAACAGCGAACTAGAATTCTGTATCCTGAGAAATTATCCTTCAAAAATGAAGGAGAAATAAAGAATTTCTCAGATAAAAACTGAGGGAATTTTTTGCCAATAGACCTATCTTGCAAGAAATGTTAAAAGTTCTTCAGAGAGAAGGAAAATAAAGCAGAAAAGAAACTTGGATCTACATAAACAATAGAAGCACATAAAGGAATAAGTAAAGGAAAAGTAAAAACTTACTTTTCTTATTTTAACTTAACAGATAACATTTGTTCAAAATAATAATGGCAACAATGTAGTCAATGTGCTTATGTGTGTGTGTGTGTGTGTGTGTGTGTCTGTGTGTGTCTGTGTGTCTGTGTCTGTATATGACAACACTGATACAAGGGACAGGAAGGAAGGATTAGGATTATTTTATTTTCATAAATTACTTGCACTATCCGTGAAGTGGTATAGTGTTACTCAAAATGAACTTTGATGAGTTGTAAACATACATTGCAAGCTTGGTGAAACCACTAAAAAAAGTTTTAAAAGAAGAATAATTGATTCTAAAAAAGGATAGAAATTGCCAAAACTTTGAAGCAACCAAGCGACCAAAATGTCCTTCAGTTGGTGAATGGATAAAGAAGTAGTGGTACATCCAGACAATGGAATATTATTCAGGGCTAAAAAGAAACCAATCCATGAAGAGACACAGAGGAACCTTAAATGCATAAGTGAAAGAAACTAATTTGAAAAGGCCACATACTTTATCATTCCAACTATGTGGAATATGCAAAACTTTGGGGACAATAAAAATTGCAATTCTGGAAAATACAAAACTATGGGGACAATAAAAATTGCAATTCTGGAAAATGCAAAACTATGGGGACAATAAAAAGATCAGGAGTTTGAGGGAAAGGAGGGATGAATAGGCAGAGCGCAGGAACTTTAGGGCAATGAAACAGTCCTGTATGATACTGCAACAGTGGATACATGTCATTACATACTTGTCAAAACCCCCATAATATACAGCACTGAGACTGAACCCTAATGTAAACTGTGAACTTTGGGTGACAACAATGTTTCAATATAGGTTCATCTATTATAACAAATGTACCACTGTAGTGTGGGATGTGGATAGTGAGGAGGGGGAGGGGAGAAGGGAGGGGACAGGGAATATATGGGAACTGTACTTTCTACTCAATTTTGTTACTAAAATTGCTCTAAAAGTTAATTAATTTTTTAAAAACTGATATAAACCATATCTCATCCTTCAAGAGCTAGGATCTCTAACTGTCAGAGGGGTGCAAACAAATCTAATAAACTAATTTGTACCACTGAAAGCATTCTGTATGGCACTGAATAGCTGAAAAATCATCAGGGAAAAGACAGTCACTCAATTCTTCATTGAAAAAAAGAAATAAGCTACATTAGTTACAGAAAAGAGGTTTAGCAATGAAGGTGACACAAAGGAGCTAGAAGGGAAGTCGGAGTCACAGAGAAAAGAAGTAATGAGAATGTTCTATCCAACCATGAAAAAGGACATAATGAAGGGTGAGAATGAAGTGGCAGCATGGTCATTTTGGAAACAGCAACTTCATGCCTGTTTGAGAATTGTGAATTTTTATGTGTATCATTTACATCTTTAATCCTTTTATCATACATGTAAAATGAAAATAATATATATTCTACTTTCCTGGGTTATGAGCTTTTAAAATTGAGAAAATGCACATCTTCAATATAGCATTTAGTGAACAGCACTTTATTTGTTCTCATACCCATCTAAGTGAACCTGAGTTTCTAGAGGGCAGGGACTTCGTGTCCTCTTCACCTCCCTAATCTTACCATTTAACATAGTGTCTGCCATATGGTGGTCTTAATTGATACTCATTGAATACAAGAAAATGGGAAAAAGAGAAGGAGAGACGGAGAGAGGAAATAAAGGGAAGGGGGAGGCAAGGAGCGACAAAATAAGGGAAGTAATAAAGGAAGGTGAGAGGGAGGGAAGGAGGAATTAAGAGAGGGAATGAAGGAAAGAATCTAAGAAAGAAACAATCTAAGAAAGAAAAAGTGGAATCAAATTCATCAAAACCCAAAGTCCTTTGTCTAGAAGAGATAAGAGACTATGGCTGAAAGGAGCAAAGCTATGTAATTGATCTGACAGATGAATGAAGTAAGGATAAAAAGGGAATTTCAAGGGGTTCAAATAATGAGTTGTATTTATGGCGCTTTGTAAGCATGTGTGCCTAATTGGTCTTAATAGTGCTTCAGTCCATTTACCCCATTGTCCTTCAGGGTTTCAGGGCAATAAATTATAGAGCATTTGTCCTGTCTCCCTAGAAAATGATATAAACATATTTATCCTTCTCTATTCCACAGAGAAAGTGAGGCAGCAATTTTGACATATAATGTCATTCTTTGCATTCGTATTTTTAAATGCCATTGCAAAGAAACATATCCTGGCTGAATGTTTTCCAGCTATACATAGCAGTCTAACAGAGGGTGAAGCAGTCCGTGGAGAAACAGATATTTCGTCTCTTTCTTTGTCTCTCTGATTCTGTCTCTGCCTCTTGTACACACACCCCTTTTAATTTGTTTATCAAAATAATTGAATTTCTCCAATTAGATAATTACCCTTTCCCCAAATTTAAATCTTCTGTATTAGCTTCTAACAATTTACTCATCTATATCAACACCTACTCTATTTTCTAACAACAAAAAAAATGATTACCTATTTTACACAAGTCTGTGGTATCCCTTTTGCTGATACTAAATAAGTAAATGTTTCTTTTTTTTCTCATCCTTTTTGGAAGACACTAACATTTTATTAGTTTGGCTTTAACTCTGCACTTTCTTCCTTTATGCACTATTTCTTTTCTTTTTTTATTTCTTACGTCCTCCTCTATTCCCTGATGGAAGGAAGATTACCATCCCTGACTCAAACACTCGTGACTGACCGGCCCCAACAGCTACACCTGATTTAAGTAGGGCCCAGGCTGCAATGTCACCTTTCTTAGGAGGCACATATACCAAAGCTGCAGCCTGGCCCTTGAGAGGAATACCAAATTTGAACCAGGGATACCCGGGTTGCTCTCTTCTCTATGCTAATGCAATTTATCACAGCCAGCGTGATTTCAGCAAGAGCATCCAGAAAAAAAAAATATGCCCCAGTGTCCCTGCCTCCATCTGTTTTTATGCTTATATTTTCAAATACTATAGAAGCCTCCAAGCTACATTATAGTTTTTCTGGACCCTTATAATCTGAAATAATTAATTTTTCTTTATATAAAATGTCTTCGATGAAAAGGTTATGCTTTGTTTATTTTCATTACTGAAGACTTCTACTGCGAGCATCAGGGAGTTAGAAATAAATGTGCCCAAACAAAATGTCTTACTGTGAATGCTTCCTAGATTCATCTTCTATTTCAGTGATACTGCCGACCTCTGGCGTTCAGAACACTGATATTTTCTTTAACTTCCTTTACATTTATTATTTTCAAGCTTTCTTCTGGGGTTTGGCTCTTTTATTAGGGAAATCTGATAAAAATTCTATATTCAGTAATAAATAACTGCCTTTTAATGAGAGAACCAAATCTGAGAATTAGGGATTGGGGACTTTTTAAAAATCTGAATTTTTAGAAGAGATACAGACATTTTCAATGATCATCATAGACATTCCCTTTGAAACATCTCAAACTGAACACAATCCAAAACCAAACTCCCCATTTCTCTTCCAGCCTTCAGCCTTCCATTTGCTCATGCTAAAGTCCTTGGAGCTAACCTTGACTTCTCTATCTCTCTCTCACTAAAAATCCATGAGAAATCCTTTGAACACATCAGGATTCAGCCACTCTTTACACTCTTGCCACCATTACTCTGTCCCAAATCCCATACTCTCCCACTGGGATTATGGTGCTAACTTTCTAACTGGTCTCCCAGAGACTATATATAGCTTCCCTCCTACATGGAGTTTGTTCTCTTTAGCGGCCATCATGGTCCTTTGGAAATGGAAAGCAGATGATGGCATTTCTCTGCTCTAAACCCAATGGCTTCCAGGGCTCTCCAAGAAAAGGTTAAAGTCTGGAGATACCAACAAATTCCTATCTAACCACACCCCACCTCCCTAATAACTTCACTTCATATGTCAACACCACCCCAAACCCACACACACAATCTAGCAACACGGACTTTTTTGGTTATTTCTTAAACAAAGTCACTGGCCAGCATGACCTGAAGATTCTCAGCTTCATTAATCTTTCTCAGCTTCATTAACCTTTAAACTGGATTTTCTTGACTTGAGGCCCCTGACTTCATTTTTCTTAGAGTTTTTCCTTTAGAAAACCTGTAGTTGTACATTCTTTCTCTTCCCTTTTGAGATGCAAATAGTTTCCTTGTTTAAAATCCGGAAATGTCTGGGGTGCCTGGGTGGCTCAGTAAGTGTCTACGCTCAACTCAGGTCATGATCCTGGAGTCTTAGGATCAAGTCCCAAGTTGGACTCCTTGCTCAGCGGGGAGTTTGCTTCTCCCTCTGACCCTGCCCCTCTGATGCTTTCTCTCTCTCTCTCTCTCTCTCTCTCTCTCTCTTAAATAAATAAATAAAAACCTTAAGAAAAAAAGGAAAGAAAAGAAAAAGAAAACCCAGAAATGTCTTTCTCAAGGACCTGAGAGACATATCTTTGAAATGTGACTATCAAGGAAGATAGCGCCCCATCTTCCAGTCTCTGTGGGATAGTAAGAGACTAACTTCCATGTTCTACATTCTAACACTACCTCCTGTCCATGAAGATGTGAAGAAGTTTACTTTTCCTTTGGGTAAAGCCAATTAATAGACACAGATGGCTTCTGATTTCCCCACCAACCAAGCTCTTAAAAATCTCCAGTCCTTTGTTTGTAGATTTCGATCTCTGACTCCTGTTACAATAGTCTTAAATAAAATCTTTGCCTGTTTCTTTGTAGGGTGTAATTTTTCAGGTATACAAATTCCCTAGGCTCTGACTTGTGCACCCACTTCCTTCAGACCTTTGTTCAAAATGCCACCTGATCTGTGAACTCCTCTACTCTGCATAAAATTGTAAATTCTACCCTCTCAAATATCCTATACACTTTAATTTGCTTCATCCTTCTTCATAGAATTTATCATTATCTGAACTTACTATATATTCATTTTCTCTCTGTTTCTCTCCAATACAGTATAAGCTCCATGAGGGCAGGAATTTTTTTTTCTTTTTTCAGGTTTGTTTACTGCTATAATCCCTCACATTTTGATAAAGGTATTGAGGATATGTTCGAGTAAGTATTTGTTGCGTGCAAGAAGAAAAATGAACTGAGAAATCAATGGCCACGGTGCCTTTTGTGTCTTAAGAGGCAAAAATCCAAGTTCAAACTGTAATAATTCAGTTATCCAAAACCTGTCAATTTCTGATCTAAACAGGCTGAGCACGTTCGTTGGTATAGTCTGTGAAATAAATATGTGAACGCATTCCAAATGCAACTTTACCTAGGATGTAGACAGATATGAGGTAAAATAAGGAAAAGTAATAACTGAAAGAGGATTCCATTAGGAAAAAATGCACACTTCATAGGCTTATCACTTCTCCTTTGCTTTCCTGTATTTCCAATTCAGTGACTATTGAGGAATCTACAAAATGGAACTTTAAAAGACATAGCAATGAATAAAATGTAGTTCCTACTATAAAAAGTTATGTTCTAATAAGAAAACAACTTTGAAATGGAAATTAGGAAGAAAGTTACTAATGATAATTGAACTGGGTTGGCTCAGGTCATGAGCTCAGTCAGGGTTGGCTCAGGTCATGAGCTCAGTCAGGGTCCTGGGATTGAGCCACAGGTCAGCAGGGAGTCAGCTTGAGATTCTCTCTCTCTCTCTCCTTCTGCCCCTCCCTACCCACCCTCCCACACCTCCACGCCCCCCACATGCATGCACACACATGCATGCACACACACGTAGTGCTCTCTCTTTCTCAAGTGAATAAATAAATCTTCAAAAAAAAAAAAAAAAACTTGTCAATTGCCAGTTTACTGGAATAGTTGATAGAATACCTTCTGCAGAGAGGACCTTTACTGTGCCCTGGCCTGCATTGTACTCCTCACCCCACCCAGGCCCTGTAAAGTAATGCTGTACTTCAGAGTAAAGAACAGTGGTCAGCCGTCTGTCACCTAACTTGTGAAACGCTGAAAAGTTATTCTCTCTTAGCTTAGATCTCTCCAGTATTATTCAAAATAACAATACTAAGAGCTAACATACAGAAAGTGCTTACCATGTGCCAGGTGCTATTTAAAACACTTTACATGGATCATCTTATTTACTCCTCTCAACTCTATGAGGTTGTATTATTAATGACCCTATTTACCTGCCAAGAGTCATACACCAGTAAGTGGCAGAATCAGGACAGTTACAAAAATCAGGTGAAGACGTTGGATAAATTATCATATAAAAATTGTACAGCTACTAGCTAAGGGAATAAGTAGTAGTTGGCATAAAAAATGTATAATACCCTGCTTTCCACCAAAGGCCCTAAAATACCTATCTAAAGGGAACTACATCATTAATATCTATTCACAGCTTGCCATTGGGTTCCTCAGACCCTTAAGAAGAGAGGATTATATATGACTCCATCCTTTCACAACCTATAATGAACTCATTTAAATCCTGTGGCCAATTTTAAACATTTTGTAGAGACACTATTGCCAATGGTAGAGCATCTTTCATTTGTAAAAATAATCCTAATTGCTGGTCTTACAGCTGCAGTTTGCAAAACATAAAAATGAAAATATGAACTTTCCAAGATTATTTTGAAATAAAAAAGAGGGAAATTTGTGTTAATCTTTAAAGAGGTTAAGAACGTAGCATTTGGAATCAGAAATATTTAGGTTCAAAATGTAGTATGACATTTTTTGGATATTAACTTGAACAACTTACTGAACTATTTGGAACTGAAGTTTTTTCATATATTGGAAGATAAATTTAGTGCATGTTTTGAAGAATATTTTGAGAATTAAATTCAATAATACATATAATTCAATGAGTATATGCCTATCATGGAAAAAGCACTCTGGAAATTATTGTTACTCTTGGTGTTATTGGTGCTATATTTTGCAGAATCACAATAACATATAGCATTTCAATAAAATATAATTTTCACCAGTGATATAAATTATTAATATCATAGTATTATAGAATTTATTATATTTTAATTTTCAACTTTAGAAAAAATACTAAAGTTTCTTAATTATACTATATTCTAATTTGGTTTTCTCTTTCAAATAGTTTTTTTTTGTTTCCTTTTCTGATAGACTATATTCTCACTGAAGACAGAGATTGAGTCTCCTTCATTTGATTCAACAATTCTTTGTTTATTGCCAGCTTTGTGTCAGCCATCATTCTAAGCTCAGAGAAATAAATAATTAACTAAAAAGAAAAAGTTCTTATCTTCATTAGGCTTTTTTTAGGATAAAACCTGGCAATAAACAAACAAATAAATATACTATATATAATATATATTTAGAGGGATACTCCCACTATCTGAATAGGAACTGGTTCATAATAGGTATTCAATTAATCCAAATTAATTTAATTTGATTATTTTAATATGTCTTTATAATGTGGAAAATACGTAGAGGTATGTGGGAGTGAGCTCTTTCCAGCTTAGTAGAGCAGATTATGTGCATTTCTTTCTAATTCTGTGTTCAGTGACAACTTTTGTAACTTTAAATTAGCCTGGTAGAAGAGTTTTTACCCTACAAAATCAACAATGCTACAAACTGCAGCTGTTTTTTCTGAGACCCAGTAGTTAAAAATTTATCAGCACACTCCCTGATTGAGGCTGACCAAGTGTGGAATCTGAATTTTATGTACTTCTGAAAATGAATAATACTTACTATATCACATGACTATATTAACATATGTTAATATAACAGCACATGAATATACTAATATATTTCAGATAGTAAAATTTACAAATTACGTAGCACCATGTTAGTCTGAAGATGATTTTTAAAATACACTTATATAAATAGAATTGTTTTCTCCCAATAATAAGTACCTATCTCTTGCTTATTCAGACCCATAGAAGATATAGAACATGGATAACCCAGTAAATCAACTAACTAATAAATGTCTCTTGTTTAATATTAAGTATGCCTTTTAAATAAACAATTTGTGTTTTGAGTAAGAATTTATTTAGTATGATATTAAGCATTTTATATACCTTAAACATAATAACTCTCTATCTATTGAGGGAAAAGAGAAGCTTCTGGGTGTTAGAAGGAAGCAAATTTGAAATTATTTTCCTGTGGAAAATCCCATGAAAATCATTCAGAAAAATATGGAGAGCTACAATGCCCTGGGCTAGAAATTTCCCAGGACCTCATGCCTGAGGAGTATAAATTATTAAATCATAATTTAAAAAAAATAAAAAAGCACTTTAAGTTCTGCTACAACATGTTATTTATTTTTTAAATTTTGGTGGTATAATGTATAAAATTTGTTTTATTATGTTTTAGATATATATTTCTACTAAATATTGGATGTAGATTTGTTTCTGAATTAAAAACTTAAGGAAGGAAAACACTTATGCGTCCTTAGTCACCCAGAGACCTCATAGAAGAGGAATAAGTGAGTCTGAGAATTACCAATCTGTTCTCCAAAACCACTTCAAAATGTATTTCTAGCCTACGCCCCACCTGTAACAACAAGATTGTATTGTATTTAGTTCAATAGTAATAAATGCTTATCATTTATGGAAAACTACCCGTATCCTAGAAACAATTCTTGGCACTTCATATATTATCTCGAGTGCCCCCTAACAACCCTGTCAGGAAACCCAAATATTACAAATGAGTAAATTTGTGCTCAGAGGCTAAGAATCTCCTCTTGGGTCAAACCAATAGCAAATGATAAACCCAGAAGTCTAAAAAAAATGCACTTCTGGCTCCAAAGCTCATGTGAGTTTATTGAACTTATTGGTACTTACCTACTTTTCCTGCTAATCACCCTTAATTTGTTCTATGGCAGTCTTGTTCCTGGGGAAAAGAACATAAACATCAGTTTGGCAGTGGGGGCAATTATCTCCATAAACACTACCATCCAAAACCAACTCAAAGCAGATTGAATTGGAACCAAAAGTTTTCCCAGCTTCAGTGTGGATGATCTGTTTTGATTAGCTTTACAAATGGTGCAAATGTCCTTTTGAGTTCATGCCAGGAACAAAGTAGAAGTTCTGGCCTTTTTTTTTTTTTTTTTCCTGCCAAGCAGTTTATACTTAAATTTGTGACAGAATAGTTGTAAGTAAAAAGAAACTGTCTAGCTAGAACTTCCATTTCGAGGTCAAACGGCAGCTTCTTTTTTTTTTTTTTTAAAGATTTTATTTATTTGACACAGAGAGAGAGAGAGAGAGAGATCACAAGTAGGCAGAGAAGCAGGCAGAGAGAGAGGGGGAAGCAGGCTCCCCACGGAGCAGAGAGCCCAATGCGGGGCTCGATCCCAGGACCCCAGGATCATGACCTGAGCTGAAGACAGAGGCTTTAACCCACGGAGCCACCCAGGTGCCCCCAAATGGCAGCTTCTATTAAAGAGGCCAAAAGTCATGTTCAAAGAAAGACTTTCTACAGTAAACTTTCCTTAAAGATAGTATACACGGACGATAACATTTGAGTTGAAAACAAGCTATTTGAGTCCCTCAAGTAAACCTAAGGAAAAAGAATGTAGGTAAAAATAGTTGTGTTGTGAGACAAGAAGTTATGTACAATCCAGGAATAATGAATTAAATAAAAAGAAAGATACTATGAATTACACAGTCCCCTAAGTCATAAATGATGAGGGACCGGAAAGCAAGCTGAGGGCAAAGCACAAGCTGACACCCTGCGAACTCCCCTCCCCCCACACCCCCTTAACCCCTAGGTGGGATATGTGTGACATTCCTCAGGCACTCCTTCCCTAAGGGAAGGAAAAAACAAATGGTTAACTAATAGAGCTCACATTCCAGCAAGATAGGAATCTCTTTCAGTTTACAAAGGTCTCAGTGATTTACAAGAAAAAAGCATTCTTATCAATAACCTAATTTCCAGAAGGAAATTCCCAACTATCTTAATGTTAATGCTTTACCAGAGGGAAAAACAACCTTGACAATGGCAAAGCCTCTGGTATCTCCTTGGTCCACTTTGGCATTTGAAAGTTCTTTTTGAAAACCTTTCTTTTTCCTTACCCCCAACTTTCACGTATATAGTCAGTTACCCCTCACAATTCCAGTGTAGCAGCTCTTTCTGCCCCTGGGTCCCGTCCCTGTGCTTTAATAAAATCACCTTTTTGCACCAAAGATATCTCAAGAATTTTTTCTTGGCCATCAGCTCTGGACCTCACCTACATTCAAAACTACATCAAAACTTGTCAGAGGACAAGGGCCTAATTTCTTAAAAATGTGCCCTTATTTATTTACAACATATGTTTAGAGGGTTCTATGTGACTTAAGGAGTGAAACATACCTGCCAGCCTCTCTTTCTGCCTTCCTTTATTTACCCAAATATTGCAAGCATACCAGTTAGTTAAAACATATCAAACTTTTCAGTCAGTGGTACATTTCTAAAAGTGCTGTGAATCACGTATGCATTCAACATATACTTTCTGTAAATTTTAAAGTTTTGCCTGTGACATTTGAGTGTTTGATTTATCTGAAATTTACTTTTTGCATGATATTAACGATCCATTATATTTTTTTCTTGTGTGGATGCTCAATTTCCTGAAACATTTATTTAATAGCCTTTTTTCTCCGTTCACCTGAAGTACCACTTCTGCTATGTATCAGATTTATATAGACTGTAGATTTGTTTTCTATTTTCCATTTGTGCCTCAAATGTCAATACAATGTGGTAACAAATTTAAAATATAGCTTTATAATATTAGATAGCTTTATAATAATAAATTTTAATTTCTGACAGAGCTACTCCTCTCATTTTACTTTTCTCTATTAGCAGGGCCTTGACTATTCTTGAGGCTTTGACATTTCATATTAATTTTAAAATAGGCTTGTCAAGTTTCATGAAAAGAACTTATTAGGATTTTTGATTGACATGATATTGATAAGCCAACTTGCAGACAATAGACATTTTTAACATATTATGTCTATCCATGAGCATGGTATAGCATTTAATTAATTAATTTAGGTGTTGTTAATAATTTTTATTACAGTTTTATGGATTTCTGCACCAAAGTCTTACCCATTTGTTATTTTATTCCTAGACATATTTTTGTCATTTTTATAAATATATCCTTTCTCACTATTTGCTTTTTCTATGTATGTGTATTAGTACATAAAATACAATTTACTTTTGTATATCAATTTTATATCCCAAAGTAGCTAATTTCTCTTAACAGTTCTAATAATTTGTAAATATTTGGAGATTTCTCTGTAGACAGTTAACACCTAGGAACAATGACATATTTATTTCCTTAATTCCAATTATTATAGGGGTTATTACTTTTTTCTTATCTTACTATGACTACTAAGACCTTTAGGAAATTGATAAGGCAATGATAGTGGGCACACTTGTTTTGATCTTCAATTTAAAGCAAATTATTTAACAATCACAAGTGAATATGTTCATTGTAAGAGTTTATGAATAACCAGTTTAAAGAGATTCCTCCTATTCCTAGTTTGCTAAGAGTTAGATGCATTTCACAAACTTTGACACACAGAATTTTATCATTCATTGCTGAGTGTATTTTAATTACATTTCTTTCTTTAATTCATGAGCTGCTGAGTGTTTTAATTTCCACATAAATGGGTATCTTTAATAATTTTTTGTTGATTCTGACCAAATTGTGTTATCAGAGAAGATGCTACACACATAACACATTTTTTAAAATTTGTTACAAATTGCTTTATGACCAAATCTATGGTCATTTTTCATAAATTACCAATGTGTGTTTGAGAAAAAATGTGAATTCTTTAGTTGTTGTATATAGTAGTTGTACAGTTTTCTATTGCTCTATAACAAGTTACCATAAATTAGCCACTTAAAACAAAACTCATTTTTTAGCTCATAGTTCTAGCTCTGATCAGAAGTCCATGGTATAGCTAGGTTCTCTGATCAGAGTCTTAAATGGCAGGACTGTATTCCTTTTGGAGTCTCTAAGGAAGAATCTACTCCCAAGTTTATTCAGGATGTTAGCCAAATGGAGTTCTTGCAGTTGTAAGACTGAGGTCCCTATCTTTTTGTTGGCTGTCAACAAAGCTGGGGACCACTCTCAGCAACTAGGTAACACCCACAAACCTTGTCATGCAGCCTCCTCCATATTCAAAGCCAGCAAGAAAGACTCTCCTATGCATTGATTCCCTCCCATGGTTTTAATTCCATTCATCAGGTTAAAAATTCAGTACCTTTTGGTGGGGGGGGGGTAAGATTTTTTTTTTATTTATTTATTTGACAGACAGAGATCACAAGCACGCAGAGAGGCAGGCAGAGAGAGAAGGAGGGGAAGCAGGCTCTCTGCTGAGCAGAGAGCCTGATGTGGAGCTCGATCCCAGGACCCTGGGATCATGACGTGAGCTGAAGGCAGAGACTTTAACACACTGAGCCACCCAGGTGCCCCAAGATTTTGTTTTTAATTAACATATAATGTATTATTTGTTTCAAGGGTACAGCTCTGTGAATCATCAGTCTTACACAATTCATAGCACTCACCATAGCACATACCCTCCCCAATGTCCATCACACAGCTGCCCCATCCCTCCTATCCCTCTCACTCCAGCAACCCTCAGTTTGTTTCCTGAGATTAAGAGTCTTTAATGGTCTGTGTCCTTGTCTGATTTCGTCTTGTTTCATTTTTCCCTCCCTTCCCCTATGATCCTCTGTCTTGTTTCTCAAATTCCTCATATCATTGAGATTGTATGATAATTGTCTTTCTGTGATTGACTTATTTCCCTTAGCATAATACCCTCTAGTTCCATCCATGTCATTGTAAATGGCAAGATTTCAGTTTTTGATGGCTGCATAATATTCCATTATTTATTTATGTCTGTATATATATACATGTATGTATGTATGTATCTCATATTTTCTTTATCCATTCATCTGTTGATGGACATCTAGGTTCGTTCCATAGTTTGGCTATTGTGGACATTGCTGCTCTAAACATTAGAGTGCAGCTGCCCCTTCAGAACACTGCATTTGTAGTTTTGGGATAAATACCCAGTAGTGCAATTGCTGGGTCATAGAGTAGCTCTATTTTCCACTTTTTAAGGAACCTCCATACTGTTTTCCAGAGTGGCTGCACCAGCTTGTGTTCCCACCAACCTTTCTCTGCACTGTTGAGGGCTTTTATCATGAATTGATGTTGAACTTTATCAAATGCTTTATCAAATGCTTTTTCTGCATCTATTGAATAGATCATATCGTTTTCATCCTTTCTCTTGTTGATGTGTGTGTATTGTTTGATTTGTGAATATTGAACCACACTTGCAACCTGGGAATAAATTTCACCTGATTGCGATGAGTGATTTTTTTTAGAGTATTATTAGATTCAATTTCCTAATATTTTGTTGAAGATTTTTGCATCTATACTTATCAGAGATATTGGCCTGTAGTTGTCTTTTTTTGTAGTTACCTGGTTTTGTTATCTAGGCCAATACTGGCTTTATAAAATGAATTGGAAGCTTTCCTTCCTCTTTTATTTTTTGGAATAGTTGAGAAGAATAAGTATTAGCTCTTTTTTAAATATTTGGTAGAATTCACCTATGAAGCCATCTAGTCCTGTACTTTTGTTTGTTTGGAGTTTTTTGATTACTGATTCAGTTTCATTGCTGGTAATTTGCCTGTTCACATTTTCTATTTCTTCCTGATTCAGTTTTGGAAGATTGTATGTTTCTAGGAATTTATCCCTTTCTTCTAGGTTGTCTAATTTGTTGGTATGTAATTTTTAATAATATTCTCTTATAATGCTTTGTATTTATGTAGTGTTGATTGTTATTTCTCTTCTTTCATTTCTGATTTCGTTTATTTGAATCCTCTCTCTCTCCCTCTTTTTTTTTTTTAATTTTGATGAGTCTGACTTAAGGCTTTTTTCTATTGGAAGAACTAGCTCCTGGTTTCATTGAACTGTTCTGTTGGGGTTTTTTTGGTTTTTGTTTTTGTTTTACTTTCTATTTTATTTCTCTTCTAATTTTTATTATGCCCCTCCTTCTACTAGTTTTGGGTTTTGTTTTTTCTTTTTTCTAGCTCTTCTAGGTGTAAGGTTAGGTTAATATGTGATTTTTTTCTTACATCTTGAGGTAGGTCTATATTACTATAATTTTTTTAGAACAGTTTTTGCTACATTCTGAAGGTTCACTTTCATTTGCCTCCATGATTTTTTTAAATTTTCTCTTTGATTTTTTTGGTTGATTCATTCACTGTTTATAATTATTTTATTTTATTTTATTTTATTTTTTATTGAGAGAGAGAGAGAGAGCCCACCACATATGAGCAGGGGTGGGAAGGGGCAGAGAGAGAGGGACAGAATCTTAAGTCCAACACCAGGCTTAATCTCACAACCCTGAGATCATGACCTGAGCCAAAATCAAGAGTCAGACATTTAATTGACTGAGCCACCCAGGCGTCCCTCATTTATTGTTTAGGAAGATGTTATTTGACCTCCATGTATTTGTGTTCTTTCCAGATTTTTTCTTGTAGTTAATTTCTAGTTTAATGGCATTGTAATTAGAAAAGATGCATGGTATGACTTCAACCTTTTTTAATTTTTGAGACTTGTTTTGTGGCCTATTATGTGATCTATTTGGAGGATGTTCCATGTGCACTTGAAAAGAATGTGGATTCTGCTGGTTTAGGATGGAATGTTCTGAATGTATCTTAGATCCATCTGGTCCAATGTGTCATTCAAACCCACTGTTTCTTTGTTGATTTTCTGTTTGGACACTTTATCCATTGATGTAAGTAGCATGTTAAAGTCCTTTACTATTATTATATTACCATCAACTACTTCCTTTATGGTCATATTAGCTGCTTTGTGTATTTGGACACTCCAGTGTTGGGTGCATAAATATTTACAATTATTATATGTTTTTGTTGGATTGTCCCCTTTGTTACTATTTGGTGTCCTTCTTTGCCTCTTGTTAACAGTCTTTGTTTTATAGTCTATTTTGTCTGATGTAAGTACTGCTACTCTGAATTTCTTTTCACTTCCATTTGCATGGTAATTGCTTCTCCATCCCTTTACTTTAAATCAGCATGTGTCTTTAGGTCTGAAATGAGTTCCTTGTAGGCAGCATATAGATGGGTCTTGTTATTTCATCCATTCCATCACCCTGTGTCTTTTGATTGGAGGTTTTAGTCCACTTACATTCAAAGTAATTCTTGATAGGAATGTACTTGTTACCGTTTTGTTACTTATTTTATAGTTTTTGGTGTAGTTTTCTATTTTTTCTCTCATGGTCTGCTGGCTTTCTTTAGTGATACACTGATTCCTTTCTCCTTATTTTTTACATATCTACTACTGGTTTTTGACTTGTGGTTATCATTATATTTGTACATAATGTCTTAGGCATATAGCATTCTATATTAAACTGATGGTCACTTAAGTTTGAACCCATTCTTTAATTCACCCCATCCTGACCCCATACTTTAGGTATATGATGTCATATTTTACATCGTTTTATTTTGTGAATTCCTTGAGTGATTTTTATAGATATACTTATTTTTACAGCTTTTGTGCTTCCTACTTTTTCTTTCTCCTACTTACATTCTTTCCTTTCCACTCAAAGAGTCCCCTTTGACATTTATTGTATATTCTTCTCATATACCCTAGGTATTCTTCAAACTGCAGCCTCTGTTCTGTATCTCCGTTGGGCTGTTCGTTGTGTTATCCCTGATGGTTGCCTGTCATCCTCCTGGCTATCCTAGAACTCAGCCTGCTTTTCTTTAAAGGTCCAGGTGTTAATCCCCACTGATTATAAGAACTCACAAAATCATGCCCCTTTGTTTTCAAAACCAACTGTTATGGAGATTTGTATTACCCCTGAGTTCCCCATGCCTGGGGTTCCTGGTGTGCTTTCTGTTTCTTTCCCTGCTTCATGCCTGTGGCCTCTCTCCCTCCCTTGGTTAGTACCACAGGTCCATTTCGCTCCAGACTGCATTTTCACCCCTCCTACCCTCTTCCAGTGTGACCTCTTCTCTACATTTAACTGTGGAGAGTCTGTTCTGCCAGTCTTTGGGTCATTTTCTGGGTTACACTGATGTGGGCATTTCTACTTCTATCTATGGGACAAGGTCAGCTTAGGATCCACCAACTCTATCATCTTCCCCCTGTACTCTGAAATTTTAAGTGGATGTTTTTGAAATTTATTTTTGGTGCCTTATTTTTTGTTTTTATATCACTTTTCTCTCTCTGTTTTACTTTTAAAATATTTCCCTATTCCATTTTATTCCCTTTACCACTTTGGCAATAATATATTGTCTCTTTCCTTGCAGTTATCCTAGAAACTTTAACATGCATAATTAAGTAATGTCTAAGATTATACCACATCTTATTCCTTTATGCTGAGTACAGCTATACGGGTGGTGGACTTGCACTTGGATTATGATTTGAATGATGCCCCTTGAATGTACACAGCATATTATACATAATCTTACATGTTTAACAAAACTAGAAACAGTTTTCCTTAACTCTGGCCACCCATTCTTATAACCTATGTATAATTGTTGTATCAGATTTTAGTTTTATCATGATTTTTTTGAACTTACAAATTAGAAAACATTGTCATTGATTTATACATTGTTTCCTTAGATTAAACCATAAATTCATGTTCTTTGCTGACCATTCTTTTTGCCCATCAGATTATTTTTAAAAATCACTTTCCTTCTTCATGAAGAATTTTCTTCAGAAGTAAATTTAGTAACTTGGCAAATATTTGTTTTGATTTGTTTCAAAGATTTTTATTTATCTCACATTCCTGAAAAGTGACTGGGTATTCTTGCCTAGAGTGATAAATATTTTCTTCCCGTGATTATTTCATTGTTGTCTGGAGCTGCTGCTATGTAGAATTCTAATATGAACATAATATTACTTCTTTTGTTCATAAATTGTCTTTTTTTTCTATTTGCTTTAAGATGCTGTTTTTGACATACACCAGTCCAAGGTAGAAGATACAGCTATGAATTTCTCTTTGTTCATTCTTTTTTGATCCAGTGGGCTTCCTGAATCTGATGGTGGTGTTTTTCAACAATTCTGAAATACTTCCAACCATTCTCTTATCTTTCTCTCATTTTCTCTTTTGCCATCTCTGGAATTCCAATTCTCTTTATCTTTCTTTTATATTTTTCATTTTTTAGTCTCTCTGTGATATATTATGAATAATTTATCCATCCTTATTCATAACTTATTCAGTTTATACTTTCTTCAGCAATTTCTTATCTTTGTTTACCCTATCCTTTATTTTTCCACTTTTAACTATTTTATTTTCACTTTTAAATTTTCTATATGGTTCCCTTTCAAATATTTTTGGCCAGTACTGATAGATTTTTGTCAATTCTTCATATTTTCAATGCATTATTTTTATTTTTTTAATTATTAAAAACACTTCCAATACTTTTGCAAGTCTTATTCCATATATCGTTCTACTGTTGACTAATGGTTGTTTGCATCTGTTTAATTTTTTTAATCACAAATTTGCATCATTTGGAATTTTATCTTTGGCAATTTCTTAATATCTGAATTTAGAGACCAGACACCAGAAATGATTTACTTTTACTTCATCCACGTGCCTGGGGGTACTACCAATTTGAGAACACTTTATACTACATTTTTCACTGGAAGTTTGTTGGGACATTTTGATAATGTGAATTCAAACCCCAAATTCACCTGAAAAAAAGGTCTTTAAAATTTTAAGAGAAGAGTTATCTATTCCCAGTGTCTCTGTCTACAAGCTAAGTGTTCTTTTTCTAGTTTCCTCTCTGAGCATATCATCTTCAATGTGTCTTGGCTTTTTGTGAAGTTTTTCATCCTTTCCCCAGCTCTGTTCATGCCTTAGACATTGTTTCTTATTGTCCAGTTTGTGATCCCTGAAGCCCAAACTCTATGGCACCAGGAATCTGCAGATACCCCAAGGCAGATGCCAGCTTTTACGCTTCTTTATTCTTCTGGATTCCCCCTTTGTCATTCTGGCTTCTGAGAAAATCTTTTTCTTTCCTTCTTGCTCAGACATGCACTGAAAGAGATGTTTTTGTTTTACATTGTGTTGTTTCCAAATGTGGCATATTTAGGTGTGTTCTTACAGAAAGGCTATTCTCTGAATAAACATTTTACCATACTGCTAGAAACTGAAGATGTATATTTTCTTTTTTTTTAATTTTTTTATTTATTTATTAGACACAGAGAGAGAAATCACAAGTAGGCAGAGAGGCAGGCAGAGGGAGAGAGAGAGAGAAGCAGGCTCCCCTCTGAGCAGCTGAGCAGAGAGCCTGATATGGGGCTCTATCCCAGGACCCTGAGATCATGACCTGAGCCGAAGGCAGAGGCTTAACCCACTGAGCCACCCAGGTGCCCCAAGATGTATATTTTCATTCTTTACAATGAATTAGGTTTTCATAGAAGCTACAATTTACTGGGTAGTCACTATTTTTAGGCACTGTACTAAATTCTATCTATCACCTTATTTTTACAATTAATAATGAAATACTCGAACAACATAGCATGAAAATACTTGAGAAATATGACCACTTAAGAGATGCTACTGCTGCCTTTATGACACTATTTTAGATCTTAGGCTTACTTTGCTTCAGATTCTTAATATTAAGGGTTAGAAGATAGACTAAATTGATTAACTTTCCCAAGTTGTTATTTGGTTAATAGCAAAGAGCAGTGGTATGCATTACTATTCACAGAATAGGGCACAGAGCTTCTGGTTTTGCCCAAGGCTTCCTTAATATCCACAACAGTTCTGCAACACAGTAAGCCCCTGAATTACCTAGGCAGTGGAGAATGAAGGAATTAGAAATTATTTAGGGATCCCGTATTTGTCCAGTACATTCTCCATCTGAAATATATTAAAAAATGTAATTAACACTGATCCTTCTGCTAACCTGGCTTCTTCACTGCAATGACAAATCTCTGGCAAAAGGCCAGATTCCTGTCACAGCTTGTATGACTTTTTTGTTCTGTCCACTGTTTGCATAAAAAAGAAACAATTAGTGTTAAGATCCCACCTGTTACTGTTGCTTCTTGGTGTGTGTGCTAAGTGGGCTAAGACTATTCCTAATATTTGCAGAGCCTAGAGCAAGAGTAGATATGAAGATCCACATGTCATATATTTAAGTATTTGGAAGTTATAAATCAAGCTAACAATTAACCCCACATAATAACTAGAAGACCAGGTTTGTGTTTAGAATTCTGGGCCAATTCAGAGTTCCACACTAGAAACTAGAAGCAGGAAGAGCCTCACTCCCCTGGGAGATGCATCCCTCTTTTCTTTCCATTCCTGATATGTCCTAATGCTCAAAAGACCCTGTGCACATGTCTGGACAGGACAACTCACACTCTCCACTTCCATCAACACCCTGAAAATAGCTTCCTCTTCTCCAACCCTTTAAGATGTTGTTTTTGACATACACCAGTCCAAGGTAGAAGATACAGCTATGAGTTTCTCTTTGTTCATTCTTTTTTTTAGCAAGGATCCTTTGGAGTTCTGTCTTAGAGGAGAGATCCATATAGCCCAAGAAACGGGCTCAAGATGATTTGAACAGTGAAATCTGGCGTCTGTGATACTAGAACCTACTCTAGAAGGAGAAGCATGTCTCCATGGCTCTGTGGAGTCCTTGCCTAGTGTAAGTCTTTCCAAAACATAAGGACCTCAGCAAAGGTCCCTCACTTTCCTTGTTGAGGCAAGGAAAAGGAACCTCAGAGATAGGCATTAGAGTGTTCAACAAATATTAAGTGATGATTATATGCCAATGGAAGGGATGTAAAGAAAGAAAGAGACTGTTTTTTCCTTGAACATTCATCACCTAATAGAAGAAATAAGCTAATCACTCTGCATAATATAATATAATTGCATAATGGATAAAGTTTTGTGTCCAAGTAAAAAAGTTCACTGCAAAACTGGTATTCTCAGTGACACCTCTCTGGAGAGCACAAAGAGTTTCTCTCCAACCTAAAGCAGAAGGTAATTGCTCCTGAAAAGTTCATCCTTTATCCTGCAGTGGTGCCAGTATGGGGTACAGGCCAGTACCTCATCAGTGCTATAAATTGGCCCTCCTGCTCATAAAAAGGAACACTAGCAGCAAGGAGATATTTGAGAGAACTTGTGACCAGTCAATGCCGAGCTAGATTTTCACTTGAAATATCTGTGAAGCATGCCTTTTCTATATTCCCATAGCACCTATCCTATACCTCTTCCTGTGGCACACCTCATATTATATAAGTGCTTTAATCACTATTTGCATTACATGAGAAACATTTAGAGGGAAAGACTTCATTTATCTTTGTGTCCATAGCCTCTAGCAGACAGCTTGATGTCAGAGGGTGTTCTTTCAACACGTGTTCAGTGAACTGCTGCTATAGACTGAGTGTGTGTTTCCCCCACATTCATATGTTGAGATCCTAAACCTCCCCCCATGTGGTGTCTTTGGGGAGTAGGTTGTGAGGGTGGAGCCTTCATAAATGGGATTAGTGTCCCTGAAAGAGGGACCTCAGAGAGTTCCCTCTTCCCTTTCCATCATGTGAGGACATAGCAAGAAGTCATCTATGAATCAGAAAGTGGACCCTCACCAGACACCAAATCTGCAGGTGCCTTGATCTTGGACTTCTCAGCTTCCAGAATTATGACAAATAAATGTTTGTTATTTAATACCTCCTAGTCTATGGTATTTTGTCATAACAACCCAAATGGACTAAGACAATTACAATTATGTTTATGTAAAATAAATTATTTTTAGAATGTAGTGCTATAAAAAAAAAAAACTGTCCTGGGAACACTAGTATAATTTTCTGATATAACTGTGTTTTCTTTCTTGCCTTGGTTATCAGAAAACTCAACTGTAATAAAATACACATATTTTGATATTCGCTTTTTCCTTATTTTATGAGGAAAAGTCATGGATATGATACAACATACGACATAGCTACACCACTCTCAAGGGAGGGCAAAAAGACAGTAATGGAAAAGAAACCTTGAGTATGAGTTTTACTGTCATGGCTCTGGAGTTATTATTGGCCCAGAGTGGTCCAGTGTGGCTTTAGAGTAAATTGGGCCCTGAGGAAAAAAGTATAATCAGATATTTAACCAGTCTAATAGAGTGAAGAGAATAATCTAGAGTCACAGACACAGGTGGTACCATCCTGCCTTTGTCACTTACAAATTATATGACTACTCAGTGCCTAAGTTTCTCATTAATGGAGGCAGTTAATAACTCCTAACTCTGTTTATTTTTTGTGGGTTGGGGTACTGATGTTTCAGTGAGTTATTTCATGTAGTATAGTGCCTGCTATGTAGTAACAACTCTACAAAACGTGCATAAGGAAAGGTAGTTGTGATAGGCAGAAAAGTGTTTCCCTAAGAAGCCCACCCCCTGATCCCTGGAATCTGTGACTACATTAGAGTATATGGCAAAGGGGAATTAAGGTTGCTACTCACCTGACCTTAAAGTAGTGAGACTATCTGAGGCTATCCAAGGAGATTAATTAATTATTCACTTTGGCTAGGCCACATTGCCCTGATATTTAGTCATACAGTATTCTAAATGTTTCTGTAAGGATATTTTTAGTTGGGATTTACACTTAAATTGGCAGATTTTAAGTAAAACAGATTGCTCTCCATAATATGGTTGGGCCTCATCCTAAATAGCATAAAAGGCTGACCTTCTCAAGTGAAAAGGAATTCTCCATCAGACTGCCTTCAGACTGCACTGAATCTCCAGCTTGCTAGCCTCCTCCATCAGATTTGAGACTTGCCAAGCCTCAACAATTGCATAAGCCAACTTTTTAAAATAAATCTATATATAAAAATATATGCATTTATACAAAATATATATTAAAATCGTATATATATCCTCTATTTATTGTTTCTTTGTAAAATCCCAATATGGATTTTGGTACTAAGAGAGGCTCTATAGGAACAGAATCTTAAAGATGAGTTTTCCAAATTGGCTCTGGGATTTCTGGAATTTGCTCTCTAATCTGATTAGATTTAGAGACTCTAATGACTCTATTTTTAGTAGTAAAGAGAGCACTGATCATTCATGGTGTGATATGGCACTAGAAATACACAAAATATCACCATTGTATACTCACAAGCACTTGTAAGGCAAGGATCTTGAATTCCTAGCTCACATATCACATAAATGATCTGAAAGCTGCCCTGAAAAAAAGACCCTTATCTCTCCTAGGCACAGGGCTGAGATTTCTGAAAAACACATAGTATCATCCTGTGAGCTACTGAATTGCAACACAAATTGAAATCCCAGGCTCCCAGGTTATTTACTGTTAAAGTGAGGACACTGACTAGGGAGAAACATCATGCTGAAAGTTGGAATGGAGAGATGTGAGAAGACCCTCATGAAGCTGGGAACATTTGAGCCTCTACGTTCTGATGAGTCTTTGCCAGTAGAATTAGCCTCTCCACTCCCAGTAGTCCCACCACCCTCATCAGATTAACTGAGGCAGTTGTCATGCAAGACAATGCTGATTTTCCTCAGGACTGGCCCCTACCACTGCTTTTGGTACTAACCCAGCAGGCTACTAAAGGGGTAGTATGAAGTGTACTTCCATGAGGAAGTACATTGCTCTCCAAAAGAGGTACTTGAGTTTGCTAATTTATACAAACAAAACCCTGGGACTGTGTGTGGGAGTGAGTATTAAAGATGTGGAATAATAGTGAAAGAAGCATAAAGTTAGATCACAGTGAATTTGTTAAGCATCCACTAAGGTTCTACTTTTAATGTCACAGCTCAGGGAATTATAAAGGGCTCCAACAGTTTGGTTGGTTGGTTGGTTTGGTTGGTTGGTTGGTTGGATGGCTTAAATATGGACTAAAAGGTGGCCCAGAGTGAGCGAGCTAGAAATACCAAACTTGCCTTGGTTTCCTGTCAAGGAAGTAATTCAAAAGGTTAGGGAGATGGAAATGTTATAGTGGATTTGTTATTTAAGACCTATCCACCCTGGGAAGGTCCAGGAGACATCTTTACAGCCTCCACCCACTCTGCCAATCCATACACTGAGGTGCTTACCCCCATTACCTCAGAAGTTGACCTTATATGGAAAGTGGATCCTTATAGTGGTAATCAAGTTAGCATGAGGTCATTAGGGTGGTTACTAATCTGACTGATGTCTTTGTAAAAGAGGAAGTTTGAATACACACACACACACACACACACAGGGAAGGTGATGAGGAGAAACACAAGAAGTCAAATCTACAAAGCCAAGAACAGAGTCTCCCTCACAGTCCTCAAAAGGAACTAGTGCTGCCAACATCTTGATTTCAGACTTATAGCCCCCAGAACTATGAGACAATAAATTTCTGTTGTTTGAGCCACCCAGTTTGTGGTATTTTATAACAGCCCTAGCAAACTAATATACTAAGCATTGAATACATGCTGTTTTCGTTAACATTTTTATTACTGCTGCATTCTGAAAAGAGTAGAATCATAGTACACCCATCAAATTCATTGAAAGTTTTTGGAAGTGATGGAAAAGGCAGTTGCTTTTTCCATCAGCTCCAAAAGCTGGCCTCATAAACTTAGACTTAAATGCCTTACTTTTATGTTCAGGAGTCAGCAGGCATAACTTCTGGCTGGCTTACCACATTTTTGGTTGTCCACTTATCTTTGCCATCCTCTATCCTTTCTTATGTGGGGGCTTGTTATCTTCTTCTTTCTGGGTTACTTGTTTACCACATTTAAGCCATGCCTTTTCCCTACCTCACAAATACGAAAACCGAGTTGGTTAATGCTACCATCCACTTGGTCCTCTTAGACAAAGTTTATCATAATAAAAATGTTCATTTGATCAGGGATGATACATGTACACATTCAGAAGAATGACATTCAAATCTTCTTTCAGATTTTTCTCATTCCTCATTGAGTCTTCAGCAGTTTGCATGTAATAAAGATACACACTGAGAATCTGTACTTTGAGAAAGAGACCTTGAATTGCCTTCTTAGAACCATCCCTTCTTTACCACTAGATGAACTTTCAGAAGGACAGAGGTCTGTTAAGTGGAATTACAGATGTTTCCTATCAGCCTCCCTCTAGAGAGCTTTTCAACTCAGCTCTTTTCTTCCATCCTGCTCAGATCTATCTCACCAAGACATTTTGCTGGCACAGTTTCCATTTCTGACCACTCTATTTGTGAAAACAGAAGGACTGTATCCCCATGTTCTTCAAAGTGGGTAGACAGAGCACCATTAGAAGCTAGAAACTAGGACTTACTACTCCACAGGCTGGAATCAAATCTATAAAATGTTTTAAAAATAAAATATTTCTAAACTTACACTCTGATGAACCCCCCTAATAATATCGAACAAGAGGTGACTAATAACCACAAGATGCTTGTAAACATAGACAAGGTGTCCCAAAGTCTTAGTGAAATTCTGAGCTTTAATAAACTCAGAAGTATAAATGCTACAGACTTACAAAAACAGCATTTGAAAGGTTAATCACATATATTGCCGTCATACTGGTCTTTGAGTTTGAAGAATAAATTCTCAATTTTAAGTTCTTGTTTCAGTCACTCTGCAGATGAATTTTTTAGAACTCATTAAAAATGTATTATTCTAAACAAGTGCAAAAGACATGGAAATAAGTTTTCAAATGATGTCTCTCAGTTATAAGCATTAATACTTCTAGAGTTACTTAAAGCCTTAAAATCTAGTACTTTTGAGACATCACATTATTAACTCACTTTTTTCCTTTTACAAATCCTTTTCTTTAATATGAACGTATAATTTTTCTGTTCTTGGTAAGAAAATGTTTATTT
Organism: Martes martes; assembly: GCF_963455335.1. Classification (NCBI taxonomy): domain Eukaryota; kingdom Metazoa; phylum Chordata; class Mammalia; order Carnivora; family Mustelidae; genus Martes; species Martes martes. The sequence goes on along the minus strand of NC_137895.1, from coordinate 31,557,876 downwards.
TTCCGTTTTGAATCTCACATGTCTCAGCAGATAGGTTTTGTAGTTGCCAATTAAAAGACATTGTTCAGCACTCCCCTGCATAATAAACCAATCTTTTTTTTTTTCTTTTTACAACACATTGAAGTGTATTTCTATTGGAATTCCTCTAACATTCTCATCACCAAACTATAACCCTGAGACTTCATTGAATTTGTTTACTTTATCTGTTATTAACACTGAGGACCCAGCTTAAAAATCTAGGTTAAGAAAGAAAATGTGAGGTTTCTTCTGTAAAGAATATTGCAAAACAGAGATCAAAGACATAATTTCACTTCTCAATCTGTGCAATCTAACTCAGTTTACAATTAGAGAATGATTTTAATTGTCAAACTTTTAAATTTTATTAAATGTTTGTGGCAATGCATCGAATGAATTCCAGACCTATATAAATACACAGGCAGCTGTTTGTAATTTGCATTTTTATCAGTTTTGAAAGAGCACAATGTACTTCCTGCATCTTATTTTCAGAATTTGCATTTTATCATCTTTGGCTACCAGTATATAGTATGGAGTACTTGAATATCTCATTCTTTGAATTTTCATTTTTGATTGTAAATCAGATGATATCTGGCACTTTTCTCTTTTCTCATTTTTCTCTTCTCTCAACCTCCAGATTTACTTGCTCCCATTTCTTCTTGGCTCTAATAATAAAACACACAAAATACTTGTTATTTTTTTTTTTTTGGCATTCTTCAAGATACTGATGTTCTGAATTTCTTTGGCTAATTGCTTACCATACATCTAAAGGCAAAACAAAGCCCAAACACATTGTTTTAATTCATATATTTTCAAAATGCTATTCAAACTAATTCCATTTCTTTCCAAAGCTTATTGTGTTTTGAATTTGGATGGAGGGATGAAAAGGGATGGAAATGATACTCCATATAAGGCTGTACCTTAGTGCACTCAGAATGAACAGAATGAATGTTGCATCCTACACACAGGCACCTCCAGTCACACCAGCTATATCCTTATCGGAAAGGACACGTGGCCCCAAGGGAAGGCTGAGATCTCTAATCACCTTCAGCTCCTTTCATTGGTCCCCACACATTTTCCTCTCCTGCTGCATTATCCTCATAGCATTGGACATTTTCCCAAAAGACTCCTCTCGCCCATTTACACTTCTATGGCCTTCACTCTGAGATATTCCTTAGTGGAATAGACTAGTGGCAGCTTGTGCTTTCTGCCTCCTCTCTCCAGCAGTCCATCTGTCCACTGGGAAATGATGAAATTGCTCCTCTGTGCCCTAGCAGGAAGTGTAGGGGGAGGAAACACAAGCTAATCTTTCTCTAGCCTGATGATGACAAGAACAATTGGAAAGGATAGGAGTGTAGGGGTTACAAATTTCCCAGTCAAAAGCTCAAGGTAAATAAGAAAATTATTTTTATAATTCTTTTCAATTTCTTGAACCTAAGTCTCTATTCTGCCTGATGTAGAAAACTTATCTGGTCCTTTGCACATAAACTTAGTCCAATTTGGTGATTTCTTAGTTATTTCACATTTATATTTCAACCACATTCAGATTTGAAATTCTTTCTCAGGATTTCTTTCCCTCCCTCTCCCATCTCCCTCTGCTTATGTAGATTTCTGGGGTGGAACAGGGGAGAATGGTTGCTGCTTTATGATGGCTAGGAAGAGAATATTATCTCAACAGTCATGGGTTGGGTCTTTACGTGGCTTGGGTCTGGTGCTGGTGAATGGTGGCCCAGATAATACAGCCTAAGGTTTCTCAAACTTTAAAGTGCATCTTGATCATCTGGAGAACTTGTTAATATGCAGATTTTAATTCAGTAGGTCTGCTATGGAGATTCCACATTTCTAACAAACTCCCAGGTGATGTCCTTGCTGGTTGCCCTCAGATAATACTTCAAGTCACAAGTGACAAGTGGATGATTTGGGTTATAATCAGCTCCCCAGCAGAGCAGTCTTTGGAGATTCTGATTGAGTTCTCCCCTCTGATAGGACCCAACCGCAAAGGCCATCTTTCTGGTGCTATGCTTTCAGCCCCAGCCAAGAGACTTTGGGTAGACCAGCCGGCCCTCTCCCAAGAATTGACTCTCACTTGAAACTCACAAGGATATGAGATGCTTTCCCAAGCAAACCTGAGGCTTGAGAATCCCAAGAGGCTGTCTTCAGCCCTCTCTCATGTTAGACATGACTTGCTCCCCCACATTCCCACAAACACATGGCATTGATAAATTTTCTCCAAAGCTTCTTTCCCCTGTCTGCATCTGGGACGTGCAATGCAGATCCTCCTTATGCTCAGAGTATCATAAACTTCAAAGGGAAATCCATCCCTGAATTTCTACCTCTGGGCCCTGGCACAACTGGAGGTGATAGAAGAGCAGAAGGGGACTTGTCTGGAGTAAGTGACCCCACACTGTAGCTGGTTGCTTGCTGCCTCTCCATGCCCTCCTCTCTCTCTACACGTTGGACCAAAAAAGTGCTTTTATAAGCTCACATCCCCTGTCACATTCCCTTTCCTGGGCCATACATGGATGGTACATGTTTCATGCCCTGAAGTGACCCCTTCTTCCCCCAAATCCTTCTGTAATTCATGTTCAACTCCCTGGGATGAGAAAGGAGAAGGCTGCTGGGATACAAAAGCAGTCACTGGGAGAGGAGCAGGGATGAGGAGCGAATCGTTAAATACTCCAAATAATGTCACACTCACAAGGAAAGCATGGGAGAAAAAGATGCAGCTCAGGAATTTGTGGTTTTATCCAGGATTTCTACCAATTTTCATTTCCCCCCAAATTAAGTGTAATCACATGTGAAAACCCACAGAAAGCTAAGAGAAAATATAGTCAATGAAATAGCATGGCAGCAGCGTTCTCTTAGAGTACAATATGATTTGGAAAGAAATGGGAAAAGAAAAGAAAAGAAAAGCAACTGACTTCACAGTCAAAGTAAAGAGTTTTGAGAAATACTAAAGATCTCAGCTGTTTTTGTTTTTGGAAAGTAGACAGTTTCTAATATGTCTTTGGGTTTATTCTGGGAAGCTCTTGTATAAAAGGTTATGGATTTCAGATGATTCCGGAAGTTTTAGGCCAAAGATATAAGTAGGAACTCTCTATTTAGACCTTTTTTTGAAAGGTTCCTTTTTGTGGAGTAACTGAAACCATTTTATCCTGTGTGGTTTTCCAAACCTACTGTGCCAACCCTGGGATAAACTTGGAGAAGACATTACATTAAGCTTTTTAGCAAAAAAACCACCTGATGTCAGATCAGCTTCAAACCTCTACCCTGAGGAGGTTCCCAAGATTCCCATATTCTCCCAGAGAACAGAGCACAACAAGGGGGACACCATAGTCACTCAGAACCTTCTGGCCTGGAAACGACATCTTAGGTGCCCTGTTGGTCTGCACCACCCAGTATTTGTCCATGGTGGATATAGTAGGGCTTTAATATTTTGTGTCCAAATATGGTTTTATATATTTGCTTTGTAGCTCAACAAAGAATGAATTTTAACATATAATTGCTGCAATTGCTAAGCTTGTATCTAAGGAGAGAAGTATATCAAAAAGATTTCTGATAACATAAAAATAGGCAAAGGAGACCACAATAAAACAAAGTAAAATTAAATTGCTAGTAGACAAGATATCTACTAAATTCCAAGTAATTGTGTTCATAAATATCATAAATATTTTTCTAAAATATGTTTCCTGACCTTACAACTCAAAAGCTTGTCATTCATTTTTAGAATGCTACATTAAAATTACTAGTAAATATTTACCTGTATATATCTTTTCAGTTTTTGAATATGTTTTTGAAAAAGGAATTCTTTTTCGCCAGGCTGAACCATTATATGATGTTGACATATATTTATCTGAGAAAAAAGGAAGAAAGGAATTAAATATTTTATAACTTCAAAATCATATTCCAAGAGTATCTCAAAGTTATAAATATCTCAGAGGTGAAGCTGTTCTCTAAGTAACTTATTTTAGCATTTCAAAACTAAAGCATCAGGGACCCAAGTGAGTTTATTAAGACCATTTTATGATGGGGCACCTGGGTGGCTCAGCTGGATAAGCCTCTGCCTTGAGCTAAGGTCATGATCTCAGGGTCCTGGATGAGTTCCATGTCAAGCTTCCTGCAGTGGGAGTCTGCTTGTCTCCCTCTATCTATTTACCCCCAACCCCCGCTCGTGCTCGCTCTCTCTCAAATAAATAAAATCTAAAAATAAAACAAAAACAAAAAACAAAAACAAAGACCATTTATGTTATCAATGAACATGGATGGTTCTGTACCTCTTAATTGGCTGTCCAATTCTTCAAATAAGGCTCTCTCCCATGAGGCTAAGCTATACAGGAGAGTATGATATCTAGATGTGACCAAAATATTTCATTGTCTTGCTTTACCATATAATTCTGCTCATGCTTATAGAAGAGAGAAGAGAAAGAAAAAAAGACCTGGAAGGTTCCACCAATCCTTTTCCCTTCCATGAAGTGACTCCCATGGTGGCAGGGAATATTCTACCATAGTGAATGTGCTGTCCCAGGAAACCAAAGCCTTGATATACTGACTTGGTTCTTTAATATCTACTTTCCTCTGACAACTATATATTTGAACTATTATCTAACAATGTTGAATTTGTGTTTTTAAGTATTGCTATGCAGCTACGATTCTCAAAGCATGGTTCATAATAATACTAAGAATTTATTTGCTTTTTTTCCTGTGTTAACATTTGCACTAATGGTGCAAAAGCAATAGTGAGCGTAATTCAAATCCAGACACCTTAACACAAATCCAGACAGCCATTCGCTGCCAGTAAAATAATAATAAAATAATAGTAATAAATAAGAATATTTCACCTAAGAATATCCTTATTTTTGTATATAAACCCATATACCATTTTATTCTAAAACTAATAGAAGAAATACAATTTAAATAAAGCTAACTTCTATTTAAAATATAAAAGAAAGGACCTAAGAGAGACATTGAATTTTTACTTATGTTTCAGAAAGTACAGAGCATTCAGAACTCCACAAACTAGACTGTGAACACAGGAAGATAGAAGCATGAAATTAGAGGGAATTAAGTTGCTCATGTTAAGTTGAGAGAATTGAAACCCAACTTCAAAAGAGCAAAATTCATCTGAAACAGGAAGAAAAGATGTAGTTCCCTCCTCCCTGGTGGCCTTGTACTTAATGATATATACTATGACTTTGCCTATTACATGATGAAATGATTTAGAAGCAATCTGTGCATGGTGGGAGAGATGAGAGGTTGTCAAAAATATTGCAGTTAACCCCCAAACTAACCCTTCCAGAAAGTAATCATGAAGGCTTAAGGATAAGCCAGGGCACTAGCCTGAAAGTGATGGTTGAACAACACAGTTAGTCGAACGAGAAAATGTCAACCATTTGAAAACAATCCTCAAGAGTGAAATAAAGCTTTCCATGGGGAACAAAGTGCAGTGCTGTGAGACAAAACTCTTAGGGAGGTTCAATGTCTAGTTGTCTGCACCCAACACGTTTTCTAACATATCCTTTAAACCATGTGCACTCCTGCTCATGGAAGAAATCCCCTCACCAGTTTTCTAAGACGTCCTGGTGTGGTGATGGCCTGGAAACAGAAGAGGGGGTGGGTAGCGATGAAGATTAATTGGACCATCACGTAATTCCATGGGGATGCAAACCATGGACATGAGTAAATGACATAAAGAAAGAGCTTTACCTGGACAGAGGTTGAATTTGGGTTCCTTGTTAACATCGACTTTACTGTAGGACCCGCTTGTGGGCCTGCTGCGGGGGGGTGCACTCAGTGAGACAGTCCTGATAGCATCTCTCTGAACGTGGATATAGGATGCATTCTCAGCATTTCTGTTTTTATTATTGCGATGGTAACTCATTTTATTTTTGGGATTTGGGGCCTGTACTGCTGTAAAGGAGAAGAGGAAGGGAGTGAGGGCTAGAACAAACTGGTATCATACCCATAAATAACATCCTGCAGGTTAAATATTTGACAGCGCTATGGAAGGCAATGTGTGCTAAACGAACTAAATTGATAGGAGTTGGATTGGCATCTAAAACAGCATGTTGCAGAACAGTAATTTGTTTTTCAGGTAGGAAATATGAATTTATATTTAATTTCTTAATTTCATTTCAAATTATAGTTTAGAAATATCAGATATATAGATACTTTACCTCTCCGCATTCCTGGGCCAGGAAAATTCTTTGGTTCATCATAAATCCATTTTCTTTTTTTCACACCTTTAAAGTGAGGCTTCCTCACTGGCTGGACATCATTCACTTGAAGAAGATACAAATTTTTACAGTTTTTTTAAGAGATGCTTTCATCTGAAAATTACTGTAGGTGATAATTACATATCTGTGCATTCACATGTCAAGCCAGAGAAAAAAATAAATGCACTCCTCTAATACTTTACTTTCTAGAACAAAGGGTGACTTATTTCTTAAAGCAGTGCCCCCCCCCCACCAAAAAAAAATGTCCTGGAAATTGACTGATGAGAAAACTTTCAATATGTAGCATTCCTCAGGGAAAAAATGCTCTTTCCCAAAGGAATGTGTAGATTGTTTAAAAGACTATAAAATTACATTCCAAATATAATTATTTATCTCATTGTGTTATTTTTAAGTAGTTTTAGAATTGTTATTTTGAACATAGATCTACTTCTTAAGAAATTGGATTAATGTAAAATACTTTTAGTGAATATTACTTTATTCTTTTAAGTTTTAAGAATTTGAGTATGTTGTTAGTTTTGGAGAAATAAGACTAAGTAGTCAGAATTTGTAAGTGCTAAGATCACTAAATTATTCACTTTTTTACTGGCATGTTTTTACATTGAAAAGTTTATATACAAACTCAGTTTTCTAGGAATTTATAAAGGACATTTCTGCAGAGAATCTTAAAACAATCTAGTAGACAGGGGCATTCATGACCTCTGTGTGGAGATCCTGAACATGAATAAGTAACTATTGCACAGAGAAAATGAACAAGTTCACTGTGTAGATTACATTAGCTGGACTAATAAATCTGTCTTTGCCTTAGCTCTCAAGATCAGCTTCAGCGTTAAATTTGAATTCTGATTCACCACCTCCTCTCCAAATATTATGCTCCACCTTTACTCTCAAGCCCCCACTTCTAGGATTTGGAAACCATATTTTTAACAAATGTCACCAAACTGAGGTTCTTAGGAGTAAACCATCATGGTTTCCTTCAGGGCCTGGTTGGGATCCAAGAACATTACCAGGACTCAGGAAATGAAATAAAGGAAAGAAGGAAGGAAGGAAACAGAAAGGAAGATTCATGAGTCTTAATTGTATCAAGAGAAGTAGCTTAGAATAGTGAATGGCATGGAGAAGCCAAATCATGAAAAATAATCCACAACATAATAAAAATCTGTCAGTGTATCCCACTTTGGATTAAATTAAAAATGCTATACTAAATACTAATGAATCTTCCGAGAAGGTAGTATATCACTAATTTTAATACCTAAATTAAACTAGTGGGAGTGTGTATAATTTACTAGGACCTACATCACAATTCGTTGTCAGAGTTAGTAGAAGAATAATTGTTTTTAATTCTTAATCCTGAATAATTTTCAAACCATCCTTTTTTCTTTCTTTTTAAAAATTCTATTTCAAATAAGCAAAACAAATCCATGATAAGACAAATATATCTAAGGCCAAAAAGTGATAGAGCTAATGTCTCACTTGAAGAGGGGTCCTCTCTGCACTTCATACTGATATTCTCAGTAGCATTTAATACATGCGTTGTAGGTACTAGTCGGGTAGTTAGGGAACGCTTTGGATGAGGACTGTCCTTGTTATCTTTTAAAGCAAATTAAGAAAATAAAATGTCAATATTAGTAAAAGAAGCTTTCAGTTGGCATTTCACTTTTCAAACATTATATGATGGGCATACCTCTTTAAAAAATATATATATATGTATATTAATTTTTACAATTCATCACTGAAATTCCCTAATCCCTACCATGAGTCCCCAAAATTTGTCACTAACAAAATATTAAAAATCCAATCTACAGACATTATCTTCAACATATAAATTATGTATTTGTGGCAATATTTTAATACCTTCATATAAAAGAATCAGAAGTTTATTAATTTTAAATCAAATGTGCTTATTTAAATTAAGGTTCCAGAAATAATTCAAATGTAACAACTGTCGTGTGTTCTATGCTTTGGAGCAGGACTGCCCAGCAGAACTTTATACAATGATGGAAATTATCTCAGTTTTTACTGTACAAAATGATAGCCGCTAGTCTCGTGTGGATATTGAACACTTGAAACATGGCTAATGCAACTGGAGAGCTGATTTTGTTTAGTTTTATTTCATCTTAGTTTAAATTTAAACAGCCAAATGTGAATTGTAGCAACTGTTATTAGTGTATTAAGAATTTTGTTGGTTTTTTTTGGTTTTTGTTTTTTTGATAGATTGGGCAAAGTGTTTCCATCTCTGAGAGAGAGGAAGAGACTTACATGTCATTTCCCATTGATCATAAGTGCCTTAACCTATTCTTAAGAACATTTATTTAACAGTGGGGAGGATGGTAGATGAAATTAGTTAATATTTGGATGGAGAATACATAAAGCCCTCTAATTACAGGACAGCTATACCGTTAGTCTGAGAGAACTGCCTAGCGGAGAAGTACCAGCTGGGGGATTCTAAGCATGGTGTAAGGGGAATCTATAAAGGATACTATAAAGGATGGATTTTGTTATCATATCTCTTGATTATTCACAGACTAGTAATAATTATAAAATGGGGAGATCATAGACATCATGAGATTAATACTCTTCACAGTCTTCACAAACAAGTCTCCCTAAGAAAATTCAATCACACTGAGTATTTGGTTGGAAAAAGAAACTAAAGAGGACTTGGTTTTACTGTTTAACAGAACCAGTAACGGTAGAGATAGCAAGACTCCTAGAAATTACGGAGTTCAACAGGCCAGTATTTTAGATAAGGAAACTGAAGCTAAAGAGATGGTCTCAGGGTCAAACAATAAGGGACAGACCAGGACTGAAACCTTAGAGTTTTTGACTCCGGTTCACTGTATTAAATGCATATTTTTATTTATTACCTCGCCTCTTCTATTGGTTTCTACAAGTGTCAAGTTTTGTATTTAACATATCTATCCAAATCATGAATGGATTAAAATTATAGGATGATTCATTACCTTTATTATTTGAACATTTTGACATGGCGATTTCCTTCTCTTCTGTTAAAGTTTCATTTTCATCTACTCCAAGAAATATGATCCTCTGTGGAACATAACAGTCACCTCCTATGACAGTACCTTATGGTCAGTGGCCATGGTGGCAGAAAGTTGTACAGAACTATCTTCCAACACAAGATTATCCTTTTCTACAGTACACCTTTTTCCCGGTTTTATTTAAATACTTCTCAGTGATAATCACACACATCTCCACACATATCACATATGCTTAGATTAGAGTATGCATGCTTACATAGAGATAACTCCAAAGAAGTTCACATAGTCAACACAATTTTCCTTTAACATATATAAATCTTTACTTCTACTCTTCATCCTTTAGAGTTACTCAGAGTTAGTATAGTTTATCTTCAGTATAACATCTTCAGATATATGAGAGCAATTTTTATGCTCCTTAAAGGTCTTCTATTTTCCAAGATAAATATCCATAATTGCTTTAAATACTACTTGTATACTTAATTTCCAGATTCTTCACCATACAAGTTACCCTAACATAAAATATTTGTTTCAAGTAACCTTCTTTTAAAATGACACACTCATGTGAACTACCATTACAGAAATCAGTAGAACTAGTATAATAATAGTTGTTATTTATAGAGCTTTTTTCTATATGTCAGACACTACTGAGTACTTTAAATGACTTACCACATTTAATTATCTTCCTATACTACTCCTAATAATTCAGTGTGAGTTTACCTGAGTTTTTGGTACCTGATACCCAGTACTGAATCATTTTTAAACCTTGTGGCCAACAAAAAACACTTATTTTTCTCTTCATAATCTGTATCATGTCAAGTCTTTCCCAACTTGAAGAAAACCTACCATTAATGTCTTGAACTTAAATGCAAGATTTTATGTGTATCACAGTTTGAGTTTACGTTGTTAAATTTGGCTCTTTCATCCAGCATAGTAACATCCAGTCATCTGTAAATTCTATAAAAATGTCTCCATTCATCCAGTCATTTGATTGTTTAAACATAAAATCATTTATTCTACAAATATTCACAGAGTGCACATCACATGTCAGACATTCTTCTATAGGGATTCATCTACAGCAACTGATTACCTACAATTCCAGGCCTCAAGTTCCTTACCCAAAACCAACAATAAAAATGTCCAAAAGATTTTGAAGAAATTAAATTAGTTATGAGAGGAAATTCAGACTCATTTATTATATGGCGATACATTCAGAATCAACCAGGAATAACTTAACTCACCTCCATTTTCAAAAGCAGCAATGTCAGTCCTTGGTTTCCTATCCAATGATGCTTTTATCTCACCTTGCCTTTCAAATAGGCTAAATTTTGTTGGAACTGTAAGACCATCCCCTAAAATTTTTTTTAAAAATTAGCAAAGGAAAAAGAAAAAAGAAATCACCCCAGGAGCCATAGGCACTTATGTAAGTCTAAAGTAGAATTCATGATGATAGTATAAAGTCAAAAATTAATATAAGTATTATTTGCATAGTTATATGATGAACTGTAAACTTATAGGAATTTTAAATAAATTTTGTAATTATCAAGAAAATAACAAGCAAGTTTACTTTCCTATGTAGATTATTTATTAAATGGCAATTTAAAAATTTAAATAATCTAACATTATTATGTATGTATAATATATTTAACTTATTTCATGTGTTCTTCATACAATTAATTTTATATTTCTTTTGATTATATCTACTTATCGTGATCAAATTCAGTGAAAAGTATGAGTCTACCACTGACAAATGATAATTATACTGTCAGAATTAAATAATTCTTAGTGTTTTTCTTATACATCTCTAGATAATTTTCTTCTAAAATAAACTATTAAAAGCAGAATAAGGGAGAGATGATAATCTAGTGTACCATATGATACTATATTGGATTCTAAATCAGGAAAAAAGTTCATTTCACCATAAAGGACATTGATGGTACTGCTGGTGAAATGTATTTCAAGAAAATCCTGTAAATAATATGGTATCAGCGGTAATTTCCTGATTTTGATATTTATACCAATGTAAGAGTTATGTAGGGGCATCATATCTGCAACTTACTCTTGCACAAAGTGTTTAGAAAAAAACACAGTGTGTATATTTAGAGAAAGAAAGAGTGAAAAATTGAATGTGTAAAAATACTAACATTTGGGGAAATCTGGCGAAGGCTATCATGAATGAACTGAAATTATTTAAAAACCAAAGACTTTTAAAACCATAATATAAAGTGAAAGTACGTGTAATTATCTTTCTAATCTACCCTTTTTATTTTCCTTGCTAACTTGTTTTGTTTTCTTTTTTCCTTGTCTAGTTAATGTGGGCAGTGTGCCCTTCTCTAGCTAGGGTGCCCACCTCTCAGCTGTCTTGCCAGTCATTCTAACATCTAATGGTCTGTTGCTGCCACCTACCGCCATATGTTTAAATAGTTTGCCACATAGGTACTTTAACGGCAGGCATTTTACTCTTGATCCTCTACTTTATTCTACCCTCATCTTGATGTTGGGAGATTTCCCCAACTATCTTTTTTTTTTTTTTTTTTTTTTAATTTTTAGGGAGAGAAAGGGATTCAAATCTCCTACTGCAGCAAAACTTTTCAGCTCATCCTAGTGGCAAGACAACTGTTTAAACTCGTGGCATCCATGGATTTTCACTGAGTTTCTGGTTTTATATCCAGAAAGTAATGTATTTATCTTGCTTTCAAGGGCAAATTGTTTACCAACATTAAAATAAGATTCACCAAAACATAAGACCCATGAAAGGCCCAGCCTTGGAGTCATCCACCTGCATTGCTTCTGAAATTACCTGGTACACGAAAGGTACCCATTCAATGAACAAATGTATCCTTGTTCTGCCACTAACATCATTCTGTGATCTCCCTTTAGTCCTTCTAGGCTAGGTTGTCCTTTCTACTCACAGAGAAAAATATGCACCTATTTCACAGGGAGATTTATTTGCACAGAAAAATAAATGGTAGAAGCAAGTTATTTACAGAATGACTTGCGTGGTCAGGGCGGGGGCGGGGAGGAAGTGCCACCATGCGCCTATGAAGCTTATTCCTTCTTTAGCTCCATGAGGAAAGCGTAATTACATTAACTGCAGCTTTTCTTATTAAATATAGGTCATCTGATGAAAGCACTTCCTCCTCATTCTCAATTCTGATGTATTATTTATCATTTAACTCTAGTGTACATCTTACTAAATAATTCACAGCCTATCACACCAAGTAGCTCTTACACAGCACCTTGAAATGCTGTCTTTTCATTCCTTACCTTCTTGCAATTCGCTGCCGTTTTCCAAAGGCTTTTCTATTTCTTTGTCTGCTGTAGAGGCTATGCTTTTTGATGATGAACTATCTGGAGGAGTATGGAATCTGTAGTATTCACCTAATCTCCCATTAGAAAAGTAGAGGGTTAGTGTGTTTGTCACATCAAGCATTTGAAAATCCACAAATGTTTGATTTCTTACCAGATTTGTAACACATCTCCTTTATTGCTCTTTTTTCTTCAATCTCTTCAGGAGTCTTTGTCCATAAACTAGAAGCATCTATAGGATATATATTTTTTTAAATAAATTGTCCAAAGCCAAATAATATGAAAATATATAAATCAGAATGAAAAACCCCAGACATTGTTCTCATGGATTTTTTTTTTTAATTTTTAAAATCAATAATTTGCATACTGGTAAATGTCTCGAGTTACTATATTTCATGTATTAGAAAAATCAGTTTAAGTAACTGTACAAATTTAAATGAAATCTATCTCCCAGCCATCATACAACAAAAACCCTCCAATTCAAATGATCATAAGCATGTATAGACATAGAACAAATTAGAACATAATGAATTGAATATACTTAGTAATATTCAATCTATTTTCTTACCAAAATCTGCCTAACATATTGTTATGAACCTCTCACAGTTAAAAAAAAATGTTAAAAAAAAAAGTAGGCTTTTGAGTGTGCATTGTAAATCTGAGAAAAGCTTTACTAACCATTTTGTTCATCTCCTTCCTCCTCTTCTTCCTCAAAGTTAGTTTTTAAAACTAAAGGATGGTGAATGGGTCGTGATATATTCTCCTGAGGTTTCAGGGGTTCCTGACTCTGGGTCGGGGGTGGAATTCCTTCCTGAGTCTCTTTCTGTGGTGTGATACCTACAGAGGAAATGCAAAATTTCAGTCTTTTTAAGATACATTTTATATGCATGTTCAATGATCAACAGTGTCCTCCTAATTTACTGTACGTTTTATTAAAAGGTGTCTCCTCTTATTTCTGGAAAGGTTATTAATCTAGTAAATATCAACATTTTGCCTGTAAGGTGCAGAAAATATACTAATTCATAGATTTTAGATAGGAATTATAACCATGACTTGGCATATCACAATTTTGGTATAAATGCCAAGTGACCATAAGTATTACTGTATTCTTACATTGATTGTATCTATGGAATAAGAGTAAATTAATCACTTTACAACAAATTAACAAAGACAAATTCAAATAAGGCATAGCTTATAATGGCAAAGTATATATGCCCAAAAGAGGAAAACATCCAATGGTTCTAGTTTTGTCGGACTGCATGATTACTTGGAAGTGAGAAAGAATGATACTTTCAGATTTCTCTGTTGGCTGCACATTGGTTAAACTGTCCAAAGCTCTAGATCATATTTTAATGTCCTGTAAATTTCAAACTAGCAAGCAATTAATAGAAAAATTTAGTGAACACATGGATCTTCTATTATCACTAATTCGATCCCCTTTGTTTTCTAAATGAGTAGTTACCAAATTTGGCTAATTATCAGAATCAACTAAAGAAATTATTCAAGACAGGGGCACCTGGGTGGGTCAGTAAGTTAAGCATCTGCCACTGGACCAGGTCGTGATCCCAGAGTCCTGTGATCAAGCCCTACATCGGGCTCCCTGGTGAGCGGGGAGCTTACTTCTCCCTCTTTCTCTGCCCTTATCCTCCCCTCGTGCTCTCACTTTTTCTCAGATAAATAAATAAAATCTTTAAAAAAAAGAAATTTAAAACATCTTTTGGGTCTCTGCTTTCTGAACTTTAGATTTAGTAGGTCTGGATTAAAGCCTGAAAATCTAATTGCATTTTTTAAAAGTCTCAGGTAATTATGAAATCAGCCCCATTTGGAAACCACTATCCCAAATGAATGATCATCTAACTAGGGTCCTGGGTTATAGGAAATCTTTAGGTGTGCCATTCCAATAATTTGAAACCAATGAATCCTATTCCAGATCCTTAATTTCCACATTTATTTTTCCCCTAAAGTTGGTTAGCCTAAAAACAGGCTTGAGTTCACAATAGCCTTCTCTCCACTTTGTACAATAAAGGCCCTTCATTCATGCGAGAATATACTAGAATACAGTGCCCAAAAGACAAATCCTCCTTTATTGATGAACCAAACTACCTCAAACCCGTAGGGCTTTCTCCGTTACCTCAATTTATACACATTTCTACCAGGAGAAAATCATGATGTGGTAGGCAGAATAATGCCCCCCTAAGGATGTCCATGTCCTAAATCCCCAGAACCTATGTATATATTAGGTTATATGGGAAAGAGGAATTAAGGCTGCAGGTGGAATTAAGACATAATCAGCTGACCTTAAAATTGGCAGATTGTTTGTTCTCAATTATCCAGGTGGGCCCAAGGTAATCAAAAGGGTCTTTACAAATGGAAGAGAGATGCGGAGGAAGAGAGCCAGGAAAGTGGTGTGACCGTGGAGGCTCTGTCAAGTGATGCAGTGTCAGGAGGACTTGACTTTCGTTGCTGATTTTGAAGATGGAGGAGGGAGGATATGAACCATGGAATACAGAAAGCCTTTAGAAACTGGAAAAGGCAAGGGAACAGATTCTCTCCCAGAGTCTTCAGAAGAAATGCTGCCTTGGAGACAACTTAATTTTAACCCAGAGAGGTCTGCTTGAAATTTCTAAACTACAACTATGAGATAACAAATGAGTTGATGAAGCCACTTGGTCGCTGGTAATTTGTTATAGCAGTAACAGAAAATGAATACACAAGGTATTAGAAAAAGTGCTATTGGGGTCCACGTTGGAACATTCTAAATTCAAATGCATAGTAGAGAATGTAGTACTGAAGAAATTTGGTTGAAAATTTTTGCTTCTTCCACTTCTGAACTATTGTTAATATATAAATCTCAAGGGGAAAGTCTCTTGCCATCAATGGAAGGAGAGTACTAGTAAAAACTCAAAAGGAAAAACATGCCTTTAAATAAAGCTTTTTAGCTATTCTCAGTATATATTCTCAAGACTTGTCATTAGTTGCAAAAATAAGCTTGAACATTCAAGAGTAAATTTTAGAGTCACATTTTTAGAACTTTCCTTGAGGTATAATTCGTACGCCATGTATTTATGACAAGAATATAATACAATTCAGTAGTTTTTAGTATTTTCGCAGAGTTATGCAACCATTGCCATAATCAATTTTAGGACATTTGATCACTCCGAAGAAGAACCCCATTCCCATTAGCAGTCTTCCAAATACCCTTAGTCTTACACAATCACTAATATACTTTGTCTCTATGGATATGCTATAAGTGGAATCATACAATATGCGTTTGGTCTTTTGTACATGTCATCTTCCACTTACCATAGGGTTTTCAAGGTTTATGCTGTCACCTGTAACAATACTTTATTCCTTTTTTTATCCAAATAATAATCCATTGTCCAGATATACCACAATATTTTATCCACTCATCAGAGGATGGATACAAGTTTCTACTCTCTATTTCATTAATTTCTACTTTAATATTTATTATTTTCTTCCTTCTGTTTGTTTTAGGTTTACTTTGGTCTTTTTCCAGTGTCTTAAAGTATAAAGTTAGGTTAATTTGAGACCATATTTTTAAAAATAGGTATTATAATTATAAAATTTCTTCTCAATATGGTTTTACTTGAATCCCATGAGTTTTAGTACACTGTTCCTTCATTTTCATTCATCTCAAAGCATTGGCTAATCTTCCTTATAATTTCTTGGTTGGTTACAGATGTGTTGTTTAATTTCTACATATTTGTGGATTTCCCATTATTTTTTTCTCTTAGTGATTTCTATTTCCATTATGTTTGGAGAACGTGCATTGTATGATTTCTATAATTCCAAATTTATTAAAGCTTATTTTATGGCCTAATATATAGTTTACCCTGAATACTGTTCCATTTGCACTTGAGAAATAAGTGTATTCTGTTACTGTTGCAAGGAATAATATATAGATGTCTGTTTGGTTGTGTTATTTCATAGTTGCTCAAGTCTTCTGTTTCCTTGTAGTTTATAATTGTTTGCATAGGATATCTTTTTTCATTCTTTGCTTTCAACTTATTTGTGTATTTAAATCTAAAGTGTATCTTCTATAGATAACATATAGTTGAATCCTTATTTTTAATCTGGTAATGTCTGCCTTTTTATTGTATTTTAATCAAATCACATTCAATGTTATTATTGATATAGTTGGATTTTTATCTGTCATTTTACTTGCTGTATTCTTTTTTGTTCCTCTGTATTTTTTAGTGTAACATTTTAATTATTTTTATGATTTTTCCATATTTTTAAAGGTATCTTCTGGGGAGTTGCTCTAGGGCTTACCATATAGTTCCTAACTTTTCAAAATATACTTCAGATTTATACTGTTTAATTCCCACTAGAGATAATAAGGTTATTCCTATATAGCTCTCTTCCTTCTTCCACCCCTCCCAATTTGTGCTGCTGTTGTTCTATCTATATGTGTTACAAACCCAAAAATACATTGTTATATTACTTTAATTTTGTATTTTTTAAAGGAGCTGAGAGAAGGAAGAGAAAATGTGTATCTATAGGGTTTGTTATATTAACCTTCTTTTTTATCATTCTTAATTCTATTCATTTATTCCTATGGATTTGAGTCACCACCTGGTATCATGTCCTTACCATAATATAGGTTTGCTCTCAGATGCCTCCTTTATGCTCTTATTACCAAATATATTACATTTCTAAATGTTACAGACTCAAAAATACAATTATATACAAATGCAAGTGTATATGGTTTTTTTTTTCCTTTCAGTACTTTGAATATGTCCTCCTACTGCCTTCTGGATTACAATGTGTCTGAGAAATCAGCTGTTAATCTTACTGAGGTTCCTTTATATGTGACTAATCATGTTTATTTTGTTCTTTTCCAAAATTTGCTTTTGTTTTTGGCATTTAACCCTTTAACTATGATGTGTCTGGATGCAGATATCCTTGGACTTATCCTACTTAGACTTTGTTGTTTCTTGAATGTGTAGATTAATATTTCTCATCGAATTTAGGGAATTTTCAACCATTATTTCTGTTTTCTTTTTCAGACTGTATAATCTCTATTCTATTTTTAAGTTTGCTGAATCTTTTGTCATCTCAAACCTGTTGAGCCCTCTAATATTTTTTCAGTTATTATACTGTTCAGTTCTTTTCATAGTTTGTATCTATTTATTGATATTCTCTGTTTATTGAGACATTGTCATTATACCTACCTTAACATCAAGCATGGTTTTCTGTATGTCTTCGAACATATTATAACTGCTTAAATTATGTTTGCTAACTCTAACATCCAAGCCATCTCAAGGCATTTTGTTGCCTACATTTATTTCTTGTGTATGGGTTATACTTTCTTGCTTCTTTGTATGTCTCATAAATTCCTATTCATTTTTTTTTAACTGGACAGTTTGGACAATGTATTGTAGCAACTCTGGATCTTGATTTCTTACCCCTAGCCCCAGGATTTTTGTTGTTTGATTTTTAATATTTTAATGACTTGGTTGAACTATTTTTAAAAAAATCTATTTTCTCCCACAGTGTGCAGCACCTGATGTCACTCCTCAGAGGATGCAGGCTTGATAAATCCATGGATGACAGTGGTTCCACCAGTACTCTCTTTGTCTCTTTCCCTGGTTTCTCTGTTAAGCTATCTACCTCTGTCGGTTTTACTCCCAGCTGTCAGACTCCATTACTTGCGGGTTGATTCCTCTGTTGTTTCCATCAGTGCACTGGGGCATAAACTGCTTCACCATTTGATTCAGTTAAGTTCCAATCTCTTTGCAGAGGTAGTCTCTGAGGCCAGTCTTTCAAGTATGTTCCAATCTCAGGACAGCTCTTCTTAACTCTTCCCTTGGTTGTATTTGGTCAACTCTTAACTGGTTTACCGTTTAGCTTGTTGCTCTCACGGAGCTACCAGTCTCTTCATCATTGCTCACCCCCAAACTCTCCATTGTTTTCTAGAATGCCATGATAAACTTTCCCATACTCTGTTCTGTTCCAGATAAATTCAGATCTCTTTTGGAGAGCTTCAGAGTTCTCTGCCCCTACAGCTTATCTCTCTTGCTCAAGCAAAACCTCAGTGCCATTATTGGGAACAGGGACAGTCACTCACTTCTCTTGGAGTAGATACCCCTGCTTTATAAGCAGGCACTGGGCAGGGTTGGTAACCTCTGATATTTATGGTTTGCCCCTTTCTGGCAGTTGGGCAATTGGGGGCTTGTTATTCTCTGCCTGCTACTTCTGTAACAGAACTTCTGCTCTATGAGTAGTTCTGGATAGAAGACCCAGAACTCTTAGCCTCTCTTGCCTGAAAAATACAGTTCTTTCAACATGAAGCTGTAAGTGGGGAGTATAAGAAATGCTAGCAGCCTGCTCCTCCCAGGAAAATACCATAGTCCCCAGTAGGGAGCTGGAGGTAGAGTGCACCCTGTGTTCTTGGCTCAACCCACATAGAGTAGAACTTCTTTCACACTGTACTGGGGGTGGGAGAGGAGTGGGTGGTGACTCGAATACCACAGACAGGCTGTTCTTTTTTTTTTTTTTTAATAAGATTTTTGTGAGAGCACAAGTAGAGGGAGCAACAAACAGAGGGAGAAGCAGGCTCCCCACTGAGCAGGGAGCTCAATGTGGGACTCAATCCCAGGAGTCCAGGATCAAGCCTTAAGCTGAAGGCAGGCACTTAACTGACTTAGCCACCCAGGCATCCCAAGATTCGTTGTTCTGATATTTAATAGATTTTCCTTTCTTTCTCTCTTTCCTTCCTTTCTTTCTCTTTTTCTTTCTTAGTGTGTGAGAGAGAGAGACCACGCTCAAGTCCAGGGGGTGGGGCAGAAGGAGAGGGAGAGAGAAAATCTTAAGTAGGCTCCACACTGTTTGCGCCGTATATGGAGCCTGATGTGGGACTCAGTTTCATGACCCTGAGATCATGACCTGATACAAAATCAACAGTTGGATGCTTAACTGAATGAGCCACCCAGGTGCCCTGAATAGATTTTTTAAATAAATTCTTGCTGTGTGCCCTTAGGACAATTTCCAGACACTTTACTTTTTGTTTAATATATAATTTGCATCAACTACTGTTGTTTAACTGAGGAGTAGATCTGTGAAACTCCTTATGATACATTTTTGAACATCAACCTACAATCACAATTTTTTAAATTCAGGTGTAATTATTTACAGGACTGCCAAATTATTCATGATATCTTAGATAAAACCCATGCATAAAAAATATTTTGAAATGATTTTCTTCCAATTGAGTGTTATTCCACCAGGTAGTTAAAACCCATTTTATCAAATAATGTTGTGAAATGTTCTTATTAAAATCAGGCCTTACTTTATTCCAGCTTATAAAATATTAACTATCTCCTTACTCTCATAGAAAAATTAGGATAATATGCTAGTTCTGGATATTACTTTTAGTTTTATGCCTTTCTGTTTCATAAACAGATGGGAATAATTTTGATCATTAGCTCATTAATAGATACCTTTCCAATAAAAGTCTACTCTTACGTGCAGTAATTATTTATCAGAGTGTGCAGCATAATTATGTTGTTTTAATAAATTATGTATTAATAATAACTGTAATAATAACAATCCTAAGGAAATGTGTTTTAAAATGTGTTAATGACTATGAGATTTCATAGTGTGGAGACTTACTGTCATAGAAAATAAAACAAAAATTTAGATTTCAACTTATATGTACATTTTTATTATACTTAAATTTGACAGGTGGATCAATAAACTCAAGCATAAAAATAATAGTTTAGGATAAACATGTGAAAGAGTAGGGGTTCCTGGGTGGCTCAGTTGACAAAGCATCCGACTTTGGCTCAGCTCATGATCTTGGGTGATGGCATGCACCCCCATGTCAGGCTCCCCAGTCAGAGGTGAGTCTGCTTCTCCTTCTCCCTCTGCCCCTCCCGTCACTCATGCACTTGTGTTCTCTCTCTCAAAGGAATGGATGAAGTCTTTTAAAAATTGTGAAGAAAATGAAAATAGTAGTTTTAAGAAAAGGAAAGTTTTCTTTTAATTTTTAAAGAAATGTTTGAAGTATTTATTACCCTTTGAAAACTGTCAAATAAAACACATGTACAGAAGTGTGCACAAATCATAAAATATGCAATGTAATAAACATCACAAAGCCAGTACTTATGTCAAGAAGTAATAGTCCCTGTCTTCAGCACTTTATATCACTTTCCTTCTCCATTTCCCACAATAAGTATCTTCATCCTGATTTCTAATAATCACTTTGTCATTTTTCTTATAGTTTCACTACTGGGTGTGCATCTCTAAAAATAAAGCTTAATTTTGCTTATTTTTTATAAAGATTTATTTATTTATTTATTTATTTATTTAACAGAGAGAGAGAGAGAGATCACAGGTAGGCAGAAAGGCAGGCAGAGAGAGTGGGGGAAGCAGGCTCCCCACTGAGCAGAGAGCCTGATGTGGGACTCGATCCCAGGACCCTGAGATCATGACCTGAGCCGAAGGCAGAGGCTTACCCCACTGAGTCACCCAGGTGCCCCGAATTTTGCTTATTTTTGAACATTTTATAAATGGAATCAGGAGTATGTGTTCTTTTTTCTGTCTTTTATCATGCAACATGTTAACTCTGAGATGTATCCTTGCTTGCATATTTCTTTTATTCATTTATTTTCATTACTTTATAGTATCCATTGAATGAATGCACCACAATTTATTTATATATCACACTATTATTGAACATTTAAGTTATTTCAAGCCTTTGGACATTACCAAAAAAAGGTGCTGTGAACATTCTTTTACATGTATCCAGGTACACATGGGAATGAATTTTTCTAGGATATATGCTTAAAAAACAGAGTTGGTTGACCTAAATTATGTCTAACTTTTTCTTGATGAGATCATGCTAGACTGTTTTTCCAAGTGCCTGTTTCAGTTTAAACCAACTGCAGTGCCCATGAATTCCTAATACCCTTTGTTTTACCAACAGTGGGTAGATTTAAACTTTTTGCCAAGATAATGGGTGTGCTTGGTATCTCAAAGTGATTTCCTTTTGCATTTCCTTGATTACTAATAAATTGATCACATTTTCATTTGTTGGTTGACATTTAGATTTCTTATTTTTCAAAATCTTGTTTATGCTTTCTGTACATGTTCTAGCACAGTGGTTCTCAACCAGAGATGATTTTACTCCTTCCCCTAGGGAACATTTGGCAATGGCTGGCTGTATTTTTTGTTGTCACAATTAGGAGAATGCTGTTGCTGTCTCAAGGGTAAGAGCCAAAAAAGCTGCTAAACCTCCTATAATGCATAGGAAAGTCCCCAGCGACACTCCTCTAACACCACTCCAGCACCACCACCGCAAAGAACTATCCAGCCTGAATGCCGATAATGCCTGTACAGATAAATCTGTTTCATTAGGTTCTCCAGATTCTCTGTCTTTTGATTTTTCTTCAAATATTGAATTCAAGTCTTTGCTGCAGTCATGTAACGACATATGCTGCAGATATTTTCTTCCCTTCTATGGCTTATCTTTTCATTCTTCAGTGGTGTTTTTGGTGAATACAAATTTTATTTTAATGTATCCAAATTTATATATCATTTCTTTAATAGTTAATACTTTTTTTGTGTTCTTCTTACGTTCTGAATCCTTTAAAGATTGACCTTTTATATTTTGGCTTATAATTTACCTAGAATTGATTTTTATCTATGGTGTCAGAGGAATTCATTCTCCCCTCATTAACTGAAAAGATCATCTTTTCATTGATCGGAGATGTTATAAGTCAGGTGTCCATCTCTGCAGGGATCTCCAGCTTCTCACTCTATTCCATTTGTTAATTTGGCTAGCCCTTGGTGAATAGGACACTCTTCTAATCTCTGTCACTCTGTAGGCCCTGATATCTGGTTAAACAAGTGCTATCATTTTCTTGTTCTTCAAGCAGACCTGACTGTTCTTGGCTCTTCGAATTTCTACATAAATGTTAAGACCCATAGGAATTTTGATTGAGATTATTTTTAAATTTTAAAAAATATATGATGAGTATCAAATCATAGGGCAATTAAATTTTAATTGCTAAGTGTCAGTATTGATAAAATGTTGGAACTTTTGCAACTATTTAAATTTATGATGAGTCTCGGGCGCCTGGGTGGCTCAGTGGGTTAAGCCGCTGCCTTCGGCTCAGGTCATGATCTCAGGGTCCTGGGATCGAGTCCCGCATCGGGCTCTCTGCTCAGTAGGGAGCCTGCTTCTCCCTCTCTCTCTGCCTGCCTCTCTGCCGACTTGTGATCTCTGTCTGTCAAATAAATAAATAAATAAATAAATAATCTTTAAAAAAAAAAAAAAAATTTATGATGAGTCTAATCAAAAGTGTTTTAAGGAATAGTTCATCAAAAATAAAGACCAAAGTTCATTATACCTTTCCATTGAGGGTATTAAAATATACCTCAGAAGAAGAAAGTTACAGTATAGGAAAAACAGCATATTTAGTGATCAGAAACTACCCAGTTAAAATATGGAACAAATAATTCAGGTGAATTAGTTGGTAATCAAGTAATGCAAAAAAAAAACAAAAAACAAAAAAACCACTTCATTTAGACAGTTAAATATACCCTCTCCATAATGGTTAAATCAATGGTGTGCTAAGAGTTTTGATACTTATTATTATACCTTTTATACCTTTGCTGTTTTACTATAACTTTCCCATGGGATTTGCATTTCAAGGAAGTACTGTAATGTATTTTCTATGAATTTACAGAAATAGATCATTTTGGTCACCTTGATTTTTCTATCCAAAGCATAGTTCCATGCCATTAAGACCAATTTTGGTGTGATCAGATATATTTCATCTAACACTTTGGAAAAAGATTTTTTTTTAATATTATGTAGTAACATCAGTGTCTTTGTTTGCCGCATAGTCATTTCTTCCCTCATTTGAGGCAAAGAACATTAGTTTTCCTTTGGGAATATTTTCCACATCTTCAATCCATTTAATTTGAGTGATGATGACATCCTAGACCTCAAGATTAGCTATTCCCTTGGCCTGAACCATTCCTAGGAATGAACATGTTTCCCACATCATTAGATGAGGTTCAATGTTAAGGCTTTAGCTTGAAAAAGATTTCTTTCTTTAGAGGTTAATTTAAAATGATGATGATGATGAGACTACTGCGTGCTTACTCTTCGCCAGGTGTTCTGGCAGATATCTAAACTATTAGATATTAATTCATCAAATATCCAAAACAACCTCATGACATAGGTATTATTACTGTCTCTATTATACAGATGAAAAAACTGGGCCACAGATGTATTACATTGCCCAAGGTTATTGAGAAGTACGTGGCAAATTGAGATTTTTAACCCAGTCTGACTCAGCGTTCTCCATCCTTGCTTATTCTGCCTCCAGGATCCAGATGTGAGCTTCTGGGGCAACCCCCACATATGAATGGCAAGAAGTGCAGAGCCAAGAGTTGGCGAAGGAAGCCCTGGATCCAGCAGGGGTTGGGGTCAGCTCTGGGCTTATCTCTTCTGTTACATGAGCTAATAATTTCCAGTTTTCCCTTAAATCCGATTGAGGTGGGTCTGTCTTCTTAAAATCAGAGGTGTGCTGGAGTGGGCTCAGATCAGCAAATGAGAACCAATTGCTATTTTGCAAGCCTATTGATGTTAGTTACATTGGTAACTTAAAATCGTTCATGGTAGGAATGTTTGCTCTCTGGAAGTTAGCAAAAGCTGCTTTTTGTTTTGTTTTTGTTTTTGATTTTGGTGAAGTGGGTACAAGGAGGGGAACGAGTTTCTTAACTGTTAACAGGACATCATTAGTTTTCAACCAAGAGAGTCTTGTTTATTCCATATGATATACTGCCATGTCATGCCCAGATATTTCTAAAATAAACAACTATTGTCTGTGCTTAGTCAATTTTCAAAAAAAAAAAAAATCCAGTTCTTTTCACTTAGGTGACATGCATGTCATCATCATAATGCACTACTCCCTGCTATAAATCCCTTCCTAACTAAAACACAAATGCACAGGCAAAACATGGAGGTTATAAGAATCTTCTGATTGAATAATTTAGTTATTTTTAACCAAATAAGTTATTTTTATTCATGTTCTTTGGGAATTGGGTGCTATCCTTCTCTTTGCTTGAAAGAGTAAAAATGGTGATTATTTTTGTATAATTCACAGAGCAGAGGCTCCTCACCAATTCTTTTTCTTCACTTTTCACTAATTCTTTGGGAACACCCTCATGCAATAGTTTGATTAGGACATTAAGAACACCTGCATAGATTTTACAATATATTGTAGTGTTCTTGCCAAAAATGTTTAATCTAAATCTGATTAACAGAAAACAAATGAACATTAATTCCCATTTAAAGGGAAGTATTCTGCAAAGCAACTAGACCAAACTCTTTAAAATGTCAACAATATGAAAGAAAAAAACAAAGAAATGTAGATATTAAAGAGATATGACAACTAAGCAATAAATGATGTTTAATTGGATCCTGGATTGAAAAACACAAAACAAATAGTTACAAGGCTATACTCTTCAACACATAGTTCTGGGAACATACTGTCGTGACAGCTTGTTAGAAATGCAGAAACTTAAGCCCCAGCCTGGACATACTGAATCAAACTGCAGTTTCACTGGATCTCTGAGTAATTTCTGTGAATATTAAATTTTGAGGAGCACTACTATAATAAACGTTTTTGGAAAAGTACAAACTGTCAATTGACTATCAGACATTAGTATCGTATTATTGTTAGATTTCCTCCTATATATGATAGTTGTATATAGAGTATTTATGCAGGAGATAAATTTGGAAGATATGTACAGGAGTATTCAGGGATGAAATGTCTAATAGTTGCAACTAACACTTGAATGGTTCCAAAAAGGGGGGATAACTATGTATTGGTACAGTATATGCATGTATGTAATACAATACTTACATATATGTAACAACAATAGAGGGAAAAGAGAAAGTAATTTGACAAAATGTTTATTTGTGCATCTGGTTAAGAGCACATGGATGGGTGTTCATTGAACTGTTCTTGCAACTTTTCTTTTAAAAATTTTTGAAATAAAATGTTGCAGTAAAAAAAGTACACTGAAGGCTGGCTTAACACTGATTGGTTTAATTGGTGGTCTGGGTGGTGACTGGGAACTTTTTTTGGTTGTTTTTATTGTTAATTTTTGGTTGTTATTGTTTTTTTAAGCTCCCACAGTAATTATAACTGGAAGTCAGAGCTGAGGACCTCCAGATAAGGTGAACACCCTCAGCTTCTGGGCTTCAGATGACTAAAAAGAAGAGGTTCCACTGTGTGGCCACAAATAAGTGGAGAAAAGAAGAGAAAGAGGAAACCTTATTTATGGAAATACACATAACTCAGAAATGCTAGAAGTCCACTGTTTACTACAAATTAAAGGAGAAAAAAAGGAGTTTTCTATTAAATGCAAAGGATCTTAATAGCTTTAAAAAGAAGGCTGCAGGGTAGGGTAATAGAATTAGCCTCTCAAAAGGAAGAAGCCAGATGAGGAGGTGTTATGGTTGAGTCCATTAAAATGGCCAAAAGAAATGACATATTCTTGAAATGCCATAGAGAGTCTTAGAGTCAGACAGAATTGTGTGTGAATTCAAGTACAGTGCCTCAGATACTTAGCTTCTCTAGGCCTCAGTTTCCCCATCTGAAATGGGGATGCTAATGGTATCTATTTGGCAGGTTTTTGTAGTGAGGCATGCAAAGTGCCCAACACAGTGCTGCCACAAGGAAATATAAGAAATTATCTGACAGTACTGAGTATGAGATTTTTCTTGTTTCTCGTAACCTTACTTCGTTTCTTATTAAATCAAAAAATTTTAGTTTATACAGTCCTAAAGTCTATGGAGGTCTCAGACCCAACTGAAATTAACAAATGTTAGGTGTAGAAATGTCAGAGAACTGACATTTCAATACTTGCCTCTATTTTGTTGTACTGTTAGAACAACTTTGGACCAAAGATGAAAACAGATACAGTGTCTAGTCAGGATAAACATCCCAACACAAATTGTTCCATGCATCACCACTGTGTGGCTTATGGCATTTTCTCTACTCATTCCCCTCTCCCCAAAAAAGGAAAGAATTGAGCTGAACAGGTTTTTCCTCCCTCTTATAACCATTAACAATTATTTTCCACCACCCCCCCCACACAAAAAATTAGTCTATTTCACCAACTCAAATATTCAAGACGAAGTGTTTATTAAACTACTTAGGAACCATCTAGTAAGCAGTGGTTTGCCAAGACTTAGAATAAAAAGATCATGTACATATATCTATTCAGGCTAGATCTTCTAAAGTGAGCTGACCTAAAGTTCATTTCAACTAGCCAGATAGTCAGCTTTCCAAGGTACCTTAAGACACTGACTTAGGAAAAAAAATAAGAAGCAAATTATTCTGTTCAGTTTTTCGTTTTAGAATAACATGGCAATTAGGCAAGAAAGTGAGAATGTGCTTCAGTGTTTGAGCAACTGTGTTTTGAAAAATTGTCATTAACAAAACTTCAGACGTTTCACCACAAACAAGAGTTTGTCTGAATACACTAACCTCTCATATATACCATGAAAGAAAGAATACATACCTACCATGCTTGCAAGAAAATATGAAATGTACTCAGAGATGTCCACCAAATATCAACTGAAATGTGTTTTCTTAGCGTTATCTTTTGGTTTTGTAGTTATTTACTTTTAAACTTGAGCATGGTAACCAGAGGGATTAAGCTTCTTTTTTAAATGACTGGTTTAGCAATATTTAAATGAAGTCTCTTTCAAAAGAGTCCAAAACCTCTTTTAATTTGCAAGCAGATTAAAGTTTAAATTGCAGGAAGACTAACTGGCAGTTTTATATTCTCAGACAAAAAATGTAGAACTCTTGATAATTGTACTTAGTGCTTAAAGATGACACACAATGGCAAATCGACTATTGAAAAATTGCTTTTGGCAAGCACCTCATTCTGGGAGAGCACAGCTGGTGACTTAGATAGCATTGCCATGGCTCCGATTCATGATGGGTCTCAATTCCTTGAGCAGAAGCCCTAGAAATTCTTACAGGTTGTATATTTAAATGTCTCAATTTTGTTTTATTTTAACCTAAGGGACAAAATTATATATGAATTCCACAGTGCTATATGTGAATTGATACTTATATTTTGCTATCAAAAAAATTGTTATAACCCCACCTTGAATTTATCGATTCCATGCACTTACTGAAACATAAAAAGGTTGATTTTAATAAAAGGTACAACCTTATAATGTAATCTGCATTTAAGGTGAGAAGATTTATGGGTCCTGGTTTGGGTTAATGTGAATCTTGGTAGATAGGTACTCCTGGAAATACTGTAGGAAAGATCAGGTCTACAAAAGAGCACATTATACCTTCTGAGGTGTTGAGATAATTTTCAAAATGAACAGATGATATGATATGGTAGTTCAATACATAATTCGAACAAGCTCATTAATTCCCTGCCATCTGGAAGCTGAATCCTCTTTCCTAGAGCACAGAAATGTGTCTGGAGAGAAGGAAAAAAGTTACCTGTTTTTAACACAATTCCATACTGCTCAGGACTTCCCAGGGGGGAATTGGCCACTAGTGAAAGATAATATTATGTTACTACTTTAGCTGGTTGGGATTCATCAGTGAACAAAATAAAAATTGGATATGAGATATGAGATTACCAAGGGAGTAGATAGAGAAGAAAAGAGAACCAAAGACTAACTCCTAGAACATTCCACATGTAAGAAGTTGAGTAAAAAACAAGAAAGAGTGAAAATAGAGCACCAGTCCAAAAAAAAAAAAGTATGGTGTCCTAGAACTTAGATCCAGGGGGTGAGGGATTGTGAAAAGATGGTATAACTAATGAATTGGAGATCCCAGTGGATTTGAAGCTTTGTTTACGTCAGGATTCTGGAAAGATTGAAATAGAAAAATAGGTCATAAGGTGAAATGCATGTAATTGAGATCATGGGGTGGGGGGTGGTGATTAGCACTTTGATATGACTAAGGAGGAGTGACTGAGATGGTGAAGATAAGATCAGTGGAGGAACTGCGTTCAAGGAACTGAGAGGCTAACATGATGGGCATATCATATATTTATATACTGAAATCACCAAGAATTGACACAGGAGTACTGTTAGAGGGCAATGAGCCAGGAGTTCAGACTTTTGAAAAACCAGGAGGGACCCAGATGGAAGTAAACAGAGGCAAAAAAAAAAAAAAAAACAAAAAACCAAAAAACAAAAAAAAAAAAAAACCAAAAAAACAAACCCAGCAACACTGAGGGGTAACGATGATATAATATTTTGGCATTAGATGCAGGCTAGATGGTTTTAGGGAGAAGAGAAAGAACATGAAACTGGCAATGAGGACCAAGGGAACCCTCTACCTCCCCTCCAGGTCAAATGCTACTTGGGAACTGAAGAAAAACAGCCACCATTTGGAGAGTGTTGCGGGAGAAGTAGGATCCATAGAAGGAAATTATGCTTACATTAGCTGTGGATATGAAGGGAAAGTTCACTGAGGAATTTGAAAAAGAACCCTGCTGATAATGGAAGGTAGGGAAAGGGTGAGATGAAAGGGACCAAATAAGGATAGGAGTGAGTCATTTGAGAGATGGGGTTTCTGGTATTCACTGATGTGAAAATCATAGAAAATACACATATGGGGTCTCTGCCTCCAGTTCCTGGCACAGAGCTCCTAAAAGCCTTGTAATTTCCTAAATAACAAGAATACCAGGGCAACTTTTGTTCTAATATTTGTTTTTAACCTTAGTTTCTGACCTAGAACTCAGATCTCAGAATTTCCTGGGTGATTGGAGTGTCCTTTGTTCTAATGAGGTGACTCTGAGTTGGGCTCTGGGTGGTGGTCTGCAGAAAAATCAAGCCATGATTAGCAGCTTAGAAATTTCAGCACCTTCCGCCCTTGCTCCAGGAAGAGGAGAGGGCTGGATATTGAGTTAATAATCGATTATGTCTCCATAAAGATTCCAAAAGTGTGAGATTAGAAGAGCTTCCAAATTGGTGAACACATACATCCACATACTGGGAGGATAGCACACCCAGCTCCACAACAGAGCTCCTGTGCTCTGGATCCTTCTAGACCTCGTTTTATGTACCTCTTCATCTGGCTGTTCATCTGTATCTTTTATGATATCCTCTATTATATAATAAACTGGTAAATGTTACTAACTGTTTCCCTGAGTTCTATGAGCTATTCTAGCAAATGATAGAATCTGAGGAGGGAGATCATGGGAACCTCCAATTAGCAGCCAAGTTAGAAAGAAGTTTGAGTAGCCTGAGGACCTTTGATTGACATCTGAAGTAGTGGCAGGAGGATTCTTTTGGAGCCCTTAGCCCATGGGGTCTGTGCTAACTCCTGGTACTGTTAGAACTGAATTATAAGACACCCGGGTGTTGCAGAAAGTTGCTTGGAAAAAATCATTGATGTGAGAAAAAATCCATTCATCTGGTGTCTGAACTGTTGTATGGTAGTAGTGTGAGAACTGATGAGAAACACACAGGAATGTTTTTTATTGTTCAAAGACAAACTGAGATCAAAGGAAATAAAGGGCAGAATGAAATCAGTCCTGGTGAATTCAGATCAGGTAAGTGGACATGGTGAGGGTGTGTGGGAGGGTGGGATGATGGGTGTGTGGGGCTCCCTCTTGTGCCCTATAGATAGAGGACAGGAGATGTGAGAAAGCAGGATATTAGCAGCCTGTAAAACCCATTTATCCCTCTTACAATGGAAGGATAATGCCTAGGGTTTGGTCCCAGTGCTTGGATCTAGTCTTGACCCTATGAGAGAGAGGAAAGCTTATTCTAAGAGTCAGGCTCCGCCTTGATACCTGTTGAAGAAATTAAGACTTCCAGAAAAGCCAGAAGTAATGTTTGGGCGCCAGATTCTATGTCTAAAAATTAGAATAATAAAATATATCCCTACAGAGCTTAGCCCAGGGTGCTCTAACAATGAGGAGCCAAGCAATTGTCAGTTAGACAGACATTCTACCCTTCTTTTGCACAGAGGTACAGGCTGTTTTCCTTTAGTCCTGAAAGAACTAGTTCCAAAGATAGCTAATTTTATCATAGACCATTAAGAAGCAAACTATTGATGGAATAGAAGGAATTTAATACAACATTCCTGGTAAAATAAAATTACACTGTGTAAACCAATGAAGCCAAGTTAATCAGTTAGTAGGTGCAACCACTTTCCCTGCAGTGGGTCTCTAGTAGTTTCAATAGTCATCCATCCATCCCCATCCATGTACGTATTCATCCAGTTTTACTGAACATCTGTGCTCTAGACACTGCGGAGAAGATTGCTAAAGAAACTAGTTATAAGCTCCATTCTCATGATGTTTACAGTCTAGTGAGGAAGAGAATCACTGATTAAGGTATTATATATACGATGAACACCATGAGGTCAGAGTTTTCCGAAAGAACATAATAAGGGGACCTAATGTTTACCATTTGCCAAAGGATCACCTGAAGCCAATTTTTCAGATCTCAAAGGACTGATATCTTGTAAGCTTGTTTCTGGAAGGCTTCCATCTTGAAAAATATGAGGGCCATAGCAGAAGAGTGGTATAGCTACAGCACCAGGGAAACCTGACAAGTTCCAACTTCTTAAGCAGGCTTCTTGACACTGACTGAGGGAATGGTGTCTTTTGTAGCCCTTCCCAGAATCTAGGCCAAGGGTCACCAAAAAATAGAGTCTCAGTACCATCTAGGAAGACTGAATTGTGCCAGAGCTTTTGCAGCAATGGGATTGCGTTTTCTCCGCAATCTAAGTTACCAAACTTAGAAAGAACCACATATATAGCTGTTCTTCTAGAAGCGGAAGTGTGCAGCTCAGAGCATACCCTTGCTCTCCCTACCTGTAAGACAGGTTTCTGCACATCCCCAGGGAGCAACAGTGAGGTGTGACCTCTAAGCTTGACTCCAGCTGTATGACGCTTTGCAGAGACACAGTTTCCCTCTGCCTAGTGAGCCGTTTCACGTTCAGATGAGTAAAGTCCACTTTAGATACGCATGGAGAAAATGTAACTTTCTTTCTTCACTTCATCTTGTGGCCACTTGATGGCTCATTCTAAGCTTTAACTTATATTTCTTGGTAAAATCATCCCAAACCGTCCATTGGCTATTAAACCACACTCGTTTTGCCATACTTTATTTAGTGTATTTTTCTATGCTGCTATTCCAAAACCACATTATTATATGGCATGTCCATGTTATTTAAAAAATATACTCACTGCTACTTGGTGGCAAGAATAATCCATTGATATTGCGAGGTTTGCTGTGATAAAAGATACAACTGATCTTCACACAACCAAGAGGCTGAGTTTCCCAGAAGCATGAAATGCTGCAGTTTTGCTAGACAAAGGAGGTAGGGGAAATGTAATGATCAGATACCACATTCAAAATAAATACAATGTGCTACAACACAATACAATGTGACAAAACTCCCAATTACTGACTTAGGATCACGTGTGTTTCCTGAGATTCAGTATTTCTAAACTCTGCTATGTAAAAGATACAATAGATATTTCTAAAATATACTCTACCATTTTTATAAGCATTTAATTGAGCAGCATGCAAAATGACTAAAATTAAGTAGTGGAAGAAAGAATCTTTTTTTTTTTTCTCGATTGTGTTGTAAGAGTACATAGTTCAGTCTTAATGAAGGGAGATGCTTTTAAGAAATATGATAATGGTGAGTAATTCTACCTGCATTTCCATGTGTCTAAATCTGCACAGTGGATCTAAACATTTTCCCTCTCTCCATAATGAGCACACAGTGTCACTGCCAAGGGCCTCTTCACAGTGTCGGAATCGGCACTGGGAACCCTGCAAGGAAAAAGTAAACAGTATAGAAAACTCAATGTACTAGTGTTAGTGTTCAACAACAGTAAGTTGCTAATTAATGGGGGAAAATATGACATCAAATTAGAATCACAAAAAAATACTTTACAAAATAAGGTCATGAGTCTAAATTTTAGCAAATTTGTTTAATTTTAGTCAGACACTGAGAATATAATATAGCAGAACATGCAACAAGTCACTGATAAAGTGCTATTTTTTGTTATCAGTTAATCTATATGATTCAGAATAAATATATGACACCACTGATATTCTTGATCACAATCCAATGACAGAACAATTTCATTTCTTTTTCTGGAAAAAGCCAGTTTTTTGTTTTGTTTAAAAATCACAAGCTATATTCAAATGGTGGAGATGATCTCTAGTAATCAATCTTTATTAGATATTGTTTTCTTAGTCTATTGGAGATACTGTTAAGTGTGTTTTTACAGGGAAAGTGAATGGAGCTTAAACTTTATATTATTGTGGATTTTTAAGTAATTAGTACATTATGCTACATTAAATGTATATCCTTTATACCCTTGGTCTATAAGATAAACAATTGGGCCAATATATATACATATACCAACAAGCAGATGTTGATTATTTTCATGGGCTGCTATTATATATTTTTTTTAATTCTATGTCTTTTAAACATAGGCCCACACTTGGAAAGGCTGCAGGCTCCTGTCTTTCTGACAGAGAGATGCATGACATACAATAAAAATATTCCAGGAAGTTCTGTCTTTTGATATATGTTCCATGTTTTTTTCTTATTTTTTCTCACCCTCTTACTCCTGTCTTCACAGTTTTCCCCTTTTAAAAGTGGATCTATGGATCTCATAATACAAGATATTGGACAAGAGGGGCGCCTGGGTGGCTCAGTGGGTTAAGCTTCTGCCTTCGGCTCAAGTCATGATCTCAGGGTCCTGGGGTCAAGCCCCGCATCAGGCTCTCTGCTCAGCAGGGAGCAGAGAGCTGTCTGTCTCTCTGCCTACTTGTGATCTCTCTCTCTCTCTCTCTGTCAAACAAATAAATAAAATCTAAAAAATAAATAAAATCTAAAAAAAATCTAATAAAATCTAAAAAAAAAAAAAAAAGATACTGGACAAGGCTAGATAAACCCGTATTTGAATTCCTGGTTCCATTATTTGTCCATAGTTAACAAAAGTTAACAGAAGTTAATACATTCCTTACCCTGTCTGTGCTTCAGTGTCCTCATCTGTAAAAAGGGAATAAATGCCTCCCCCACAGATTGTAAAAATTGTATGAAGAAAGTATTGTGGTTGCTATTATTATTGTTATGTATTCATTTAATTATTTATTGATAATTTACCACCCATCGATCTTGGTGCTGTGTACTTGGAGATATAGCAGTGAAACAGACAAAACTCTCTGCATACACAGAATATAAATTCCATTATTATTAATCATCTCTAGGTTTAATCGTAATAGGACAGGTGAATAAGTGAGTACTGTGTGTTATAAGAAACAAATTATTGAACACTACATCTGAAACTAATGATGTACTGTAAGGTGGCTAACTGAATTAAAAAAAAAAGTGAATCAAATTCAAATAGTCAAAGAGATTGACTCCATTCAGGCTTCCTAGCAGAGATAAAATACTTTAAATCAGACACAATGTGTCTTTCATTTAGGCATGAACATGAAGCTCCAAATTTCTACATTTATTTGGTTTCGTTGAGATCCATTCATCCTAATCTCTTTAATATCTTTTTCCCATTTAGACTTATAAACTTGAATTCATATTTGGCTAATTTGTTTATAACATTTATTTTCCTTTTTCCATATTATCAAATATTTGCTATTAGACTGTTAACGGGAAAATTCAGTAACTGGGTTAATGAATTTCAAATAGGGAATCAATTTGATTTATTAAAGTAAGTTTGATAGCTGAATTTAACTTTTTGAATTAACATGATTGGAATCACATTAACTGTAACAGTATGATGTATCATATAATGTTTCAATATGTTTGAAACTATAACATAATTTTAATTTCCTCAGACAAAGTCAGTATGTCAAAAATACATGATAAGCTTTTACTTCAGATTTTAAATATGTAAAGTATTTTTCAGGAAAAGAGTAAATTTTGACTCAGCAATACAAATTATTGCCATATCCTCCTTCATTCTACTAAAAAGCTTAAGTATGTGAAGTACCGAAATTGTACAATATTTACCTTTATGCATGTGGAATTAAAAAAGAAATAGCAGTCATTCCCAACTTCTGCCATTTTCAACTCTCTTGCTGCTAATCCAATGTTTTTTAATATAAGAATTGCAGGAATGCAAATATAAGAACTATCAGTGTGTAAGGGGGAAAAAGAATTTCTTTTTCACAGTCTTTCAGGCTATCAGTAGTATTCCTTTAAAACTGACCTCCTGTCGACAGTATATTACACAATAGATAATTCTTAAAGAAATTTAAATTAGAAGATACCTTCTCTAGCTTTGCAGAAATGTTGAAAGTGGTTGCTAGTAAGCACACAAACTCAAACTTCCAGAATTTTCCTGATTGTTACCTAATCCATTGTTTGCTCATCATAAATGACCTCACACGTAACTGTAACTGTAGGCTGGCCTACCTTAGTGAATTCTGTGTAGTATTTCTCTTCCTCAATTCTAGTATATTAACCAAATAGGCTAGTAAAAATAAAATATTTTATCTTTTAATGTTCTAATTGACTTTGGGACATAAGCTAGTTAATAATTTCATAATTAAAAAGTATTAAGTATTTCACAAGTAAATAGCTGTTTTCTAACTCTCATTTCTATATATGGTTTGGAAACAAACTAAAATTTTCTAATAGGTAAATATACTATCTATACTCCAAGATAATAAATAAAATTATTTAAATATGTACTCACTGCTACCCACTGAATTGGGAAAAAAATCATTCAGATTGTGTTATTTTAATAGGTACCTGAAAATAATTGGACTATTTATTCATCTTGTAGCTATATTCCATTCATTTTTCATCCATCATAAAAGGATGCTTTTATGAAAAGCTTCTTCCTATAGCAGAAAGGTCCAGAGTGTCTATAAATTTTGAGAATTTGTTGAAGACAAAGTGAAGTACTCTGATTCCCAGAATGAGATATTTCAATCAGCAGTTACTGAGGTCTTTCTTCATCTTAATATCTTTACTAAAAGAACTAAAACCTGGCAGAAATTAATAAAATTACTCATAAGAGGTGACTTAGAAGTTGCCATAGAGATGACAGATTACAGTAGATCAAAATGTATTTTTAAAATGCAATGTACTTTGAATTGGAAATTAACAAGATAAAGGCATATGGATTCTCACTTTAGTTAGTAAAACAGGCTAATTGGTAAGAACTTTCTAAATAGTTTAAGGTAAAAATCTAGGAAATAAGGAACTAAAATTTAGAAGAGTTGTTTGCCTGTAACTGTAAATAAGAGAAAAAATAAAAAGAAATAGGCAGTATTAAAAGTAAGTGAAGAAGTAGAGAAAATTTGGCTAAACCCTTGAAAATATTGGCAAAGATATATATCTATATGTATAGATATAGATATATATAAATAAAAAAAAACTTAATATCTTGCCTTCTGTTTTGCCCTAACTTCTAACTCTAGAACAATAAAATACTCATTTTAAGCACATAGGTTATATAGAAAAACACCTCTAAGAAATATCTTTAAGTGGTCTTTGCCTCCAGATAAACTCCCTTTCTACCTATGAGCTTTTGGCTACAGGGATTATTTCCAAATACTGTTACCAAACACCATTATTGCACGATTACATGTAACATCATGATTAAAGCCATTGTGGGAATCCCTGTTTTACATAGGGGAAAGGCTGAAAAAAATGTTTTTACCTTTTGGGGTATGTTGGGAATAATTACATTCCATTAGAGACAACAAAAAAAGGTCAAACAAAAATGTGGATTTTTGTTGTTGTTGTTGTTCTTTGCAAAGTGCAGTTTTGTACATTTTGGTAGTCTTTGGAATGGCTGGAGCCTTAATTTCTTCTTTCTCTCTTTTTAAAAACAAAACTCTATTTTCCTTTATTTTTCTCCTTCCTCCCCTCCTTTTCTTATTCACTTCTTTCCTGTTGTGAAATTCATTCTAGTCTTTCAGGAAAAGCTTTGACCATTTTCATGAGGATTTTTATTCCCTGTAATGAAGAGCAATAGGAAATTTGCCTCCACAGCTGGGAGTAGGCCTGAGAATTCTGTAAGTATTTTGGGTTGGCCAATGTAGACTCACACTGAATGTCTTTCATCTTTGATGCATGCTAGAATACTAACACATTAGTCAGAGAAGAAAGTATTTCTTCCACTTTGTAATCTGATTATAGAACTTTAAGTACAGGGGCTGGTAGTAACTCATTGCTGGCTCTTCAGGTTTATGAAAATCAGGCAAAGCTGCTGGCTGCTACCCATTAGAATAGGAGCCCTGTTTGCATCTGTGAATTGGACCTCTGGCTCTCCCCTGACTTGGACTCCTTTGTCTCAGCCAACTGATGAAATCAAAGCACTGGAAATAGTGTGCTTCCTGAGGAATGGTTAGCCTTGCTATTACTATTCAAACAGCAAGTAGAATGTTTTAGAAGATGATCTCTTCTCAGAAATGACAGAATGTTGGACCTAGAAGATTCTGTGGCAGTTTGGGAAATGGCAGTTGATAGTTAAGAGGGTTATTTAATTGTTGTTCCCTTGAGACCCATGAAATAAGCTGCTTGATGGGCTTCCTCTGGAGGAATAGAAAATCACTGGTCTTGATTATAAAATACTAAGTGTCTGGTCCTCATTGCTCACAACCAGTATCAGCATCAGGTATTCTTAAAAAAAAAAAAAAAAAAAAAAAGGCTTGGTTTGGTTTGGTTTTGCGCCTTTTTGTGTTTTCCTAGAAGATAACAGAGCAGAAAAATAAATGAAGTGATACATCTTTCTCCTCTCTGAATCCGGGAATCAAAAAACAGTGCATTTTTTTAAGGGATATTTATTCCTTGGAAACCCTCTTATGGGTAAGTCAGGAAAACGCTGGACTTTGTGGTACTTGTAGGTAACACAGTTTTAGAAATGAGACCTGGGCCTTGTCTAAGCGTCTGGCAATTGTCAGAACTCCCTTGCTGAAGACTACTAGCTTCAATAAGATAGAAAGTCACTATTACTAAATATTTAATATTTTATTTGATCATTGACCATCTCATTACTTACCCTCCAATATTTTTTTAAGCAATAAGTCAAAACTGTTGATTGACTAGCTCTGTAGTTGACTGACTCCCAACTACTCAAGCCATTTGGACTTTGTTGGAGCTCATATTTACGATAAATTAGATTCCTATGAAAAAAATTAAGATTGAAATCCGGTTTTGGATTAGTGTAAGGCTAAATTTTGCACAAAGAACATTAGAACCAATTTCGACTATGTTATGCGTTACAATGAGGTGCAGTCCAAACGGTATTACTATTGTGTGTGTGTGTGGGAGGGGTGTCCCAGGTGTTTTAATTGTAGCGTTTTCTAGCACTCTTCCTGGGAAATCCGTTTCCACCACGCTTTGAGAGGTCTCTGACTATTTCTAAACTTCTACAGGAATTTATTAACGAGAACAGGCAATTCCTTTTCACCAGAGTGGTGTTAAGTCGCCACCTGAAATAATTCATTACTTATAACTTGCTATTCTTTAATTTTCATAAATATCATCGGTTACTAAGGATGGTTAAACACACACAACCCAGAAACGGATCTCTTGTTTCATGGTCATCACACCCCGGACTAACGCTCGCGGGAGTGTAAACGGCGTTATCTCGGCGCCCACACTACAACTCCCAGAAGGCGTCGCGGCAGGAGGCCGCTTCTGCGCATGCGTCCCCGCCCCACGCTTGGTGTGGGGGCCTTGTGCGCGCTGCCGCCTTTCTTAAGCCGGCAGTGTTCGTGGTTGAGCAGTGTGTGTGACTGTTGGGGACGCTTTCCTGGCCGGACGCTGTTTGGAAGCGTGCTCTGCGTTCGCGCTGCCTGTTGGGCCCACCATGAGGCGCCTAGGTTCGGTGCAGCGGAAAATGCCGTGTGTGTTTGTGACGGAGGTGAAAGAGGAGCCCTCCACCAAAAGGGAGCATCAGGTACCGAAGAGTGCGGGGTCCGGGGAGCAGCCACGCAGGACTTCGGGGGTCGTTAGAGCCGCCCTGCAGGCCGGGAGCTTTTTGCAGGTTTCGCTGGGGAGGTCTTGGGTAGGGGGCTCTTGCTTCCTGAGCTCCAGGTTCTTGTACCTCTTTAGTTGCAAGGGAGGGAATCATTGAGAGAATTTTTCTGATAAGGCGATTCAAACTTGCCGTCGCATGAAATTGAAAACCCGCATCTTAAGTAATAGCCCTTTTTTTCTACCACGTTTTTTGGAGGAAGACCCCTTAAGTATTCACATAATCACCGCAGTCCAAACTTCACTGCTTTTCAAGAGTGTGCGACAAAGTGGAGATTGTAGAAAAACTTGGCTTTAACAGTTCTCAACAGGGAACGGGTGGTGGTGACCACTGCCCTAATTAGGTCGCTAGAGATCACACCTCCTGTATCGTTGCCAGTAGTTACCTACTTGATTCTGACTTTGGTGTTCCCACCTCTGGTGTTTCTCTCAGCACCGGGTTTTAGTCATAGAGGGAGTTTGGTAAGTACTGGTGAATGATTAGTAACCTGTATCAGGGTAATTCTTTCCTGTGTAGCAAAGTCCTTGATAGCAGAATCCCCAGGTATTTGGTGCTTCCAACTCATCATACAAAATTCTTCGTGTGCATATGGCATAGGCCCCCACCCTCCTTACGTCATTTGCGTTGGAGGCCTCCTTGTTTTCTAGACTAAAAGACCTTTAAGGTGGAGACTCCTCTGTTACATCTAGTCCCAGTTTCTAGGACCTGACGTGCAAGTAGGTTCTGGCTAAATATTTGTTGAATTAAAGAATGAACCGTGGAGTACTTTCATGCCAATTTTCCATTTACCTTGACCCTTTTTACTCTATTTACTTCTTTAAAAAATTATATTTATTTATTTATTTTAGAGAGCACACGCAGGGGTAGGGGCAGAGGGAGAAAATCTTCAAGCAGACGCCTCACTGAGCTGGAACCCGTCTTTGGGCTGGAACCCAGCACCCATGAGATCATGACCTGAGCTGAAACCTAGAGTGGGTCAATGGACTGAGCCACCCAGGCGCCCCTCACCTTGACACTTTTTACTTTATAACATAACATTTCTAGTGCCACGGCAGTTATAGTTCTCAATATTTATGTGCTGCTTACTGCACTGCCTGATCGTTCTTTCCTGCCTCCCAGAATGATCATCATCATGTTCTTTCCTGGTCTAAACCCCACAGTTACTATTAAGTGTCTATAGCAGTAGTTGCCACGTTGTTTTTTTTCTGTTTGTTTGTTTTTTTGTTTTTTGTCTTAGCTGTAAGAAACCTAATAAGAAATACTGATACCCCAAATAGTGGATCACTTTAGTTGTGATTCTCAACTTTGTATGTTGGTGGGAGTGGATAGTTTGTAAAAGTACCCTCTACCAGGAAAAATAAGCCCCTGCTTAGGTCCCTCTGCAGTTAAGATTTGCTTACACTATTATTTATACCACAGTATTCAAATCCTTAACTGTAAGTCAAGGCTTCCCATTAACCAGGCCCAGTCTACTCTTAAAGTGCCTGTTGGACTCACCATGGGGGGCCTGGGCTCAGTGCAGCAGAAAATGCCATGCGTGTCTGTGACAGAGTTGCCTGCTCAAAGTGAAATCCGTTTCATCCTGTGAACATACTAGGCATGGTCCTGTCTTTATTTTTGCTTAGGCTTTCCAACTGTGCTTGGATTACTTCCACAATTTTTAATTTTTTCAAATTAGACTTTCTCTATGAAACTTTGATCATCTTAGTTATCCCAGTGATCTCCTCTGTCCAGAAATTGGAGGACCACTCAGTTGATATTCACTATTATTTTAAACACACATGCCTTGTTTTTCCAATCGTAGTCTTTAATGAGGAGAACTTTGTGTACCTTTTGTTTGGTTCTTACATTATCTTTTAAACATGATAGCAAAGCGTGGTAGAATGGTAGAAAGTTCATTGTTATAGAAGGAGTATTTGGAGCTCATCGAGTGCTCTATCGGGTGGTGGTGGGGGGTCTCTTGGGTGGCTCAGTTGCTTAAGTGTCTGCCTTCCATTCAGATCATGATCCCAGAGTCCTGGGATCAAGCTCTCTATCTGGCTCCCTGCTATGTGGGGGTGTCTGTTTCTCCTTATGCCCCTCACCCCACTCTCATGCTCTCTCTCTCTCTCTCTCTCTCAAATAAACAAAAAAACAAAAAACCCTCCATGGGCAGAGTAGTCTCCCTAGGATTTCTGGTAAATTTGAATCCACACCAGCACTGATAATTAGGCCAAACCTTTGTTGCTGTACCACCACAGGTTAAACTGATATCCTCTGATACTAATTGCAGAAGTTAGTGATGAATCCCCGTCATTATTTTATCTTGAAAGTACTGAATCAGGGGCGCCAGGGTGACTCAGTGGGTTAAAGCTTCTGCTTTCGGCTTGGGTCGTGATCCCAGGGTCCTGGGATCGAGCCCCACATCGGGGGTCTCTGCTCAGCGAGGAGTCTGCTTCCCCCTATCTCTCTGCCTACCTCTCTGCCTACTTGTGATCTCTCTCTGTCAACAAATAAAATCTTTAAAAAAAAAAAGAAAAAGAAAAGAAAGTACTGAATCAGTAACAGAATGGTGCTAATTTCCTAAGTCTCCCTGACTCAGAAACAGAAACAGTACTTCCATGTATTAGTTTTAAAACCTGTACACACCAGTATTGTGCAG
This sequence comes from Martes martes, assembly GCF_963455335.1. NCBI lineage: Eukaryota > Metazoa > Chordata > Mammalia > Carnivora > Mustelidae > Martes > Martes martes. The sequence goes on along the minus strand of NC_137895.1, from coordinate 31,516,657 downwards.
TGTTTTTCACATTATTTGGAATGAGTGTTACTTCAGATAATTCACACTATAAAACGGTGGCATAAGTCTTCCTCAGAAATAAAAATAAATTACAGATAAAAAGTTGGTAGGAATTGTAGAAACTCTTCTCCATTATTGATGGTCTTGGCTTCTTTTCCTGACAGCAGAAGAACCATAAATCATGAGTTTACTACTGTGAAAGCTCAGAGACTCCGCATTTGTTTTTCTCCTTAACATTTATTATACTTAACATTGTATGTATGTATTATTTTGCTCCTGTTGTCTCGCTCATTAAAATGAAAGTTCCACCAAAGACAGGTACTTTTTTGTTAACCTCTATATTTCCTAGTGTCAAGGATGAGAATTAACCCATAAAAGGCATTTAGCAAGTGATTATTAAGTAAGTGATTGAACACACTGTGCTACAGACACAGTGCTGCATAGGACATGGTTCCTATTGTCAGCTCATGGTGGATAAAAAAACATAATAAAAATGAAGTGTGGGAGAACAGGTATTGCTGTGATAGCATAGAAGGGTGGGGGTAACTCATGAGAACTTGATGGAAGAAATATTTTGTAATTGTGAAGGGTAAGCAGGAAACTGTACTTTAGAAATAGTGAAATTAAGAACATTCCAGGTGAGAGTATGGGTGAAGGCATAGAGGCTGTTTATCTGAAACCAATTTTCTTTCTCTCTTTTTTAAGCCATTTAAAGTTTTGGCAACTGAAACTCTAAGTCACAAGGCATTAGATGCAGATATATACAGTGCAATTCCAACAGAAAAAGTGGATGGAACATGTTGTTATATTACTACTTATAAAGGTAAAACAAAACTGTACTACAAATATTATTTGATCACTTTACAAACTATATATATCTGAAGTAGGACATTTATCCTCATAAGCCCTTGGCAGTCTAAATATCAGAGCAAAATGATAAAGTCCCAGTTGTTATATTTATTTATTACATCAGTGTATATCTCTCCTGGGGGGAGGAAAGGAAGATAATTAACATTTACTTAATACTCATTAAAGGCAGGTGATAGGATAAATGTTTTATACATGTTATCTCTAATTTGCATAGTAAGCCTCTCTATTGCAGAAATAGAGCCTCAGAGCACTTAACTTGTTCAAGACCAGCTAATTAATGAATGACTAACCTGTTAATAGAACCTATGTTTGATCCTAAAACTTGCTCTGATTTCACTGATTCCGGTGCTGACTCCATAGTTTTTATTACTATTGGCAGCATCTCTAATTTATTTCAGTTTAAAGCACTTTAGGAGTTAGAAACTAAAATAGAAATTGTCAGTTAAGGAAAACAAATGCATCAAAAAGAGAGAAATAATCTTTATGATTTCCTTTTACCTCTTAATTCCAGCAAGAGAAACAGAACAGTTAAATAAATGCAAATTAGACATATTCCTGGTACCACGAAATCTCTTCTGAAATGCATTTTTTCCAGTATGAATTGTGATTAACATACACTTAATGTAATTTACCATCTTAACCATTTTTAAGTGTACAGTTCATTGTTTTGCTCCAATCACCACTCTCTGTCTCCTATCACCACTCTTCATCTTGAGAAATTGGAACTCAGTACCCATTAAATAATTCACCATTCTCCTTCCTGCAGCCCTTGACAACCATATATTCTACTTTGTCTCTGTGGTTTCGGCTATTCTAGATACTTCATATATGTGGAGTCAAACAGTGTTTGTCTTTTTATGGCAAGCTTATTTCATTTAGTATAGTGTCCTCAGTGTTCATGTTGTAGTACCTACACAGTTCCCTTCCTTTTTATGAGTAATAGTTCATTGTGTCTATAGACCTCATTTTGTTTGTTGTACACACCACATAATTTTATGTCCATATCACATAGTTTTTTGTCCCTACCATTCATCCATCAGTGTACAGTTGGACTACTTCTACCTTTTGGCTGTTGTAAACAATGCTGCTATGAGCATGATGAACAAATATCCTCTTGAGGCCCTGCTTTCAGTTCTTTTAGGTCTATATCCAGAAGATATATATTGTTGGATCATATAGTAATTCTTTTTAATTTTTTGAGGAATTGACGTATGATTTCTCCACAGCAGCTGAACGATTTACATTCCCACCAACAGTGCACAAGGGTTCCAGTTTCTCCACACCCTCACCAACACTTGTAATTCTGTTTGATAGTAGCCATTTTAATGGGTATAAGTGAAATGAATTTTCGTACTTACTAGTAAAAAGAACAAAAGGTCCATTCAACCAGAAATAATGGAATATAATTTTAATCTGGTTCTTCATAATATTTATAGGGATAGTTAATAAGTAATACAGAATGTCTGAACCAATCTATAATCAGTAATTTAAAAATCTAATATATTTGAAGAAACTAAAAGATTTTTCAGGCTTTCATGTTTATATTAAGCAGCTTAAATGTGCATCATTATGTGATCATGTGTAATGGTGGCAGATAAACATGACTGGATTGCTGAAGAAAACTTATAGGGTCCAGAATGGCAGTGCTTGCGAATCCACAGTTTATTACAGGTAAAGGATACACAGTATTAGTAAAGGCATTAAATGTAAGGATGTACATTGCAGCAAAGGGTCTGGGAGTCCAGGTGAAAGCGCCTGTTGTTACCCGCCTTACCCCTCTCCACTCCTCCCAGCCCCCAAGGTTCTGGCAGGACATACTTTGTCAAATCAAGAACCACTAATGTATGCAGGGAACACCTTGGAAACAGAATCCAAAATGGAGTGTCAGCTGGGGATTTTTATATTCTGTGGGTCATGGAGATCTCTTCCTGCTAAGTACCAGCCCCAACAGCAGAGCCCGCCGGGAATCTCACTGAGACCAGGTATAAGACTCATTAGTCTCAGTGTCATCAATAAAGAATGTGGGCACACTGCCCTGAAACTTTGCAGATCCACGATTACAGATCATCACTAATAATCACTTGACTGGGGATCAGAGCCATGCAAAATAGCTCAGCCTAATTCCACATTTTTGGGAACTAACCCTTACGGCACACCGTCATGTTTCCGGAAAAGTGTGACTACAATTATCTGGATACGTTTCCATTTAGTATAGAGGTTTCAGTTTCTCACAAATGCTCATTGCTGATAAAATCTGGCTGTGGAATGTCCTTATGAAAGGGTCACATATTTACTTTTTAATCTCATCCTCAGCATTCTTGAACCAAAGACTTAGGTCTTCTTACAGCATCAGGTACGGCTGGGCAAGATGCATTTGTTAGAATGTGTCTTACAGGGTTGGTGCTTTTGGGGAAGATGACCCTCTTATTTATTGAAAAAAACTTTATACTGAAATGTCTTTCAAGATAAGTTTTATTGTTTGCTTCTTAAACTTTTCTTTTTCCTATTATTATTATTATTTTTTTAGGTCAGCCATACCTTTGGGCTCGGCTAGATAGAAAACCTAACAAATTAGCTGAGAAAAGATTTAAAAATTTTCTACATTCAAAACAAAACTCAAAAGGTTAGTGGGCCTTTTTCTTTTCTTTTTCTTTTTAGCTTTTTATGATTTAAATAACCTGCAATTTTTGGCTTATTTCTTGCTATGGTGGTATTTTTATACATTATATCCTTAGAATTTAAGTACTTAGGGGAAAGAAGAAAATTATAATTGAGTATCTTTGTATGTAAAGGAATATTCTTGAAAAATATTTTGAATCATTTTCCTAACATTTTTATAACTCATTAGAGTATGTTGATTTTATTAAAACATACAAATTACTACATATATACTGTAATGAGCAACACATTTTGGTTTTGTTGCCTAACAGACAAATATGTAATTTTATAAATCAGGCATAAAAATATCAAAGGATTATCAGTATGTTTAATTAAACATTAAAATGCCTCAAAATTTTATATAAGCAGATATATACATTAATCACTGTATCCACTCATTCATATATGTAATTATATGTTTATGTTTATAGTGCATTAATTCATCATAAATCTACACATATTAGAACATTGGCTACTTTAGACTTTTACCCACTGTTTACAGAGCGGTGGATTCAGAATTGAAAAATTGTTTTTAAAGATTATTTATTTATTGGACAGAGAAAGTGTAAGTATAAGCAGGGGGGCAGCAGCATGCAGAGGGAGAGTGAGAAGTAGGCTCCCCACTGAGCAGAGCACCTGATGCGGGGTTCAATTCTAGGACCCTGTGATCATGACCTGAGCCAAAGGCAGACGCTTAACTGAAGGAACCACCTAGGCTCCCCCAAAATTGAAAATTTAAAGTGCTAGTGCGCTAACCCTAAGAAGTGCAGTTACATCATGGTGATAATGGAGAATGATTATATAAGACCTGATATTATGGGGTTTATTAGCTCTTCCCACTTTGAATTTGTTCATATTTTATATTTTTTAAAGTATCACCACATTTAAAATTACTTAACTCTTTTAGAATTTTTTTGGAATGTTGAGGAGGACTTCAAACCTGTTCCAGAGTGCTGGATACCAGCGAAAGAAATAGAACAATTAAATGGGAATCCGATGCCTGATGAAAATGGACACATTCCTGGTATCATGAAAACTCTTCTAAAATGCATAAGTAGTTTTTCTGGGAATGGGGAGATTTTTGCAAAAGTGTGCTGAGTAGAAAGATACCCCAGAATAAGGTTCAGTTCAGCAGGTGTATCTTGAGTACCTATAATATGCAGAGTAGTCTTAGGTTCTAGTAATACAAAATGAAGATTAGAATCTTATCCCCTGTGATCTTTTAGACACTAGGGGAAATCAATCAATATTGGTATGATTTAAGAAAGAACTAAAAGGAAAATATACAAAGGGGATAGTCAGAGAAAAGAGGAAGAATTCTTGTCAGCCTGTGGTAGGTAGAGGAAGCTTCTAAGCAGAGAGGACATCTGTACCGAAGCATAAGAACCAGGAAGTTAGCTGGCAAGGAAGAGGGAAGGTCAGCTTAGGCAAACTCGCCCGAAGAGGAGCAAAATGGAGTTGTGGGAATTTTATGTGACATTTCTCTGTGGCTGGAATGTTGTATGACATTAATAAAACTTCATTAATAAAACTTGATGCTGGAGAGGTGGAATGGGCTCAGATCTTAAAGGAATTTACATTCCATTTAGAGGAGTTTTAAGTTCATCCTGAAGATGATTATTGAGCAGGGGTACAGCAGAATTAAATTTAAAAATTTGAAGCAAGATTATGATAAAAGTGTGGTGGGTTTCCCTGGAGACTTAATGGACCAGAAAAGAGGTTATTACAGTTACCTGAGTGAGTACTGAAGGTCAAAGATGTGACCAAAGATGGTCACAATGGCATATGTGTCCTAGTTTTTGTTTGTTGATAAAGAATTGTTCACGTGAGGGAGCCTATCTGGTAACGTAAGTTAGGAGAGGAATAGCAATAACCTTCAGTACATGTGGAATTAATACATTGTTCAGCAAATATTGCAACAGTACAATAAACTGTAGAACACTTACTGCATAGGTCTATTGTCCCTGAAACTGGAGAGATGGTAGAGAGAAACCTTTAAAGAAAGAAGAAAAAGAAAAGAAAAAAAAGTTTTAGTGCTGTGTTTTAGAATGGCATTCGGTTCTTACTGAAAATTTTCTAGAAAGGAATGCTGAACATTCTGTAGTGAACTGTCAAGCAGGTTGATTCCTCAATAGAGTAAAAAGTAAAAATAACCTTATGATTAAAAGAATGATTAGGGTTAAAAAAGTAAAACTGCTAATGCTTCCACTGATTTTAAAAAAAGTTATCTGTGTGTGATTAACATCCAGAAAACATGGAAAATTTATAACAAAATCAAAAATTGCTTCAAGTCTCAATCCAAAGAAAAGCAGTGTCCTGACAGTTTTTCCTTTACATGTAGGTTGGGTACCAGTGGAGAAAAACAACAAGCAATATTGCTGGCATTCCTCTGTAGTTAATTATGAATTCGAAGTTGCTCTGGTACTGAAGCATCATCCTGATGATCCTGGGCTTCTGGAAATTAGTGCAGTGCCACTCTCAGATCTCCTGGAACAAACTCTAGAGCTTATAGGAACAAATATTAATGGAAACCCGTATGGTGAGTGAAGCCTTTTTCCTGCTTAGTTATAGTAACTGTCATTTATAAAGAGAACTTCCTAGGCTCAACTTAAAACACATACACTAAAGAAATGACTAATTTGAGTTAAACAGCTTCCTAGAATTATAGCCATTGCTATTTATGTCCACGGAGAAATTTATGCGGGACTCAAACCATTTTATTAATCCAAAAAGTTGATTTTAGCCTCTCATTCTTTCGCATAATAATACCATAAAACTATGTATGAAAGGGAATTACTCATGTGTAACTTTTTGTTGCTTATTAAAATTTAGGTAAAATGAGTTGAATGAAAATCCTGTGTTTTTCATGGCTAGGTATTTAGTTTAGCATTAACAGCTAAGAGTAAATTAAGTAAAGAATTGACCATGAATCGAGTATCAAAATCTGTACTACAGTGAACTGAGTGCAAGTCCAGAGGGCACCGTGGAAAACACTGTTGGTAGGAAATGGAGACAGACCCAAGGACATTAAAGCTGCAATAGCAAAGTCCTATATAGGGATCAGAAGCAGACTGATTGGCAGTTGGAAATAAGATAGTAATTATACAAGTTATCAGAGGTAGAGTGGCTGTTTGGCAAACAATGAATGATAGTTGAACTTGGCTAGTGGTATAGATCAGGGGTTGGCAAACTTTTGCTGTATAAGTCCAGTAGTAAATATTTAGGTTTTGTAGGCTGTAAACAGTACTTAAAAGAATGGGTATAGCTGTGTTCCATTGAAACTACAAAAACAGGCATCTGGTTGGATTTAGCCCATGGGTTATAGTTTGCTGACCCTTGGTACACATTATATGAAGGTGAAATTTATATTTAATGGGATAAGGTGGCAGTTTTGAATGACATCACCACTTAGGAAACCAACTAAGCTTTTTGGTAAGTTAATTGCTAAATGTCTTCAAAGGCTTTTTTTTTTTTTTTTTTTGAGAAGAAAATTTTCTCAATTTTTGGAACCTTTGTATGGCTAATGGAAATTTTTAACATTTAGGGTTAGGAAGCAAGAAGCATCCATTACATCTTCTTATACCACATGGGGCATTTCAAATCAGAAATCTACCTTCCTTGAAGCACAATGATCTATTATCCTGGTTTGAAGGTTGCAGAGAGGGTAAAATTGAAGGAATAGTGTGGCATTGCAACGATGGCTGTTTAATCAAGGTAATGACAGAAAATAGCTTGTGGTATGATATTGTCTTCCTAAAAGGAGATAGAGGTGGCACCAGAATATTCTCTAAAGATTGCAGAAATTCTGATGTGTCGTGAAGAAATTTAATTTCCTTATCTTATAGGCCACCATTCTTTATATAATAGTGTTTCCCAATGTGTATCCATTCTCTGGGGCATTGATTTTCCAAATGTGCTTCAGAATTAAACTGATGAAAATGTTTGGAAAGCTCTGCATATTACATACTCCCTTCTTGGAAATTAATGTTGCAAATGAATGACCTCTGAGATAATCTGTACCAGCTTATTTTAACCCAGCATTCCCCAAACTTATTTGATTATAGAATTTGAGTTAAAAATGCCAAGGTAACAGTTAATATTTACCAAATGAATTTTTAGACTTTGTGCCCTTTCTGTCTCTTGGACTATTTGATTTCTCACAGGTTTCTGAAATTAGTGATGTTCAGAACTGGACCTTAAGTCATATCAACCCCTTGACTCCCAACAGTTCAAAAACAGAGATGCCATTTTTAACCCCTCTCTCCATTACTTCATAGATAAAATTATTTAAAGATTCTGATCTGTTGAATCTATACTTTTTCCCAACCAGCTGGCAGTTAATTTTCATTTTAACTGTAGCCAAGATTCATGCTTGACCTGTTTATCACCCTCCTAAATGTTCTCTTTCAGTCTTACCCTTGTTCTGTCCATTTTTCATAGTAAGTCAGAATGTTACTTTGTTGCATAAAAGTGCTTAGTGGCATTAAGAATATTCATGATCTGACCCTTGCTTCACATTTCCAGAACGGCTATATACCCCTATCTGCCAAATATACCCACACTGTGTATGTTCTAACCATATTTATGTATTTGTAATCAGAGCAAAAAGCACCATTCTGTCAACGTGATATTTAGAATGCCTCCCACTCATATTTTTTAATTGGCTAGCTTCTGTACTCAGCAACAGACTCTATTCATTAAATTTTTATGGAGCCCCTGAATATGTTCCTGGCATGTTTCCAGGTGCTGGAAATACAGAGTCAACAAAACAATGTCTCTGCCTTCACGAAGCTCACATTCTAATGGGGAAGATAGACAATAACAAGTAAATATGTAATATGTCAGGAGGAGAACAGCTATGAAAACAAGAAAAAGGGTAAGATAAAGTGGAGCCTTAAATAATGCTTGGCAGATGGTAGGCATTCAAAATACGTATTTATAAGTGAATGAAGGTCAAAAAGTCCAAAGCTAATACCTTTTTTCTCTCTTCAGGTTCACCGCCATCATCTTGGTTTATGCTGGCCAATTCCAGAGACTTACATGAATTCAAAACCAGTTATTATCAACATGAACCTGAACAAGTATGACCATGGCTTTGATACCAAGTGTTTGTTTAGTCTTTTTTCAAAAATAGATAATCAGAAATTTGGTAGACTGAAAGATATAATACTTGATATAAACTAGAAATGCAGTTAAGAACCAGCTTTATTGTTATCTTTGAATCTTGAAAGTTCTGCCATATATGGAAGGTAAAAAAAATCTCAAGGTTCCATGTCTAATAGAGCAGTATATCTTCTAGCATTTGAAGAAACGAATTTCTCAGTTGCAAAGGTCTATTCAAAATTTTATTTAGAACCAGCAAATGAATTTAAGCCACTATTGCAATAAAATGTAGTAATAAGCTCCTTACCTTAAATGTAGCAATTAAACTAACAATCCTGGATCATCAACTTTAAATAGTTCAAGATTAATTTATTCTGACACTTAACAAAACTTATGGCTGTAACCTCATACCTGTTTATGTACATGTACACATATATAAAACTAAAGTCTTAACACACATATAAATAAGTGTATTTATAAACCCCAACTTTAAATGTTAAAGTTATTAAAGTTCACCCCTATACTCTTTAAAAAACTTAAACATTATGTATACAGAAGTTCATCGTAACTTATTTGATCTAGTCATACCTTACGCTAAGTCATCAAAAATATACTTTAAAATTTCATAGAACTTTATTTACTAAAACTTCAATTTAATAAAGGTACAGGGTATGAAGAAGGAAATCATGTAGGCCAGAGACCTGCGTGATTTCCAGGTGGAGTTTTGACTTATAAAGTAAATAGTTAAATAAAATTACAGGTATGGGTAGTTTAATAAATGGGAAGAACAGCAGGACTCTCCTCTTCATCTTCAAACTGTTCAGAACCAGCAATAGGACTAGTTAATTCAACTCCACATTGTTCAGAAAGTTTTTTTAACTTCTCTTCTAAGAGAATATTCTTCTTCACTTCTTCTTTATAATTATACTTCAGATCTTCAATTTCTTCAAAAAATGAAGGATCAAAGTTTTCCAGTTCTTTTTTCAGCTTTTTTATTTCCTCCTAATAGAAATATAATATCTTTGAAAGGTATGTAGGAATATAATATATTCTTTAGATTTGAAATAAAGAGACTTAATTACAAACATAAAATCCAAAGTAACCTGAATAATCTACTTCTATACTATATAGGCAGAAGTATGTTTTTAGAATTTTGCAAGTAAGGTTTCCTTGTACAGCATAAATAACTAAGTTGTTCGCTAACAAATTAAATTATCCCATAAGTTATGTCCTACTTTTTGACTAAAATTTATCAGTTCTTAAATGGGGATGGCATTTAATCTTTCTCCAAAAGTATATCAGATACTCTCATTGAGGCAATCAAAAAGACTTGGCCAATCACAACATAGGTTATTTTGGTTAAGATTCTTTGGTTTAGGGTTCATCTATGTTTTCTTTACAAACACTTATTTTTTAAAAAATGAATAATAGTCAATTTCTTATATTTAGAATTAGGGAAACTCTAGGACTTCTACCTGGCTAAGAGGCATCTGGTGAAGAGACAATTTGGACTTTAGAACAGCGAGTGATCACTAGTTAATTCTTCAGCTTATGCTCTTTTATTCTGTTTATAGATTCCTTAAGAGATAAAGCATGGCAGATATCTTTCTTTAATAAAGGGAGCTATTCCTGAAAAGAATTTCAAAAGGAAATAAAAGACATTTTTCCCAGTATGACCCAAAACTTATATTAAAATAATGAGCCATATTTGTGAGAATCAAAAAATAAACTTCTCTTTAATCCTATTTGTTTTGTCTCAGTATTTTTGTAGCTCTCGTTTAATATTTTTAACGCAGATGAATATAATGAATTCTGCAGTATCGAGGTCAAATGTATACCCAGGAATTTTTAGGATACAAACTTAAAACTCAAGGGTGGTGTTCACAAAAGTTGTCTTTAACAGTCTTTAACACAAAACATTTATAATATTATAACTAGATAAAATTACCTTCAAATGATGCTTTTCTAAATCTGAAGTTTTGAGCTGTGTCTCTAAATCCTTTACCTTTTCCTTTAGTTGATCAGGATCTGCCAAGAAAGTTATAAAAATCAGATTCTGCTTTCTCCCACTCTGACAAAGGGTTTATTTTAGAGAGTAAGTAGAAAACTAAGAAACTAGAGCCTAGAAAATACGCATTTTATGACTGAAACACTTTCCAGACTGAATACTGTAATTCTACCTCTATCCGGTATTGTAATTCCACAGCAGACCAAGAGAAAAGGCATGTGCTGGGTATTAGAAGTGTAGAATCGGGTTAATTTTTTACATGGAAGAAATTATTTTCAGAGAAAAATAAAAGGACAACAAAAGAATAAGTAGACTGTTAGGTTAAGTGGCTATAACCATAGCTGGCTAAATGTTCCTGGTCCCCAACAGTACTGGCTGTTCATGTAGGTCAGTACACCTTTACTGTGTAATTACTATATGAAATACATGCCAGATGGGGTGGATAAAACAAAGACAAATAAATCCTAATACTATCATCAGGCAACCCTGAGTTACACAGAGCACAAGGGCTTTAATTTACTGGATCCTTAACTACCCCCCTTTGGAGTTAACATCTCTCTAATTTTATGAGAATCAATGGATAAATGGGATTTTTTATTTAATTGCCATCTTTGCTAGAAACATTTTCTTTAAATTAAGCAACATATGTGTCCTTTCATATTTTGTAGCCACTGAAAGGTAAAAGTTAGAAGTAATGCTAAAGTTTGAGAAAATAATGGGCAGCAAGACACATTTTGATGAGTGAGACAGGAAGGTTTCTATTCTATGAAGGTTCCCTTGATATGGTTCCCTAATTAGAAGTTGGAGACAAATATTTTCCTCATCCTTTTCCTTTAGGAATAGTCACCAGAACCTATCTTCCTTTGGAAAGCAGAGCAAAATCATATTTTTCAAAACTTCCCCTTACCTTTGTAGAAAGTGCTAATGATTTTTTATAAATTCAGTTCTTAACCACTATAATACTATATTGAGTTGATTGTCTTAATTGAAGGGATGCTATATGTTACACAGATTAGTAACGAAATAGTGCAGTAAAAGTGATTATTATGTATTGTACTTTCTGAAAGTTAGCTTAATGGTATCTGATTGCATGATCAAAATGGCAAATTCTGGGGGCGCCTGGGTGGCTCAGTGGGTTAAAGCCTCTGCCTTCGGCTCAGGTCATGATCCCAGGGTCCTGGGATCGAGTCCCGCATCGGGCTCTCTGCTCAGCAGGGAGCCTGCTTCCCTTCCTCTGTGGCTGCCTCTCTGCCTACCTGTGATCTCTGTCTGTCAAATAAATAAATAAAATCTTTAAAAAAAAAAAAAAGGCAAATTCTGTTTCAAAAGATTACACCAATTTATACCTGAACTATTTCATACAGCATTTTTAATATTCTGCCATAGTCTTGTTGCTACTTTATTTAAATATTGCTTTAGAATTGCCAAGACAGTCTGGTTTGATTTTGAACCTTAACAAGTCTTTGATAGGTATCCTTAGTCTCCTTTAAATAGATAAGGAATACAGGGTTCTGAAATTCCCTCTCAGAAAACTGAGATTTAGAAAGAAAGTACTTGCCGAACATCAACAGCATCAACAGGTCTTTGGGAATGTGCTAGTCTGGTACCCTGAGCTGGCTGCTGTAAGAGATACTGTTGAGAGATTTACATGACTGTTTTAGTCACCAAGAGGTAGGTAAGGCAGTTTCTGTGGTCAAAAGCAGGGACCAGGGAGGGGCTTTGGAGTTCCACAGATTGAAGTTTCATCCTGCCTCTCTCACTTTCTAGCTGTTGTGACCTTGTTACTTAACGTCTTTAAGGTGAAGATCATAGGTAAAATGGAGACAATAGTACCCACCAAACAGTGTTTTAATGGTTAATTACGAAATGCTGGGGGGAATACTATAAAGTGCTTGTAAAGCACTTAGCATAGTGTCTGGTACAACTCATACATGATAGCTTTAATACAAAGTAGCAACGAGAATATATCCTAGGATACTGAGAAAGGTATATCAAATAATCAAAGATTGTTCAAGTATCAGTTGATATAGTCCTTTGGAATAGAATTTATTATTTCCATCACACTATCAGATATATATAACAAATGATTCTTGTTAACAGTGATGTTCTCAAAAGTCGACATGAACAATGGATTTGTGAATACTGAACCATTCATTGGGAAAACATGTACATATACACATACTCATATCTCCACACACAGTGTAATTTTAAATCCTGGAAACAATTCATCCTGGTAGATTCTGTCCTTTGATGAAAGAGAAAACAAAGTTCAGTAGTGTCAAGTGACTCTCCCTAGGCCCCGCTCATAAGTGTCAGAGTTGGGATTTAAACCCAGTCCTACTGGCCCCAGAACCAGAGCTTCTTGCCCTGTGCTGCACTGCCCTGTCCTGTTTCCGTCCTCTGGTCATCTGTATGAGAGAGCTGAAATAATCCAAAGCCTCACTTTGTTGGATCTTATCTGGAAAAAGGTGAATCAGAACTTAACATTTTCATTGCTGTTGTATCTGCAAAAGCACCAGGAGTACTGGTTTGGGGTTATAAGTAAATTTTAGTGAGTGGTTGAATTCACAAATACAGACTGAAAATAATGAGGATCAGCTGTTAATTGCGTGTGTGTGTGTGTGTGTGTGTATGTAATTCATATATATGTATACATATGCATACATATGCACATAGCAATACAGTGATTAATCACTTCTGAATGAAAGCATGGAGAGGATTTGTAAAAGGGAAAAAGAAAGTAGGCGAGTTTACTATGTGTAGTTTTTAAGTTAATAAGAGGATGGGGTACCTGGATGGCTCAGTTAGTTAAGCATCTGACTTTAGCTCAGGTCATGATCCCAGATTTCTGGGATCATGCCCCTGCAATAGGCTCCCCACTCAGCAGGGAGACTCTCTCTCTGCCCCTCCTCCTGCTCATGCTCTCCTTCTCTCTCTCTCAAATAAATAAATAAAATCTGAAAAGATAATGTTCAGAGGGCTTAAAAGGGCCTATACTTAGAAACTGGAAACCATAGACCTAGTTTTCTTTGCTTAGCCCTGAATCATGATTAAATCTAACACCCATATGGAACATAAAAAGAAAAACACTTGAGTACCTACTATTAAAACAACTCTGTTTTATGAAGGAAAGAGCTCTGGAAACATGCTGTCAAGGATCTGAGTTTATAGGAAGACAATCATCAGACATCTGAATAAGGCAAACCCTAATTCAAAAACGGGTTAGCTAACATGCTAGAAGAATAAAATACTTTACCAGATACAGTGCTTTCAGCTCCACTTTGGTCTTTGTTAACTTCTAACTGATAGATTAATTCTGCTTTTTCTTTTTCCAGCTGACTATTAGCTAATCTAGAACACAATGATTATGTGTTAAAACAACAAAAAAACAGACATTGCCTCACAAAATATATGGTTATTTCTTATGAACTTTGTAAATTGCTTAGAACTTACTGATAATTTATAAAGGTAAACGTTTATTCATTTACTCTGACTGTTGCAATGCTACCATTCTCAAACTGAGATCAGAGAATGAAAATTCTTCATGCTTCTTAAAAGTCTGACCAGAAAGTTTAAATTAGAAGCTTGAGATTTATATTAGGATCTGGTTTACCCTTTTTTCAGTATCTGTTACGTAAGAGAGTAATTGGGATTAAAAGGATGAAATAAGACGATAAGCTTGTTAGGCCACAAGATTAAAAAATCCTAATCTCTAGATGTAGCAAACTTGGTTATATTAATTTTTTTTTTTTTTTTTTTTAAAGATAGCCTTATAAACAGACAGTGTACCTTAGAACTTGAAGCTCCCGCTGAAGGCTTTGCTCTGTCTCAGCACCTTCAGGAACATGTTTGAGAATCTCAATCTTTGGGCACAATGAAAAGTTAGAAGATAAAGTCTGACATGGAAATATGTTTTATAAAGATGCGTATTTTTAGTAAAGCATATTAAAAGTTGGGTTTTCAAAAGCATGTAAAATATGAGTACATATTTGTCATGTTCTATTCACTATTCATTCCGTAATTACTGAGTGCTGCATGCAGACATTGTCCTAGGCACAGGGAATATAGTGATGGCAAAATCCCTCCCGCCATGTTCCTATGGTCCTTATATATTTAGAGGGGCGGTGCAGGTGGGGGAAGACAAAGACAAATAGTAAGCTTGTGATGTAATAACAGTGCCAGATGGAAGGAAGGGCTATCAAGAAAAATAACTCAGGGTAAGAGGATGCAGAGTCATGGAAGGTGGTATGGGGTTAAGGAAGGTCTGAGGAGTCTCTGTTTAAGCAGAGACATAGTGAGGCAATGAGCTATGAGAATATTTGGGTGGAGAGTATTCTAGACAAGGGAAATAAGTCCAAGATCTTAAAGCTTGAATGAGTTTGGCCTATTCAAAGGACTGAAAGAACATTTATGTGATTAGAATACTGTGCATGAGGGGAAAGTAAGGATGAGGCTAGAAAGGAAACCAGATGCCAGACCATGCAAGTCCTTACAGGCTATGAAAAGTACTTTAGAATTTTATTCTGTGGTAATGAGGAACCACTGGAACACTGACGCTGCTATGATATTTCTTTCTTTCTTTTTTTTTTTTTTTTTAATGCTTAGAAGGGTGACTCATCAGCTATGTGGAGAATACATTCAGGGATAGGGAGAAGGTAAAACAAGGCAAGAGTGGAAGCAGGAAGACCAGTTAGGAAATCACTGCAACAGCTCAGGTGTGAGAGAATAGCTTAGACTAGACTGACAGTGTGGGAGGTGCTGAAACATCATCATATTTGGGATATATTTTGGAAATATAGATCTGATACGATTTAATAAAGACAACAGGGTAAGAAAAACAAAAGAATTGATAATATAAAGGTTTGGGCTTAAACAAATGGTTGAATGGTGGTACCATTCACTTTGATGGGCCTTTTAGGGGAGGAATTATCAAGGAAGGGTTCACTTTTTTCTACATAAGACAATGCCAAGGAGTGGCGTGAAATTACTTGCCTGTTGCTCAAGGTCTTCTGTGTATTTCTTAGCTTTCTGTTCCCTCTCTGTTGCTTGTCTTACAAGCTGTTTAAGATCAGTAAGGCTTTGGATTTTTTTGGCAATATCAGTCTCCAGTTCTTTCAACTTGGTTTCGTACATTCTAAAAGTGAAGGAAAAAAAATAGTGTAGACATGGAAAGTAATTTCTCTCATTGATTTAAAAGCCAATTCAAATTATTGCACTAAAAATAACAGATTATCTTACACTGTTTCTTCTAGTCAAATTCTAGTCAAATCTAGTCAATTTCTACATATTTATGTAGCATTAGGTGACAAGGGGTAAGTATCCCTAATTAACAGGCCAATTAAAATAGAAGATTTAGGTGTTACCAAGGTTATAAAGAAGGATGGAGCCTGAATTTGCCACTGTCAAAAAGCTTAAATTTAATATCTTTCTCAGTCACAAAACAAAACAAAAAACAGTGTGATTCATCCATGAGTATATCAAATTCTATATTATTGGGTACTCTTATGTATTTAAAGATCACAAATTAAAGTATTTCATATATACATCATGTATACACACACAGAAGCATAACAAAAAAAGGACACTATTGGGAGAAGAAAAAAATGTGGGGGCACCTGGGTGGCTCAGTGGGTTAAAGCCTCTGCCTTCGGCTCAGGTCATGATCCCAGGGTTCTGGGATCAAGCCCCAGATTGGGCTCTCTGCTCAGTGGGGAGCCTGCTTCCCCTCTCTCTCTGCCTGCCCTCTGCCTACTTGTGATCTCGCTTTCTCTCTGTCAAATAAATAAATAAATAAAATCTTAAAAAATATGCAAAAGCATGGGTGAAAACATCGCATATGACATAAAAATCTGAAGAGATTTGTAACCTTTAAAGAAATGACCAATAGCTCAAAAAAACAAAAAACAAAAAACCAAAAACCCAAACTCCAAAAGAAATTTTTAAAACATGAAGTCAAAATTTTATAAGCAAATCATTCCACCTTAAAGGGAGACAATGCTTATAATATTCAAACTTCCCAGAGAAAAGAAAATGCTTTGGCAACAAAACCTAGGTAAGGACAGTACCAGGAAGGGAAATTAGTATTTCAATACATTCAGTTTTTTATAAACCTTGGAAGCTATGATTAGAAAGCACTGTTCTTAACCTGACAGACTGTCCACCAAAGGGGTGACATATCAGAAGCTTACTCCTTCAGTTCTCTGCTCAAATGCCCCACCCAATCAGAGGGGCCTTCTCCAATCACCCCATATAAAATAGCTCCAGCATCCCCAGCCTGTCTTAACAGTCCATATCTGGCCCGATAAAAACAGATGCCATTAGTTTGTTGAGTAAATAACAGAGCAACTGTAAAGATTTCATGAGGAAGCATGAGGAAGACCTAATGTGTCATGGGTCCCAAAGAGATTTCTAAACTACTTTAATGAGATGGGTATATAATGCCAGTGGCAGATCTTAGCAAGTTTTTTGTTTTGTTTTGTTTTTGGATTTAGGGAGGCTTGAGGCCAAGGAAGAAGAATAGGGATGATCATCTCCACAAGATGAAAAAACAAAACAAAACAAAAAACACTTGAGCTCACAGAAGAGATGTAATTTACTTAAGGTCACAGTGAGACTTAAGTATTTCTAAAGCCATGGAAACCAGCTGGCTCCATGGGAATGAGGCTAACTAGGCTATTTAGAGGTACACCTAACATGAAGCAGAGAATCTGGCATGTAGCATGAACTGAGTAAATTATCTGCAGAGTAAATCTGAAGTAACTCAAAATCCTTTCTGAACCTACATGTGATTGTAGAAGGAAATAAAAGACCAATCAAGCAGTCCACTGAGAGTTGCTTGTTGAGAGCCTCTGCTGGGGTCCAAGCAGACAAGAGAGACCCCTTTTCCCTGGTATTATCACATATCATTTCATTTAAGCCTCACACTAGCTGTCCTGCAGAGTTAAGAGAGAGCTAGAGAGGGGAGCAGTGGACTCTGAGTACTCTCAGGATAGTGTTAGGAAAGGGACCAAGGACCCTTCTCTAGGACAGCCTGACCACCTAGGCCACCTTCTAATCTGCCTGCATAGCCTTCCTCCTTGAATACGTACAGGGCAGGAGACCCACGTGGGACTTGCTACAGCCTCATGGTGCTAAGGCTTGCATCCTAGTGGTGGTAGTGATGGTGACTACTGATCCACCCCTCAACGAGCCCATTCTAAAAAACAGGTAGACATCGAAGGGGAGACTGGAGATGCACAGACATAAAGAACTCTGTGAATATGCTAAGAAAAAGATGAGTTTGCCTTTAGAAATGAGGCCAGCAGATGTAAAGAACCCAGCTTCATACAGGATGACTTTAATGGGAAGACATGGATAGGATCTTATTAGTTTCTGGCTTCTATACTCCTTGAAGCAGCTGCTTAAGACTGGAAGTGAGAATGGCACCAAAGCCTTTAAATGGCTCACTGGAGTCATTATGAGCCACCCATGAGGACAGTGGAGATAAACAGAGGAATGTTTACTAGTAAGTTTCTAACACCACTTTGACAGCTACAAAGTTTACGTGACAGGTAGGAATTGCACCTGTAGGAAAGGTTCAGAGGACAGGAGAAAGTCTAGTGCCAGAAAGCAGAGGCCAGTGACACACTGAAGCTACCACTAAATTCATCCGTCAGGGCTGTCTGAAGAACAAGCTGTGTACAAGAGAACTCCAAAATCGGTGCCTGGGTGGCTCGGTCAGTTGGGCAACTGACTCTTGATTTTTGGCTTGGGTCATGATCTCGGGGTCAAGATCAAGGCCGGCATCAAGGCAAGGCTGACTCCGCTTAGCGGGGAGCCTACTTGGCCTTCTCTCTTCCTCTGCCCCTCTTCCCACTCATGTGTGCTTGCTCTCTCTAAAACAATCTTAAAAAAATATATAAACCTCTGAAATTGCTGTAGAGCCCAGATCTAGTATGCCACAGGTTGTGACAAGACAGGTAAACTGTTCCTGGCTTATGCTTGAGGTAGAAAATGAATGTAATACAGAAGCTGAATCACAGCTGGAGAAAAGCAGCGCCCAGGAGGAGATGGGCCCCATCGCGCCCGGCTCGTCGACGCCGGCTGCTTCCTGATGTCCACCTGGCTGCGACACCCTGAGCCCAGTCCCAGCTCTGCTTTGTCCTATGCCCTGCCACCCAAACTAAATACGTAAAGGAAAAAAAAAACACTTTTCCTGTCCTAGCATCAGCAAAAAGTATCATATTAAAGCAAACAACCAAATAGTTCATCAAGGAAAGAACTAAGTTAATCAGAGTAGTGTCATATTCTTTTAAAACAATGATATTAGAACCGATTAAACTTTGTGCAAGTTTTAAACTATTTGTTCTTACCTTGTGACAACAATTGATTTCCAGCTCTTGCTGTCAGCGCCTTCAAGCTGTGGGCCTCTACTCTCTGCCAACTGTAATCTCTTACCAGTCTCTTCTAGTTGAACTGTCATCTTCTCATTTAATATCTCTAAATTATTCTTAGCTATCCGTAATTTTTCTGCAGCTTCAGTCTCCTACCATTAAAGACTAATTAGTACAGGATAACAATACTGTTCTATAGATGCAATATATTCAAAATTACCACTACAAATTAGAAAACAAAAGTAACCTGGCACTGTAAAGGCTGATTAAAATTCCAATAAAAATCTAAAGTTTTCTTTAAAACAGCAATATGATCATAATAATTAGAACAACAGATCATGTAAGCAAGGTTAGAAGAATACATTGCAAGTATTTGACACTAGTGGTTACTTTACATTTGTCATCTTTGTAGTATTTACAAATAGTGGGATAGTTTATGTCTTAATACACTTTGAAGATGTTTTGCTTTGACCAATACTTGAGAGATCTAGCTATGAGCATCAACTATGTGTAAGTACCATGAACTATTTCCATTATTAAACATCCATTCAAAGCACACTATACTCTGGACTCACGGTATATTCTGATACTATTGTAACTAGTTTAAAAATCTCAATTTTAGTTTATTCACTGGATCATCCATATAAGTAACAACACCTATTTGTGGGGCAAGGAATATATTTTGCAACTTAAATAGAAAGGAATTTTACTGTTTAACAAAACAATTTCACATATCCCTTACTTTGTATCAATCATTGTTCTGAGCCATGTGCACAAATACTAACTCACTTAACTCCTGCAGCAGCTCTGTGAAACATATTTATTATTCCCAAATTGATGAGGAAATTGAGGGATAGAGAGGGGTCAGTAGCTTGCTCTTATTTCCACAGCCATTAAGTAACAGAGCTAGGATCTGAATCCCAGATGTGTAACTTCTATACTATACGGCCTCTTATTTTTTATTTTCAATGTACCTCATGGCGAAAGGATGGCAGCCATAAAAATAGAATTCCTACATCTCTTAACATCTACTCTGAACAGACACTCTCTTCAACTTTTTCATTCAGTTTTTCGAAGATATGTTAGTTAATTAACATAAAAAGTAATTATTAATCAGTAATGAAAGTCATACTTTCTTAAGTTCTTTACGGAGCCTTTCATTTTCAGCAACAATCTTCTCTGTGCCTTTGGTCTTGGATTCATAGTGCATGCTTAACTGACGTCCAAGATGAACTTTAAGTTTTTCTAATTCAGACTAGTTAAAAAAAAAAAAAAAAGCCTTTATCAAAACCAGGAAATAAAACATGACCCTATAAACTCATAAAACTTAATTCAAAGCAGTTTTAGAGGCCATTTTTCATAGAATGAAAGCCTTCCCTTTCATACTGGTCATCTAGAGCAGAGGTTCCCAACCTTGCCTACACAGTAGAATGAGCTGATGACTTAAAAATCACAATATCTGGGGCGCCTGCGTGGCTCAGTGGGTTAAGCCTCTGCCTTCAGCTCAGGTCATGATCTCAGGGTCCTGGGATCAAGCCCTGCATTGGGCTTTCTGCTCAGCAGGGAGCCTGCTTCCCCCTTCTCTCTCTCCCTGCCTCTCTGCCTACTTGTGATCTATCTCTCTCTGCCAAATAAATAAATAAATAAATCTTAAAAAAAAAAAAAATCACAATATCTATGGTAGGACTCACCCCAAAAGACCAATGTCAGGACAGGGGGTTTATGTCTGTATATTTGAAAACAGACACAGGTAAGTATTTATGCTGCCAGAGTGAGAACTGTTGGTCTTGAAATAATAAAAAGACCAGTGGAGCTACTCTAATTATTCTCAGCCTTGTCTCCAACAAGTTCTTCCACATGTATAAAACAGTCACTGCATCCATTAAAGCCATTTTATAGTAGGAGTATATTTAAAATCTTCCTTAAAAAATAAAGACAATAAAAAAGTTCCATGCAAATGATCACATTTAAAAATTACCTTCAAGTTTTCATTTTCCAGTTCAATATTGGCCATTTTTTCACTGGTCAGTATTCCTGACGCTTTCTTCAACTGTTCATTTTCCCGTTGGACTTTTTCAACTACTTTTTTCATTAAACCAATGGTTTTTTCTAGTTCTGGGATTGTCTTTCCACTTCTACCAGACTACAAAAGAATATATTAACTTTTTATCTAATCAAATATCTTAGAGTATATAATATAAAACACCAACAACATAACAGGCACAGTATTAACACTCAGTGTTGATTCCTAACATTTGAAGCCAAAACCTGTATTCAATTCATCACTACAGTAACCCTATGCAATAGGAATTATAATTTTTACTTTAAATACAAGCAAATCAAGACACAGAGAATTTGATACTCCTACTCATGCAGCTAATAAGTAACAGCTCAAATACTCCAGCCTTGATGTCTGTTCCAAATGAATAAACCTAAGAACCTAAATATTCTATTTAGCTAATGTTCTTTCCTATATAGCAGAATTTTCTTTATATGAAAAAAACCCACAAAAGTTGTGTCATTGAAGAGTTCATGAGTTACCAAATTTGAACTGCAGCATAATAGAAGTGATTTTCTCTAATAGCCATTGATTAGAAATTCAGTTTCTGTCCAATATAAATACAAGAGACATCTGAAATGAAAAAACCTAGTGTAGTTATCAATAGAGATGGGTCACCCATTAATAACTTTAACTGCCTAATGCTTTAAAATAAGGTTTTCAACAGTTGAGCAAAAGAATCTGCTTACTTTTTTTTTTTTGCATTTTAGTCAGTATTCACACTATGCAATGAATAATCCTACAGTACATAATATATACTTTCATAATTAACTTGGAAAAGGTCAAATTAAGATTTTTAATTATGAAATTAATGTTGCTGTCAGTGAGAGGTTTGTTCTGAATACTTTTCTAATAATAACTCAGTGTTTTCACCAAATCTGTCATATATTTCATATTATTACTTGAGTAAGTTTTTATTATCGATGGCTTCCATTGTGCCACTTGCTAATGAAATCATTAGGGGCTTAAATCTTTGGTCGGGGCCTCATAAGCAGCATTTATTCACTGTAAAAAGTGAGTACAAAATAACATGGGAAGAAAAATACAAGGATAAAAAAAAAAAAACCTTGGGAAACCTATGTACAGAGTGTTATACTAAGAAGCTCCAAGGAAAATAATAAAACATAGTTACAAAATGTTAGAATTGGACTACAAGCAGCTAGTAGTTACCTTCATAAACAGAAGGATTCCTAGAACTTAAATGTTTTCAAGGTGTGAAGGGATATACAATGAAGAAAGATGATGTATCCTGATTGAAATAAAATGCATGTAAGGTGTAACAGATGATAAAATACACTGACTTGAAACACAAAGAAAAGCTTTATGATGTTTTACATTGTAGATACAGCAGAATAAAAACCAAGACTAGAGGGCCTAGTAGTAAAAGCATATCACTACTCTTAGGACATATACAAACTTGTTTTTTTATTACCAACCTTGCACTTCTGAAACCCAAACAAATATATGGTATGTTCTCACACACTCACCCCTCTAACACGACCAAGTTTCCGCTCAACTTCTGCTTTTTCTTTCTTAAGAAATTCACACATTTCCTTCAAATCCCTTACTTGACTCTGAAAAATTAAAGCAAATGTGTAAGTTTAACACAGCTATAGTCTCTGAAAAGGAAAGGCAAATATTTCACATGAGCTATCAATCTCTTCAACTATATAGCCAAACTGAACGAGATGGTCTCCACAGCAATAAGGATTTTGAATTAAGACTTATGTTAAATTAAAATTTAATACAAGAATATTTTACATATAAATTTCAAGAAATATTTTCCACATTACTGCCTTAATATAGAATTTAGAATTATGATTTTAACCATCCCATAAATTACATTTGTAGATCCTTAGACAGATGATAGAGAGAAACAGTATTGGTTCTAACAATGTAAAACTCAGAATGTTCTAGAAGCAGGACATAATTATATCATTACCAGTGAAATTAACAGATTGTTACTATTCTAGGTTAGAAAATAGAACTGAAAGAATTAGCCAGTCAGAAGAAAAAAGATTCCCATAAATAGGATGAGATTTGGAAAACCAAAGATAAACTTATTATAAACACCAAAATAGAATTCCTAAAAGAGATAATTATCCTAATTGTTTTAAATGTAAAGGCTTAATTTTTTAAAAAATATCCTAATATTTTAAAGATTGATGATTATTACTGAAATACAACATCCACCCTCTTACCTCAGGGCTTTGAACTTGCTATTTCTGTTGTCTAGAACTCTTTTTCCAGTACCTATATGACCCACTTCCTCATCTGTCCCCTAGCTCTCTGCTAAAATACCATTTTATTAAGAAAGCCTTCCCCTATACCCTAGTTTAAATAGCTATCCCATACACTCCCAGGTACACACACACACACACACACACACATATCTTTCATACCAACTGTGCTTTTTCTCCTTACCACTTAACATTAGCTGACACTCTATATATTGACTTTTTACTTATTATCTACTTCCCCACTAGAATGTAAGTTCTATGACTGCAAGAAATTTTTTGATTGCTGTTTCCTAGCACTTAGAAAAGTGCCTCACAATGAAGTAGGCTTTCAACAAATAATTGTTGAATGAACAAATGTAGAAAGTGTAACACTACCATAACATTTTATGAATGTGAGTTTCTGACATCTTCATAAACTAATATGAAGAGGGACAAAAAGGCTTTCAGGCATCAGGTTTCGTAACTAGAGTAAAGAACATTAAATTTACCTTTAATCTTGGCAAATCTTTATTTGCTTGTTCAAGCTGAAATTTTAGTTCAATATTTTCAGATGACAACTTCAAATTTTCCTTCTGAAGCTCTTGTTCTCTTTGACAATGATCATCTGACTCTACCCCGGAAGTCTTCAGGAAAGTAAAGTTAGAAATATTTTTAAGTTTTAATAATAAAGTGGCATGAGACATAACAGGATAAGAAAATATTAGCTAAAAGGGAACATTTTTTTGAGGAAAAATATAGAAAGTTGGAGAGCTCTAGAAAAAAACTGCCCCAAATTAATAAGTTAGAATATAAAAATGGCAGGAGAAAAGGTAATGCATTTTAATTAATATAGAAAGCAAAGTCAAGTATGTCTTAACATCCACACACATACTGTCTCCATGTATACTCTCATAATGACTAAACTAATTTGTGCTAGTTTTCCCAGTCCAAAAGTATGGTTATTATTTGTTATGGATTATATTATGTCCTAAACCCTACCCCACCCTCAAATTCGTATGTTGAAGTCCCAACCCCAGTACCTCAGAATGTGACCTTATTTGGATACAGGACCTTTTCAGAGGTACTCAAATTATAGTCATTAGGGTGGGCCCTGACCCAGTAGGAGTGGTATACTTATAAAGAAGGGAAATGTGGATACATAGGTACGCATAGAGACAATGTGAAGAGACAGGGAGAAAATGGCCATTTACAAGCCAAGGAGAAGGGCCTGGCATAGGTTCTTCCTTCACAGGTTAAAGAAGTCATCAACCCTGCCAAGACCTTTTTTTTGGACTTCGGGCTTCCAGAACTGTGAGAATAAAATTTCTGTCAGGCCACGTAATTTGTGGTGCTTTGTTAAAATAGCCCTAGCAAACTAATACACAAACCTATAAAAAGAAATGCCATAATTTCTCCCTTCTTCTTCGGAAAGCTCTTCTTCATTCCTTGAGCAAAAGCAATTACTCCCTCCTCTGAAACCCAATTACGCTATGTCTGCATTTCTCTTGGCACAAATTCACCTTGGGTTATTATTTATGTTCATTTTTACTTCTCATTCTAAGCAACAAGTCATTTGAAAGGGAAATAAGTGCTTGATTACGTTTTTCTATACAGTGGGTAGAATACCACCTACCTCGTATGATTATTACGAGCATCATATGAAATAATTTTGTGCAAGCACTCAGCATAGCTTTAGTGTGTCCTCCCCTCATCCCTTTCTCTCTCTACTGGTTTGATGGACTATCAAGTCAGTAACTCCACAGACATTATAGTTTAAAAAATACAGTATTAGAAAAATATATCCATTATACATGGCTCTATACCATCTTTTTAAATTAGCAGTAGGTTGAATACTTCATATTCTGATACACTTCCCCTTCAGTAATAAAAACAAAAGTAAAAGAAATTGAAGACACTAAAAAACAGGATACAGAAGAGTAAAGAAACTCTAGGCTGTTGGGTTCTGACCTGAGGGCACAGAACACCGCACACGTCCCCCTGTGTCTATTTGTTCAAAGCAATGTGTGTGTATATGCACATATACAGCGGCAAGAAAAAGAAGACAGATATGTTTGCTGGTGCCTGTACCATAGGAACATGTCTGCGCTTATTCTCTGTCAAATCACCCCAGTATACATTCTATTCTGCTGCGGTTAGGTTAACACCAGGCAAATTATGCCACCTGCAAGGTCCTCGGTTCTTCCATCTTACAAATGAAGGCACAAGATGGAGTCATTTTTAAGACCTCTTCAGACACAGAAATCTGTAATGCCCTGTCCCTGAGCTCTTCGGTCCCCCTCACTTTATCTCTTCTGTCTGTGGTAGTTGTTTAACAACTGATAAGCACCTATCGGCACTGCTGATAGACAGACATAAACCATACTAAGTATCACTCACAGAAGAGAGTACTTCTATCTTATCATCTCACATCAGGGTTTTTGGTTTTTTGTTTGTTTGTTTTTTGTTTTGTTTTGTTTTGAACACGGTTCTCTTCTCACTGAAACATGGTGGCAATTATTTAAGTACATATGGATCATTCTTCCCATTTCTCAAAAAACAAAATCAAAAGTATTTGTTGAAACTGTCCAAATGTCTGGAAAATAAATTCTAATGAAACTCTATTCTGTAAAAATAATATAAATAAAACTCTTACATATTGAATTTTATGAGATTTCCAGTTCTTGTACAGAAGAGGAATCCTGCTAAAAGGGATACAGTGCTAGGGGCACCTGGGTGGCACTGTTGGC
Organism: Martes martes; assembly: GCF_963455335.1. NCBI lineage: Eukaryota > Metazoa > Chordata > Mammalia > Carnivora > Mustelidae > Martes > Martes martes. The sequence continues at coordinate 31,490,621 of NC_137895.1, read as the reverse complement.
AAAGTGTCAAGACTCTTGGTTTCAGCTCAGGTCATGATCTCAGGGTTGTTGAGACTGAGACCTGCGTTGCTCTGTGCTCGCCGTAGAGTCTAAGATTCACTTTCCCTCTGCCTCTGCTCCTCCTCACCGCATGCTCTCTCTAAAATAAATAAATCTTAAAACAAAAACAAAACCAAAAACGGATGGGGGATACACTGCTAGAAACCAAATTCTTAGTGGATGGGAGTTAAAGAAACACACAGTGGACATCTCAAACTTTTAATTATTTATTATCAAGTAAAAGAAAAAGTTTTATGAATCTGGATAAAGAAATGAAACAAGAATTAAGTCACTTTCATCCATTTTCTCCTCACATTTAAATGTCTGTTTTTATTGACGGTTTTAGGACTTGGGTGACTGGAATATATAGGCGGAAAGGATAAAGAAAAAGAAAAGATAAATGCTATTTGGGGCAAACATGTCTTAGCCTGTACTGCACTGTGAACGGACCAAAAAGTAGTGTGTCATAAAAGAGATCATAAACTACAGAGTCAGACCTGTGTTTAGATCCTGGTTCTGGATCACTAGAGATGTTACTCATGCTCCAAGCTTCCCATGTAAAACAGAAATAATACTCTGCAAAGCGCTATGAAAATTAAACCTAGGCACAACATTGCAACACAGGCAAACTCCCTTCTTTAATTATAAAAAAGTATATGTCATAAACTATGTGGCAAAAAGATGACCAAAGAATGTCATACAGTATCGTAACATACTTTTACTGATAGTATTCACTGTAGTAGAAGTTTGTGATGAGACTTCAGAGCAACCTGAATTAGAAATTTCTAAGGCAACATGAACACCTCTATAGGGCCAGATTTTTGTCACCCCATAACGTAATCTAATTCTTTTTAAGTGAGTACTAGTCGTAAAACAGTGAGTACTAAAATGAATTAGGAAGTGCATAACCATTAATTTTTGAAGGAACCAGTCAAATATTAGAGCTTAAGACACATTTCTTAATATATATATTATAAATAATATATATATCATTAACAATATAGTTAATATTCTTTATGAATCCTATACAATGTATTTCCATTTGTCCCACATGTGTATACCACTTGCTACAGGAAGATTCCGCTAACACACACACACAGGACCGCCATGGACTCAAACCTGGGACACTTCGTTTCTTGGCCGGACTGGTCCGTCGGAGTCAGAGTTTGCCTGTGCACCCTCCTCAGCACACTGATTCAGTGCGGCCGCAACTGTGGCATAATCAGGGTCCTCTCTGGCGGATTCCTCTGGATCCAAGTGGTTATTGTGAACCACAGCTTCAGCTACTTGTCCCTCTCCTTCGTCATTCTTGCCTAGCTCATTCTCTTCCTCGTTTTCATGTTCCTGTTTATTATTTTCACAACTGTCTTGATTAATTTTCTCCATTTCGGGATCTGGTTCATTTTCAAAACTGGACTTAACATCTGCCAAGGTACCATTAGTTGACTTAAATGGACTTGACTTATTTTTTGGTCTTGTCTCAGATTTATTTAACTCCGTAGGCTCTATAATATCTTCTGCTGTGTGTTTCTCTTCATTACTGTGATCCCGTAGAATATCTTTAGGTACCTGATCATGTAAGTCGTCACTGGCATCTATTCCCTTCCCACTTTCAATTCTGAAAACTGTTACAGGTTTTTTTTTGTTCCTGTGTAAAGTGTTCTTTTTGTAAAAAGTATTGTGCCTGTATTTATTAACACTGGTAGCAAGGGTAGAAAGCGTAGTTGTGTCACATAACAGATTCTGCTTGAAGCAGAAGAAAGAGAAGAAATGTGAAAAGAAGAAAGAAAGAAAGAACAAAAACATACACACCAATTGTTTTAAAGTAAGACACAACAAACAATTCTGTATTAGTGAATTTTTATAAAGAAAACTAGAAATATATAACATGTCTGAATGGAAACAATGCTAAATGACATATTTTTCTAATTTACCCAATTGTATGTTCTTGCAGCAGCAAAACTCAAAATGATAACTTCACTTAAAACCACATTTGTAATAAAGTTTCATACGAAGCCTAAGAATCTTAAGTTTACTTATGTAAGAAGGATTAAAGAAGTTCACATACATCACTACCTGGTAAAAATAAAAGTAGGATTTATTGCATTAATATTATAGGAGGAATCTAATATTCTGGCTCAGATAAAGGTAGAAGTTGATATCACTTTTAAACTTTAAAAACAGAAAAACAAAAAGGTGTATACTTACTGAAGTTCTAGAATATGCCTCCTTCGAAAACTGTTTTTCTAAAACATGAAGTTTTTCCTGGAGGTATCTATTTTGTAAACGTAAATCTTCAATGACAGAATCTCTAGGGAGAGCTTGGCGTGTCCTATGAGAAACAACAACAGACTCTTTACTATTCAAACTTCAACTCTCCACAGCTTTCCTCTACCAACATATAGAAAAGAAAGAAAATATATATTTATTAATACGGTATTTACTTGAAATTCCACAAAACATAAGCTTTGCAAAAATCAGAACACGATTCTACAGTATAAAGTGATCCTCTACAGAGGATTCGCTGCAGGGCTCTTTTGAATTATGAGTTAACAAGTGTATTTTGATTTATGGAAACACATTTTATCTTTAAAGACCATGCATCTACTTATATGGAACTGTGTAAGCCAAATCAAAATAGCCCCTATTTTTAAAACATTACATAACAATTTCATAACATCTGTGTGCTTCTTGAAAAGCTCAAGGATTCACAAAAGGCTCTTAGTGGTGCCAGATAATCTGTTACTCCAGGTCTCATGAGCGTGGCCTCCAAGGCCCTCCATAATCTGGCCCCACTACACCTATTCAACCTAATTGTCCAGGAGTCTACATTTACTAAGGCAAAAAAAGTCTACCCTTACCCACACATGAAAGCTTTACTCCTGCCACTATGTCTCTGCTAGGGTTCTGCTCTCTTGGAATGTCCCTCCTCCCTTTAATATCTAGGTCTGATGCATTCAACTTAGAAATTCAGGTTGAGCTGAGAAAGTAAGTTCCATCTCTTCTATCAGATCTTCTCCAATTACTTCAGCCACACAGATTCACATTATTAGGAAAACCAAACAAAACCTCTAAAAGTATTAGATTTCAAAACTAAAATATTTTGATACTTGTGAAAACTGCAAAGGAGAAAAAAGGGTTTAATGTTGTTTTGAACATATGCTTAGATCAAGACAAAGAAGGGAAGGCTGAGACCAAACAGTATCTGTACAAGAGGTGTCAAAAGAAAGAATTCTTCAATCTCTTTTTTCTTCTCCATCATGAAAAATTCTGAGGGATTTAAGAAACAATGACTTAGGAAAAAAGAAAGGAAATGTAGATGCTCAGGAGTGTTCCCTTAAAGGAGTTCTCATTACACTAACACTGACGCAATCACAGGCATTAATAAAGAAGAACTAATGGTAATTTTTGAAGATTAACAGAAAGGAAAAAAAGTATGATAAATTTAGGAACAGCAAGTATCCTAATATACAAATATGACAAGTAGGTACCAGACCTTAAAAATGATCATTAAGATGATTCTGGACATCTTGTAAATACTTAGCAGAGGAAGTGACAGATTATGTAAAACTAATTGAAGTTTATCTAAGAATGAATGAAACAGATTATTACAGTTTCAGTTGTTGTTAGAAAATGATTTTATTTGGTTTTGCATGACTATGATTGTATCAGCATGGAAAAAGAGGACAAAACAAAAAAATTTCAAAGACTCTGTTAAAGAAATGACATGGTGGGGAGAGGGAGAGCTGGTTCTAGGTACAGGGGAGTAAACATATCCAATCTTGCCTCTCTCAAATGCAAGGAACAGCTATTTGAGAACTCTGAAAAGTTAATATTTTACCGATTGGGACAGCATACCAGAATTTGAAGTATCAGCAAACAGGCAGTGATTCACCTTTCCTTTTCCTCTGGTGTTTCCTGGCCTGAATACAACACTGTTTGAAACCTGAAGATGAGTGTGAGTACTGAGGGAGAAAGCCCCAGATTTCCCTCAAAGTACCGAAAAGAAGAGCCTAGGGAAATGGAAAGTATCAGGGAGATCAAAGAAAGGGAAGAACTAAAAAAAAAAGGGATCTTATAAAGTCATTTATCAACTTCTGGGCTCCCACAGAGCGGTGTATGCATGGATCTGATCTTAGGGTAGCAAAGACTCACCCCACAGAAAGCAGTTTGGAATGTGGAGCCTGAACCTATCCAGACTGGCTGCCTGCTAAAACAAAAATATCCACATTTTCCATAGAATTTAACCAAGATCCAAAGTTTCACCACATAATATTCAGAAGATTCAAGAATACAATCCAAAATGAGGCGGCATACCAAGAACCAGAAATATCTTAACTCATATGGGAAAAGACAACAGAACCCAAGCCTAAAATAATACGCATTCATTACATCAGTTACTGTGGGTCAGTTTTCGTCCTTATAATGGGTACCACATTTTCATGAAACAGCCTACCTCATATATGAAATGTCATTTTCTAAGTCAAGATTTCTTTTTTTCAATTCTTCCAACTCCTTTTCTGACTCCAAAGCTCGCACTCCCATAACTTGATCAACAGTAATGCCAGTTGTTTTTAGTTTCCTCTTCAAGGTAAGTTTCTCTTTGTCAGCTCTGTGGGATTTAATGTAGTATCATGAAAATATTTCACTGTTTTGCATTCAATTTATTAAACCACAGCTTACTCAATTACAAGACCAACATAAAAAAATTAGATCTTTCTGTATTTGCTATAAGCTAACTTATTTCAAAATTATAGTAAGTCCATTTATAAATTTTTAAAATACTTTTTGAAAAAGATTTTATTTATTAAAGAGAGAGAGAGAGAGTGCATACAAGCATGAGGGAGAGGCAGAGGGGGAGGGAGAGACAGACTTCAAGCCAAGCAGGGAGCCGGACATGGCACTTGATCTCAGAACCTTGGGATCATGACCTAAGTTGAAGGCAGATGCTTAACAAAGTGAGCCACCTAGGTCACCCAAATTGTTAAAATACTTTTAAACACATTTTAAAGAAAATAAAAAGTAAACCATAAACAATAAATGATAATTAAAAGTAGGAAAACTTTCAAGTATAATATCAATTATGTACTATCAAATATGATGAAACAATGAAACTTCCAAATCAAGATTTTGCACATAATTAATTAGGTTTAAATTTAAACTCACTTGGCAAAAAGATCCTTCAAAGTAGTCAACTGCTTTGTTAGAATATAGACCTCTCCCTCTTTTTCCTTCAACTTGTTTCTAATTCCCTCTATTTTGGTTTGCCATTTTTTACCTTCTTCCCACCTAATTAATTCTTCTTTAGCACTCTGTGAATAACAACGGAGAAAATTAACAATATTGTTTTTAATTTCAAGGTGTATCAATTACAATTTACTAGAACAATGGTAAACCAATATTTCTTAGATATTATGTAAATACATTCATTTTGCTATGTAACTTCTAGACTCTAGATATGCCAAGCTATTAACAAAAATCCCCTTCAGTATAAAGGTTCTGTATTCTATTACTTGACAGATGATATTCTAGGGAACAGTCTGGACTAAGGCCAACAGACTTAGGAGTCTTTAAGATTATTTATTTATTTATTTGTTTACTTACTTATTTATTTTTCAGTGTTCCAAAATTCATTGTTTATGCACCACACCCAGTGCTCCATGCAATAGGTGCCCTCCATAATACCCACCACCAGGCTCACCCGACCCCCAACCCTACTCCCTTCCAAAGCCCTCAGTTTGTTTCTCAGAGTCCACAGTCTCTCATGGTTTGTCTCCTTCTCCAATTTCCCCCAACTCACTTCTCCTCTCTATCTCCCAATATCCTCTGTTATTACTTATGCCCCACAGGTAAGTGAAACCATATGATAATTGACTCTCTCTGCTTGACTTATTTCACTCAGCATAATCTCTTTCAGTCCCATCCATGTTGATATAAAAGTTGGGTATTCATCTTTTCTGATGGAGGCATAATACTCCATTGCATATATGGACCATATCTTCTTTATCCATTCATCCGTTGAAGGGCATCTTGGTTCTTTCCACAGTTTGGCGACTGTGGCCATTGCTGCTATGAACATTGGGATACAGATGCCCCTTCTTTTCAATACATCTGTATCTTTGGAATAAATACTCAGTAGTACAATTACAGGGTCAGAGGGTAGCTCTATTTTTAATTTCTTAAGGAATCTCCACACTGTTTTCCAAAGTGGCTCCACCAACTTGCACTCCCACCAACAGTATAAGAGGGTCCCCCTTTATCCACATCCTCTCCAACACTTGTTAACTGTCCTGTTAATTTTGGCCATTCTAACTGGTGGAAGGTGGTATCTCAATTGGTTTTGATTTGAATTTTCCTGATGGCTAACGATGATCAACATTTTTTCACATGTCTGTTAGCCATTTGTATGTCTTCTTTAGAGAAGCGTCTGTTCATGTCTTCTGCCCATTTTTTGACGTGATTATCTGTTTTTTGAGTGTTGAGTTTGAGGAGTTCTTGATAGACCTTGGGTATCAGCCCTTTGTCTGTAGTGTCATTTGCGGGTATCTTCTCCCATTCTGTGGGTTGCCTCTTTGTTTTGTTGACTGTTTCATTTGCTGTGCAGAAGCTTTTGATCTTGATGAAGTCCCAAAAGTTCATTTTTGCTTTTGTTTCCTTTGCCTTTGGAGGCACATGTCTTGAAAGAAGTTGCTGTGGCCGATGTCAAAGACGTTACTGTCTGTATTTTCCTCTAGGATTTTAATAGATTCCTGCCTCATGTTGAGGTCTTTTATCCATTTCGAGTTTATCTTTGTGTATGGTGTAAGAGAATGCTTGAGTTTCATTCTTCTACACATAGCTGTCCAATTTTCCCAGCACCATTTATTGAAGAGACTGTCTTTTTTTTCACTGGGTATCTTTGCCTGCTTTGTCAAAGATTATTTGACCACAGAGTTGAGGGTCCATATCTGGACTCTCTACTCTGTTCCACTGGTCTATGTGTCTGTTTTTGTGCCAGTACCATGCTGTCTTGGTGATCACAGCTTGTAGTAAAGCTTGAAATCAGACAATGTGATGTCCCCAGTTTTGTTATTCTTTTTCGACATTTCCTTAGCAATTTGGAGTCTTTTCTGGTTCCATACAAATTTTAGGACTGTTTGTACTAGCACTTTGAAAAACGCCGGTGGAAATTTGATCGGGATGGCACTGAAAGCATAGATTGCTCTAGGCAGTATAGACATTTTAACAATGTTTATTCTATCAGGATGGCCTGCTTAAGAATGATTGGACCAACCAGGAAATCAAAGAAGAACTTAAATAATTCATGGAAACCAATAAGAACGAAGACACTTCAGTCCAAAACCTATGGGATACGGCAAAGGCAGTCCTAAGGGGGAAATACATAGCCATCCAAGCCTCCCTTAAAAAAATTGAAAAATCCCAAATACACCATCTCTCTTTACATCTTAAAGAACTGGAGAATCAACAAGAAATTAAGCCAACCCCACACACAAGAAGGGAAATAATCAAGATTAGAGCAGAGATCAATGAGATAGAAACTAGAGATACAGTAGAACACATCAACGAAACTAGAAGTTGTTCTTTGAAAGAATCAATAAGATTGATTAAACCATTGGCCAAACTAATCCAAAAGAAATATTGAGGACCCAAATTAATAAAATTATGAATGAAAAGGGAGAGATCATGACTAACACCAAGGAAATAGAAACAATCACCAGAAATTATTATCAACAGTTACATGCCATTAAGTTAAGCAAACTAGATGAAATGGATGCATTCCTGGAAACCTATAAACTTCCAAAACTGACTCAGGAAGAAATTGACAACCTGAATAGACCAATACCTAGTAACAAGATTGAAGCAGTGATCAAAAACTTCCCAAAAAAACAAGAGCCCAGGACCTGATGGACTCCCTGGGGAATTCTACCAAACATTCGAAAAAGAAATAATCCTTATTCTCCTGAAATTGTTTAAAAAAAAAAAAAAAGAAAGAAAGAAAGAAACAGAAGGAAAACTTCCAGACTCCTTCTATGAAGCCAGCATTACACCCTTATCCCCAAACCAGGCAAAGACCCCATCAGAAAGGAGACTTTCAGACCTATATCCCTGATGAATATGGGTGCTAAGATTCTCAACAAGATCCTAGCTAATAGGATCCAACAGTACATTAAAAAGGTTATCCACCACGACCAGGTGGGATTTATCCATGGGATGCAAGGGTGGTTCAACATTCACAAATCAATCGATGTAATAGAATAAATCAGTAAGACAAGAGAGAAGAACCACATGGTCCTCTCAATAGATGCAGAAAAAGCATTTGACAAAATACAGCATCCCTTCCTGATCAAAAATCTTCAAAGTATAGAGATAGAGGGAACATTCCTCAACTTCATAAAATCTATCTATGAAAAACCCACTGCGAATATCATTCTCAATGGGAAAAGGTGACAGCCTTCACTTTGAGATCCGGAAAGCGACAAGGATGTCCACTCTTGCCACTGTTGTTCAACATAGTTCTAGAAGTCCTAGCAACAGCAATCAGACAACAAAAAGAAATAAAAGGTATTCAAATTGGCAAAGAAGAAGTCTTTAAGATTCTAATAAAGATGATCATGACCAAAGTAAGCTTCTAACAAAGAATGTATATGTACAAAGGATCAACCCAATTTTAACCAAAACAGCAATCTTCTAGCATCACAGCACCTTCAAATCTTCAATCCATATGACTTCTCTTATCGAATATATGTTTATATAGTGCTACTCATCTGCCAAATATTACTCTAGGTACTAGAAGTAGAAACAATGAATAAATCTGGGAAAAAGCATTATAGTCTAATTTATGATGGTTGGGTGGATTAGAGAAAGGGAACAAAATATAGACAAAAAAAAATATTTTGTATAATGTTAGCTGGTGATAAGTGCTTAAAAAAAAAGAGCAGTGAAGAGAACTAGCTAGTGGCATTAGCAATGCCATTGGGATATATAAACTTCCAATAGGATACATTTGTATCAGTCTGCATTTGTAGCTCTGAATTCCTATTAATGCTACACTACTTCATTATATTTTCTAATGTAGCATGTCAGAGCATTTTCATGTTGAAATATGAGAAATATAGAAATATCTATTATTTTTATAAATTTTTTGTTTCTCTTTTATATTTCATTTATAATGATTATTTTGAAATTACACATGTAAGTAGATTCTATTAACTATAAATTTCATGTGGAATAGTACAGAGGATGTCATGAAACACTGTATTTACTACAAAAGGCAATGCCGGGGCTGAAAGAGTTAAAAGACATAGTTTAAAGTCAAATGCCCAACTAAGATAAGTTCCCCTATCAAAACTGTCTTCTTTGATACTGGCCAATTTTTTGCCTTATTTATTTAGTCCAGTTAACAGTATTCTTTTAAAAAATGCAAAAACTTCAGTGTTTGATCATTATTAATTTCTTTTTTTCCTGAAATATATATAAGGAATTTTGTGACTTCCAGAAATGTAAGTATTTGTTTAGGCTTAATGGTATATAAGTAAATAATTCTGCAGCATTGGCATGCTTTGCAGGGATTGGGCAATTCTATCCTATCTGACATTACCCTCTGAATTAAGACTGAGCAAAACAAGGCTAAAATAACTTAAAAATGAACCACAACAACAAAAAAATAACAAAGACAAATGTCACCAAGGATCTGTTCTAGATGGGGGGAGAAGAGAGGATACAGAGAGAACTTCTCTTTTCATATTTTCTGTACCAATAGCCACTCAGGCATGGATTTCAGAATAATGTAATTACAATTTAAATTTTTCTTTGATTTAACAAATACCAAGCATCTAATACATGCCAAGTAGTGCTGTAGGTGGTGGGGATACAACAATAAACAGAACAGGCAAAATTCCTGCCATTAAAGCTTATAGTCCAAAAGATGAACACAGATAAGTACATCTCTAGTATGTCAGATAATAATAAATGCTATGGAGAAAAGTATAGCAACAAAAGAAACAGGAATGCAAGGCACAGGAGTGAGTTTGGTATCTCATATAGATAGGCTATAAGAAATTGACAGAGAAAAGGGTGTAGAAATTCCAATATAAAAGCATTTTTTGAATATAAAACCATTCATGAATTCGAAATACCCCATACTGCAGAATTTGAAATAATGCTATTACTAGATTCCTGGATACAAATTTGATTAGGGTTGCTCTTTGTGTTCTCTTTTCATAATTAGTAATAATACTATACAGTGCTATGGACTGGATGGCTTACAAAGGACTTGCACATATTGTTCCATTTTTTTTTGTTTGTTTTGTTTTTTTAAGATTCTATTTATTTATTTGACAGACAGAGATCACAAGTAGGCAGAGAGAGAGAGAGAGGAGGAAGCAGGCTCCCTGCCGAATAGAGACCCCACGCGGGACTTGATCCCAGGACTCCGAGACCATAACCTGAGCCGAAGGCAGAGGCTTAACCCACTGAACCACTCAGGTGCCCACATATTGTTCCATTTGACTGTCAAAATAATCTTGGGAAACTGGCAATGCAAGATGTATCATTTCTAATTTTCAGGAGAAATAAACTGAAACACAGATGAGGAACCCAGGCAAAGCCACAGTCTACTGAGATATTCTTCAGGAAATGGCATCCAAGGATTAGACCTATGCCCAAGTGGGGAGGCAGCAAAGAAAGCAATCTGGCAGAGTAAGGACATTTTTACCTTGTGATTTTTACCAGCAAAGCTTCTGACAGCAAGTACTGTGTGGTTCAATGTATACAAACACAAACATTTTAATAAAAATTATAATAACATTGGTGAATTTTCATAGGTAAAATGAATTTTGGAATATATTATATTGAGATATTTTAATTCCATTACTAATTTCTATTCAGTGGCATTAAAGATACTTTTCTTTTTTATGTTCATGTTATTGAAAATATTTTATAGATATTGACATTTTCTGGGTAGATTTTACAATAAAAATTTCCCTAATCTTAGCTCCTTTTTGTGATTTTCTACAGGGGCAAACATTACTACTAACACCAGTATTTCCCAGGTCTCTCACGATATTTCCAATGTTACCAATATATATCTTCAGCTTATTTGTAATAAATTATATGCATTTTAGCAACCGATAATTTTTGTTAGTAATTTTTATTACAAAATAGTTTACTAGTTAACCTGTTAGATAATTTTAAGCAATTTTCTCACATTTCAGAGTCAATTTATGAGTAGTTTCGTTACTGATTACTACAAATACTGAAATTGAAAAAATTTTATTCCAAATTATTTTGTTTACCCTGAACTAACAGTCCAGTCTATCGAAGGATAAAAAGGGCACATTTGGGTCTAGGTAGCAGACTAAAAATGCCCAACTTTCTTTCCCAAAATCAAAAGCACCAATTTATATAAAAAATTAGGTTGGGGAGAAGTTGGATAGGTAAAGTTTGAGGGGATTTTAGAGGTACTATAATGTCAGGAAGAGGACATGGAGACATTCTAGTAACTTCTGAGTAAGAGTTACATTTTAGGAGTCTTCTATAAATTCCTTTTTTTAAAAAAAATATTTTATTTATTTATTTGACAACAGAGAGAGAGATCACAAGTAAGCAGAGAGGCAGGCAGAGGGGGTGGGGGAAGCAGAGAGCCCGACGCGGGCCTCGATTTCAGGACCCTGAGATCATGACCTGAGCTGAAGGCAGAGGCTTAACCCACTGAGCCACCCAGGCACCCCTGGAGTCTCCTGTAAATTCTTAAAGGCAAAAACTTGTTTTAGACTACTCTACATTATTTGATACATTTAGAGTATGGATTAGGTCCAAAAATTAATATAGTTGATCCTCTGTTCATTAGCTCTATAATCGAACTTAGTCTATCATTACTTTAAACATATTAATCAGTATGTTTCTTCACATACCTTTTCTTTCACAGGCTTTATTTCTGTCTCATCCACCTTTCTTTCCAGTTGGCTTTCTAGCTTTTTAATTTTCTTTTGGAGTTCTTCAATTAAACTTTGTTTATTATCTATTAGATGTTTCCCCTGAAATATAAGATGTATTTTTACATTTTACAAGCAAAAAGCTATCAACAAAATATACAATAAATATTCCAATTACAGAAATTTTCCGAGGCTATAGCAATCTCTTCTAAATATACTATTGATACAGATCATAGTAGCTACCTCTGCATTTTAAAGATAGGCTACTCTAAAATGACAGATACGACAGAGTCACTGAAGGAATCAGCTATATAATCAAAGTGATCTGGAAAGCTAGTTTTAGCAAATATTATAAATGGAATTAAAAAGGTGGAAATAAACCACTTCCTATATGTTTTAAATCAAAGACATCATCACAATTAAATATAAATCACCTGTAATCCACTGGTTAGTCTTTTAATTTGCCTTTTCAGCTCATCATTCTCTTGATCAATTGCATCTTTCTCTCTAAGTATTTTATTATAGGCTTTTTGTTTCTTTTGCAGTTCATTGGTTAAGTCATTCAAATTATCAGTTAGTGAGTTTTCTCTGTTTTTACTTGTTTTAAGAGCTTCTCTCAATTTTAAAAGATTTTCACTTAAATCCTCAATTTGTGTCTGCAAGAAAGGTTTAATTCATAAATCTTCATCAAGTATCAATAATAAAACAGAATATATCCATTACTTAATAAAAAGGTTTCAATCTAAATATTTATTAAATTATTAATAATACTTATGAAAAAGATTTAATGCTTATTAAATTAAAATTGGTTAAAAATAAAGTTTCAATCTAAATTTTGAAAGTTCACAGGGGGTAGAAAAACCCACCAACTACATCTATTTTTCTAACTTCCTTTCAAATGAACCGAGTCTACTTTGAGAAAAACAAAATGTGACAAAATAATCTATAGCAATTCATCTTCAACAAACACCCAGAAACAAAATTTTATCAAATAAGCAAATGTTTTATTATGGCTGAACTAACTTATTAAAGGAACAAGTACATACGAATGTACATGGTGATGTTTTAAATGCTATGAAGCCTAAAAGTAGTATAAAACAAAATCTCTAACTTGTAGTAGTTTTTAACCCATTTTGTAGAGACAAGACATAAAAGGGTAACCCACTGTATTTGACAGGTATATTTAAAGCCACTATATAGGAGTTTCCAGCTGTCCCATATAGTAACTGTGATGAAAATACTGGTACTTGGTATGTTTTGTTGCATAAATGACTACAGGTCAAAAGTATTACTAGTAACATTAACAAGAAATTAGTACTACTATAATGCAATTAGAAGAAACACATAAGCTGTCCAAGAGTAGTCAGAAAAGGATTTGAGAAAAAGGACTTTAAGACTGTTAAGAATTTAGAGATGATGTTTTAGGCAAAAAGAAAGGTAATGAAGGAAATACCAATAAAGGGTAATTCCTGTTTATATATTTATTTACTTAATGGATTTTTGGTACCAACTATGCTCATAAACTTGATAGGTACAGTGGGAGATTTAAAAAGGCTAAGTAGAGACACCTGGCTGGCTCAGTTGGAGGAGCATGTAACTCTTGATCTCAGAGTCGAGAGCTGGAGCACATGATGGGTGTAGAGATTATTAACTGAACAATAAATGGAAAAAAAAAAAACCCCCCCCAAAAAAAACCCTAAGTAAAATCCAGTCCCTACACAGTTCAATGGTGGTGAAGAGGAGAAACAAATAAATTCAGTAAATCAAAATTACAAACAAAATATATAAAAAGTGGAATTTTCATTTATGCAGAATGTACAATGTAAAACTGTGTAAAGAAATAAAAAACTCACTATGAAACACATATGTTTTGTAAAAAAATTTTAAATTACGAAATCTAATGACTGCTCGGTAATGAAAACAGTAAAGTACATTGCCAAAAAATAAATAAATAACTTCAAAAAAGGCTTCAGAGTCAGGCAGCTCTATGGATTACATGTCAAGGACTATATAATCTCCCTAAACTACTGCAGGGAGAAAAAAAGGAAAGCTAATTAACTCATATTATGAACTAGCAAAAATTAGAAAATTCTGACAAAGCAAAAGAAATAAAACAAAGAAATCTACACACCGACCTCACTTATCAACATAGAAACAAAAATCATAAGTAAAATGTTTCTTAATTCTATTAGGAAGAAGTAATTAATAATGGCCTATCCTTTGCTAATCTCTTAGACGATAATCAGTGTATGAGTATTATAAAGATTCTATTGTTAAAAAAATGAAAATATATATATATCCGCAAATAATTCAGTGGCATAAATTCCCTATTCATTATCAAAACTACTATATGTCAAAGAGGCTCCTCTTCCAATAGCAATGATAAGGTATTTTGTTATATTGATGCATGTGTTATGTTCACCTTTAGCTCTTTAGTATGTCGATCAATAATTTGTTGAACATTGAGATTTGCCTCTTTCTGAGAAGTTGCAGAAATTATACGTTCTTCTGCTGCTGCCGTCATTTCTGCCCGGAGTTCCAAAAGTGCTCGACTAAGTGCCTGAAAATGATAACATATATGGTTTTTTAAAAATTAATATTTTATATGCACAACACGTAATACAAAAATTTAATATGCTTCATCACTTTTAAAAATTTTCCTAAAATACCATGTGTTTAAGCAAACATAACTCACAATCTAACTGTCCTAATTTTTCCAAATGAATGTCCTTTAGTAACTGCATTCAGCTCTTCCCAAATTGACAGTGAGAAACTTCAAAATCCTGACAATAATAATTTTGAGAACACAGCATTAAATCAAGAAATTTATATTACAAAAACCAATGTTTTGTTTCACTATCCAAGTTTAGGTATTTATCTGAATTACTCAGTACACACTTCTGTGTGAAATTAACCGAATTTATACAGACAAGGAAAACTATAGGATTAGAAAAGACTTAAAATTTGTCAATAAATTTCATAAGCTAGCACAGAAAAATAGCATCTTCTAAATCAACTGAGTATATCAAATCTGAGATCAATTTTAAAAACTAATACATCAGATAATCCACTGACCAAATGCTTCTCAAAAAACTATCTCTGTGACCTCCTTCTTTAAACTTTCCTCCTCACTGTCATATCTCCCCCCCACTCCCCAGAACTGTTTGAAATTATTCAATTATTCAAACTGTTCAAAATAGCCTTAGTAGCATAAAATCCAGTTAGAAAAGGAGAGAAAATAATGTGATTAAGATTTTCCCTTATTTCCTATCGAAAACTCACAAATCAAACTGATAACATAAAAAAGTGACTATTTCTGTACTTAAAACCACCACCAAATGGCTATTAAAAAGAAAAATTCTGCTTAACAGCCTAAGACAAAGCTCATACTTCTTATTACAACAGAGAGATACATGCTATCATCTTTTACTAGTCTTCTCTAAAAGCAATCTATTAGTACATGTATTTCCTAAATATTGGTAATACTCTCTTGTTACTTACTTTTTGTTGCTTCTCTTTCAAAGCTAACTGGCTCTTTAGCCGTTCTACTAGATTTCTCATTGTAGTTGTTGGAGCTCTTGAATTTGCTTCTTTTTGAGCCTGAAGTTCAGATTTTAAACTCTGTGACTCCTTTTGCGAGTGGGCCAGAAGACACCTTAAATCCTCTACTTCTGCCTTCACTTTTTTCACTTCATCTGCATGGTCTTCTTGGAGCCTAACATAAGCAAACATAAATATTTAAGGGAGTGGTTGCTGCAATTAACACTTAGATACAAATTTTATAAAGAACAAATGTTTGGGGGCGCCTGGGTGGCTCAGTGGGTTAAGCCTTTGCCTTTGGCTCGGGTCATGATCTCGGGGTCCTGGGATTGAGCCCCGCATCGGGCTCTCTGCTCAGGGGGGAGCCTGCTTCCCCCTCTCTCTCTGCCTGCCTCTCTGCCTACTTGTGATCTCTCTCTGTCAATTAAATAAATGAATAATCTTTAAAAAAAAAAAAAAGAAAGAACAAATGTTTGGTCCTAAGCATACTTATGACCTAAGTCTTGACTCAAATCAAAACAAGAACAATTCTTTGTTTCATTTAACTATTAAACTTAACATAAAATAGACTTTTCCTTTTACTTTGTCTACTCTTGTTGGCAATGACTGCGTGAAGTAATTTTGTGGTCTAGACAATGAACAAAATTGCACTTTAAATAATGTGTCCTATAAGACGTACCAAAAACTGAAGTTAACTCAAATAATCAAACTGTGAAAATAAGAGGTTTTACTGAAGAAAATACACAGATCTACAATTTCCTAAGACACATTAAAATACATGTAAATATACACACTGAGAATAAAAGAATAATTTTAGTTAATATAACATGGTAAGGTAGGAAACAATGACTCAAGTACTTCACGTGGCAAAAATTTATATGTACAAGGTCATTTCAAAGGAAGATTGCTTTCTGCATCCAGGAATTATATTCAAAAGTACAAGCAATTTCATATACCAAAACATGACAGAAACTTACTACACCAAAAATAACATTTCATGTATAAAATCTAATATAATGGGGAAAATTAGAGTGAAAAGATCCAAAATAGGTGCCTGGGTGGCTCAGTCAGCCTCTGACTCTCGATTTCAGCTCAGGTCATGATCTCAGGGTCATGAGATCAAGCCCCATATCAGGCTCTGCACTGGTGTGGAGCCTGCTTAAGTTCCTCTCTCCCCCTCTACCACACCCCTCCACCCTGACCCGGCTCGGGTGCAAGCACGTGCTCTCTCTCTCTCACTCTATCTCAGAAAAAAATAATAATAAAAGAAAAGAACCAAATACTATTGCTGATTCTCTTTTCTTTTCTTTTTTTTTTAAAGATTTTTTAAATTTATTCACTTGACAGACAGAGATCACAAGTAGGCAGAGAGGCAGGCAGAGAAAGAGGAAGGGAAGTAGGCTCCCCGCTGAGCAGAGAGCCCATAGTGGGGCTCGATCCCAGGACCCTGAGATCATGACCTGAGCCAAAGGCAGAGGCTTTAACCCACTGAGCCATCCAGGCGCCCCACTGATTCTCTTCTTTTAGGGAATAATTTCTTAAAAGTGGCAACTTCTTAATAAAGCAAAAGTAGTGTTAATTTTATCAGAGGCATACTTGATAAATTGGTTAAGAATAAAAGTTCTACTGTGGAACTTCAGAGCTGGAATGGAATTACAAAGTCAAGTAGATCAACTTTCCCATTTTTTTCAGATAAGAAACTGAGGTCCAGAGAGACAGCTCTGTTTTGTTTTTTTATTTTTTAATTTTAAAAATTTTTTATATTATTTGTTTTATTGTGTTATGTTAGTCACCATACAGCACATTATTAGCTTTTGATGCAGTGTTCCATGATTCATATAAAACCATATAAAACCCAGTGCTCCATGCAATCTGTGCCCTCTTTAATACCCATCACCAGGCTCTGTTAGGTAGAAGCCAGACAAGAGCTGTGGAAGGAATGCCCTCAGGCAGAGTCCCCAGTCCCTGAAGGGGAATGACTGAAACGTGAGCTTGGACAAGGATGGTAATAAAAACAAAACAAAACAAAAAAGGCTATACATTATAAGCCTGGGAGCTCAAATCCTGATTCTGTGGCTTCCAAGGCCTTGGGCCTGATGGATCACGAGCCACAGGTGCAGAACCTGTGCTCTCTTCTCCTACCTCTGTCCCACTATAATGTATCTGTATTGTGGGCACAGCTTCCTCTCCTACACCCCCTTGAGAAGGGCTGCCAAGATGGTTCTGGTACAAACCTCGTAGGGTCAAAAACTCCCCCTCCCAACCTGCAGGAGGATTTTCCCAAATGACTGGAAGCAGCCTCCATTAGAGACTGCCCCACTTACGTCACAGCAACTCCAAGCCCAGAGAAACCCAATAATATCCAATTTCAAGACAACCTAGGGGAACCTGCCCGCTCTCCCACTTTCACTTTAATAAACTGCTCTGAGCTTGCTCTTTCCTTCTGGCGGTCTTTATTCAACCACTGATCCCCATGCAAATCTTCTCCTGGGGAATCCCAGGATGGAGACCTCCACTCAAACAATGCAGACACTCTCTCATTCCTAACAGTTCTACAGTGATTACAAAATACATAAATTATAAACCTATTTTAGGTTTAAAATCTATATTCTGATAAATTGGTTGAGCAATATTTAGAATATCTAATACAGAGAATGAATCTATTACCACTATAATTAATTAACAAAGTAATTTTTCATTCAAGAAATATTTACTGAACCTCTATTATACACCAGAAACTGTTATAGGTGTGTAAACGAAAGTTTTTATATTTATATATTACTTTACAATTTTCAAATTACTCTCACACACTATCATTTGGCCTCCATAAAGGAGCCAGGGTAAGTACTGTCATTTCCATTTGATAGATGATGAAATGGATGCTTTAATTAAAGAGGTTAAAAATCAGATTCTAGAATAAGAATCTTGAGTTGGCTTTTGGGTCAGACTGACTAGATTCAAAACATGGCTTTTCCATCTCCTCCTAAGGTATGTTACTGAGCATTCCTGTGGCCTACTTCCTATATGAAAAATGGGAAGAATAACCTATGTCATAGTCCTGAGGATAAAAATGAGATCATATACATAAAGTTTTTAGAACAGTGCACAACACAGCAAATGCTTGCATTTCTCCTCACTGTATCATTATTACCATTTGCCTATTTTTATAATATGTTCCTAAAACTTACCGTAACTTGATATTTTCAAATTCTTTGATTTTTAATTCAGTGATTTCTTTTTGTCTCTCTAAATCTTGAGATACTTTTTTTAGTTTGATCAAAAGTGAGGAGAGAGAATCATCTTGTTCTGCTACTGTCTGTTCCATCTCAGCCAGACGAATAAAATGTTTGTTGGTTGGAACTGGAGTAGGGGATTGTTTTATTAAATCCTAAGAAAAATGAATAAAGTAGCCATGAGCATGTACAACTTAATACCATACTTATTCCATAATTTTAATTTGCTTCCTCAGATGATCAAAATACAATATCTAACCTAAAATTTAATGATATTTAAGAGCCAATGAAGACTTAAAGAAGACATTAAATAGAGATCGTATTCTTTGTTTTCCCAGCATGGAGCAAAGCACCTCCATGAAGTGAAGGATCAATAAATGTTGATTGGGTTCATGAGTTAAGACTCAGGAATGCCAAGATTTGCATGTTAGGAGGTGAAAGATGGGCCTTTTCGCACATACAGAAGACAAAGACCAAAGGAAGCAAGTATGAACTGAATTCAGAACATGAAAAGCAGTTAGATATTGGTAAACTTACAATGGACACAACTTGAAAAGAAAGACTGACGTCACCTTATGCAAGGTTTTGAGTACATGGCTAAGGAATATAAACAAGATTTTGTAGGCAGCAGTGAGCTACTAAAGATGTGGATGTAGGGAGAAAAATGATCAGAGCTGTGTTTTTAGAAGATTATTCCAACAAGAAAGGCAGAATGGCTTCTATTCCAAAAACAAAAACAAAAACATGAGAGCGAAATTTTCGATTATATGGTCTCAAAAATCAATAAAAGGTGGAACAAAGAATCTTACCCAAGCTGTTTGTTTGAATTTACTGAGTGAACTATCAGACTGTAGTTCTAATTTATGATGAAGAATATGAAGGTCTTCCTCATGTTTCTTAACAATTTCTCTTTGCTCCTGTTTATCAAATCAAAATTGCATTTTAAATTGTGACTTAAATAAATACACATTCTAAAGATCTTACATATTTTATTACCTTTACTTTTCCAAAATCCTTATGAGATAAGAAACAATATCTGCATACACACACACACACACACACCAGTATGCATTCCCCTAGTACATGTTCAAGTTGATAAATCTAGCCTTAAATCACAATTTATTCCTAATATTAGAATAATATGTATCCATCACCTTTTAACTTGTTTCTAGGAAGTTTTTTAAATACTAGATTTTCCCATCAACGTTCTAGCAAACTGGATTGCCACTGATTACTGGTGTGATGGATTTCATTCTAACTTACTGCCTCAATCTTTACCTATAAACTCCACCAATTTTTTTCAAAATCAGAATGGTTGCACCAAGACAGCTATTCCTGGTTTAGTTAGTCCATGAGAGTAAGATAGATATGTACAAACTGCCAGTTTTACTGACAGATCTGTAATCCAATCATGTGAAAGGAAAAATTCTGAATAGAATCATCTGAAAGCAAGAAATGAACTACCACTTCAGAGCAGAATAGTATTTGGCCTTTGACTAAAAAACATGGTAATAAATAAAATAGCACAGCATAATATAATAGCATACCTCTCTGGCTTTTTCCAGGAGATGTTGATACTTCTTTAACACTTCTTCCTTTTGATTCAACCTTGCTTGCATATTTGCAATGGTCTCCTGAGCAATTTTCAGTGTGTGATGTGACTTTGGCTCTATATCTCTTCTGTCTAGTTCAGCTATCAGCTTTTCACGTTCTGCAGTAGCAGGCAATCGAAGTCTCAGCTCATTGATTACTTGGTCTCTTGACAAAATATTTTGCTCTGCTAACCGTAGAGCAGATTCTTTTTCTTTTAGTTTCTGCAATGATCAAATCATAATAAAATTATTAAGGTATATTTTTTCTTTTAAAAATGCTTCCGTCTGAATTTTGGTCAGGGTAATTATAACCAAAAAAAGGAGTTTCACTTTATTTTTCACATCGTACTTATACTGATGATACTATATTGATATTAATAAGGTTATATTTCTTATATTTCCATGTGACAGCAGTTATTTGCGCCTACATTTATTTAGAAGATTATCACATGTGTTATAAACTTCACTGTTATGATGAAAATAAAATTTAATTAAGGTACTTTATTTGGCTCTTAGAGCTTTAGAACTAGAAATGCATGGTGGTACTAGATTTAGAAAGGAAATGTAATAAATCATTCCTTTTATTTTGGCCCTAGAAGAGTAGTCCATAAAAGTCAGCTGAATATAAAAATTGGAACTTCAGTGGGCTAAGTCAATAAATCACCATTATAAAATATGTAGCTTACTAAAATAAAACAGGAAAAATTATTACTCTTCAATAGGATTAAGGCAGATATTTTAAATTAAGTAACTCAGTGGCAGTTCACATAAATGTCAAATTTTACAATTATTGAAAGAAATCTTAGGTTTCTTCAACAGATTAAAAATGGACAATTTCACTTACAAAATTTTTAAAAATGCATTTATAATTACTTTGTTTAGATGTAAACCATCTTCAGATGAAAATCATAGTTGAAAGTCTTAGATGAAAATCATCTTCAGTTTATATTATTTTCTGTAAGTATAATGTAAGTATAATGCTTACTACTACTGATCAGTGTGCCCAAAAGCGACAAGCAGTGATTAAATAGGCAGTAAATTCAAATTAGCCATATCTGCTGTTCTTTACCGACTATTAAAAACATTATAGTATAGAAAGAGATTGGAATTAGCAACAGATTCATAATTCTATGCTTTACCTCTGTTAGCAAGTATTGAGAAAATTCCACAAGCATATCCAATAATATACAAATAAAAATTCAAATTCTTCTAATTACCTCTTCTAGTGATGTACAAGTTGCCCGTGTTTCTAGGATTATTCGAACATTCTCCTTAATTTTTCTTAGAGCAATCTCAAGTTGATTTGGAAGGGGCAAACTAGGGTCTGGCATTGATCCTGTAGCTTCTTCAAACTATTAAGAAATGCCATTTTGGGGGGAAAAAAAGTAGTTACATCATTAAGAACAATACTGTTACAACTGTATGACAAGGACATGGTTAAACCCCACTTATATTTTGAAATATAAGAAGATAATATCAATTAAAATTCTATCTAACTTTAGAAAACATTTCTGTTGGTTAACATTGTAGATCAGGCTACAGAGTAGCAAACAGAATTAATCATTCATACCTTTTGTGCTGCTTTTAGTATTTCATTTTGTTGATGGTCAAAAACATCCAGTTGACGTTCCAGCTCAACTTCTCTTTGGTCCCAGGCCATCTGCCTTTCTTCATGAAACTGTACCAGACACACACAGAGACACTCACCAAGCATATAACAGAAGCGTTTATATACATTTTATTTAATCCTCACAACAACCCTTTGGGGTCACTATGTTCTCATTTTATGGAAAAAGAAAGCACAGTCAGAGAGATTTAACTAAGTAAGTTGCCTAAGGTCACAGAGATAGAAGATGAGAAGTCAGGATTTCAATCTCTCCAAGCACCCATCCATCCATGACATTTAATGACATGTACTATGTGCTAAGCACTATTCGAGGTTATGTGAACATAATAGTGAACAAAATCAAGTCCCTTTCTCCATTTCAGCATGAAACTTATGTACTAGTGAGGGAGAGACAGTCAATAAATAAATGTGTTAGAGGATGATAAGTGCTGGAGAAGAAGGAATCCCTATTTAGGGATTCTTGATGGTAATAGGATTTACAGTTGTATACTGGGTGGCTAGTGAAGGCCTCACTGATAAGGTAAGACATTTGAGCAAAGACTTGGAAGCTATGAAAACATAAACAATACAAGTATCTGAGCTAAGAACACTCCAGGCAGAAGGAACAACATAATTTCTAAGGCAAGCAAGCATGAGCTTGGTGAATTTCGTCTGTCTCTAAAGTATATGTGCTTTATTCTACACCAAGCTGCCTTCTACACTCCATCAGTGAGAGCCAGTTGAAACTCCTGTGAAAAGTCAAGTAACTAATATTAAAACAAAAATTAACTTACCAACTTAATATATGTATTGTTCCTTTTAAGTTTAAAATTACCACTATGGGGTGCCTGGGTGGCTCAGTCGGTTAAGTGTCTGCCTTTAGCTCGGGTCATGATCCCAAGGTCCTGGGATAGAGCCCCGAGTCAGGCTCCCTGTTTGGAGGGGAGCCTCTTTCTCCCTCCCCACCCCAAACCCCGTGCTCACGCTCTCTCTCGCTTTCTCTCAAATAAATAAATAAAATCTTGAAAAAATAAAAATTAAAAAAAAAAACTACCATTACAACATAAGTAAATATCAGTTTTTTTAATAAAACAGTATTTTATAAGAATAAAAATGGGAGCTACATTCAATTAAAAAATAATGCAATTGCTCATGCAATATTCTTATGTTTAATATCTTAGCAATGGAAGAGCAAAATATATATAAAATGAAACCTTGTTTTGCTGCACAATTTCCTCCTCCAGACTGCTGATGGTATTCTCATATTCAGAAATTATATTATTCAAATATTTTATTTCTTCTTTATCCTTGACTAATTCTCGATTTAGTTTAAGCTCTTGAAGACGAAGTTCTTCTATTTTCATGTGCCAATTGATTACCTAAACATTTACAAATAATAGGTACACTACCTATTTAAATATTTCTCCATTGATCCTAATAATTTTAACTGAAATTAATATATATTCTATAAGATAAAAATTATCCTTTGTTGAGGCACAGGTAAAATTCATTTAGAATTTTCATACTCTTCTAAAAAATATGTGTGATCTTAATATAACATTCTTCAAATGTTCTTATATGTTTACAAATAATTAAAATTACTATTTAATACATATAAACTTTTCTAGACTGTTTAAAGTTTTTTGATAGTATATAATCTAAGCCTTTCTACCAAAACTATTATTTAGAAGAGTCTATTTTATTCTTACAAATAGACATTTAAAGAGCCAAAACTTTTAACTTATAAAATCGACATTAATAACTTATAATTGGAATTTTCGCCATTTAGTAAGCATTTTTCAGATAGCTACACATTAAGAACTTAAAATTACTACATGACTCTTTTGGAAACACTGAACTGAAAGTCCTTGTTTTACCTTTTGGGCTCCCCTGGCATCCTTTAGAGTGCTTATTAACTCTTCCAGGCCCTTTAACTTTAACTCCATTTCCATCGTTTTGTTCTCCATATTTCTCTGCTCTTGTTGAGAATTTTTCATCTCTTGCATTATCTTCAGTTTGTCATTTTGTAATTGAATCATTGTTTTAGAGAATTTTTCCTGTTGTGCCAAGGGTAAAGCTCCACTAAACTGTCGTCGTAGAGACTGAATTGTTTGGCGCAGATGTTTTGCCCGGTTTCTCCCTTCCAAACGGGCGTAATAGAGAGCCTGTTCTTTTTCATCAAGTTTCTGCTCTAAGCGCAAATTACAGGCCTCTGTCTTCTGCAGTTTAGATGTAACTGACTCCAACTTACCAAGAGCAGTAGCCTCACTAATTTGAAGGGAGACGATGTGTTGATGCAACTTGGCAATCAGTGCCTTTTCATCAGATTGCGCCTAACATAAAAAAGTATATATTTATAGAGTCAGTTTCAAGTTTTTCTAATGACACTTATCATGGATTTAAAAACACAGCTTACTAAATAAAATTTTAAGAAGTGTGGTACATGAGATCCTATAAAAATCTAGCCTAGCTTTAATTAAATTTTAATTATCAAAGCTTGTTAAAAAAAACACAGAATCAAGCATATTTTAAATCCAAATCTGGCTTCTAACTTTAAATAACAGTTGGCATTTTACTGATTTTTTCAACTCCCATATGTAAATAACAATATTGGTATAACACTAATGTGGAAAATTTTTTTTTAT
Source organism: Martes martes (assembly GCF_963455335.1). NCBI lineage: Eukaryota > Metazoa > Chordata > Mammalia > Carnivora > Mustelidae > Martes > Martes martes. The sequence goes on along the minus strand of NC_137895.1, from coordinate 31,466,033 downwards.
CCTAAAAAATTTATAATGGGAGAATATGTGTGTGAAAAGCTACATATTAATACAAGAGAAAATATTGTTATCAAAGACTTACCTATTTCTCCTCAGGTCTCAACTTTGATTAGCAACCAGCACAATGTATTTGTAGGCATTTAAATGCTTTTCTGTATCGTGAATGAGATTTTAAATTAAAGAGTTTTTCTAATCAGGTTACAATTAACAAGAATAGGAGCTTCTGTCTGATATATTCTCTGATTAAAAATGTAAAATCAGCCAATATCTAATGTGAATTCAGGAAAAAGAAAAAGTTTATTTAGAAGAGCCAATACTGTACCTACCTGATAGTCTAACAGTTGCATTCTGACAGACTCTACTTCCTTTTCCCTGGACTGTTGCTGTGCATTCAGAATTTCAACTTGTCTTTTGGCAATATCAGAAATCTCTCTCAGTCTACGAAGTGAAAAGATACTTTAGGAACAATTAGATACATTTTCTAAGTAAATACCAGTATTTTACATTTTGAGACTCTTGGAAAAGCCACTAATTTCCAGCATCTTAGTATCAAAACTAAAGCAAAATTTCCTCAACTATTTCATGAAATACAATTCCAGGAGAGATTAACACATGCTCTGTTAAAATATAACTCCATTCCCAACATCCCTCCCCCCTGAAAATTCATAATACATAGTATTGTATGAAATGTCCTGAGAAGTTTTAAAGTAAATTATCTCAAACTACACATATACATACATATACAGCACTTTTTATCCTAGTTTGGCAGAGTTAGAGTAAGATATTGAGTAGGTTTATTTGACATAATTGTACAGTTAAGAATACGGAATTTAAAATTCCTGGGTTCCCTAGATAGATTAATATATGTTTTAATTTACAAGCTATCAGAAATGTGAAAAAGAGGGGCGTGCTTGGATGGCTCAGTCGGTTACATGTCTGCCTTCGGCTCAGGTCTTGGGGTCTTGCCCCCCTCACCCTTCACCCCCGGTTAGCAGGGACTGTCTGCTTCTCTCTGTGTCCCTCCCTACTGTTTGTGCTCTTTCTCTTTCAAATAAAATCTTAAAAAAAAAAAAAAAAAAGAAAGAAATGTGAAAAAGAGAGATTATATGGTTACTACAATTTAAAAAATGGGGGAAATGTGATAGTAAACTATAAATTTCCTGTAAGACTACTATTGTAAGAGCACAGAGGTAAAGTAAAATGCATTTTACTCTGGGCAAGAATAATTTTAGTTCACTGTGAAAAATAAGTCAGGTTTTCTCACATTGATTAGAAAGTCTCATTGACAGTTACATAAGTTTTAAAAATTAAAATATAATAAAATGAATAATTATGTTAGTTTATTTCAAAAGGAGACGATGAGGTAAGAGGAAGAACACAAAATGGAATCTTTCAGAGTGAAAGGGGCTGAGAATAATAGATATTCCCAAAGGGCTATCAAGGCTCCAAAAAATAACTTAATCATGGGCAAGCCATAAACCCTTTTTATAAATAATTATTTGTACTTGACAGATCAACTTATGACTCCTATTACTTTTCTACTGAACTGACAAAAATTACACAGGAGAACGAGTACACAGCATCTACTTGGCACACAGTATTTATTCCTTACATATATTTTGTGTTCCAAGTGAATAAACGATTTCCACATGTAAAATAAAAATCACAATATTACTTTAGGATTATTAAGTATAATTACATGAGTTAATATATGTTTAATACCTAGCACAATACATACTACTCAATAAATGCAAACTGAAGCAAAATCTGAATTTTACATATCTTTATAGCAATCTTATAGAAAAGTAGACTAAGATCTATTCTATTTCTTATAACTAAAAAATATTTTATTGCAGGGGTGTCTGGGAAGCTCATTGGTTAAATCTTTGACTCTTAATTTCAGCTCAGATCATGATCTTAGGGTCATAAGATTGAGTCCCACATTGGGCTCCACGCTCAGTGTGGGGTCCCCTTGAGATCTCTGTCCCTCTCTATCTGCCCCCCTCCGCTCATACTCTCTTTAAAGAAATATTTTATTTACATTTCATTAAATAAAATAAATATTAAATAAAATATTAGGTAATTTAAAATTAAAAATTAAGTAAAACTAAATATTTTATTAAATAAAATTAAAAAATATATTTTACTGCTAAAAAATGACAACCATCATCTGAGCTTTCAATGATCCATAATCTTTTTTTGGTGGAGGGTTTTCCCTTAATGTTGATGGCTGCTGATTGATCTGGGTAGTGGTTGTTTAAAGTCGCTGTGGCTGTGGTAATTCCTTAATATATTAATTTTGCTTTTATTTTATTTATGTTATTGTATTTTATTCCACTATAGTTAACATACAGTGTTATCCTAGTTTCAGGTGTACAAACAGTGATTCAACACTTCATACATCACCCAGTGCTCATCACAAGCTCTCTATAATCCTCATCACTTATTTAACCCACTCCACTCCCCCAACTGTCTTTCTCTTTTTTTCTTCTTTTGCTCATTTGTTTTGTTTCTTAAGTCCCACACATGACTGAAATCATATGGTATTTGTCTTCCCGTGACTGACTTACCTTGCTAAGCATTATACTCTCTAGCTCCGTCCTTGTTGTTGCAAATGGCAAGATGGCAATCTTTTATGGCTGAATAATATTTCAATGATTGGAATATTGGAATATTATTTCACATACCACTTCTTTCTCCATTCATTTATCGATGGATAAATTGATAAATTTATTTGTCAATAATAAATGGGCTGCTTCCTTAATTTGGCTATTGTAAATAATGTTGTTAGAAACATGGAGGTGCATGTATCCCTCTGAATTAGTGTTTTTGTATTTCTGGAGTAAATACCTAGTACTGGTATTACTGAATCATAGGGTAGTTCTACTTTTAACTTTTTGAAGAACCTCCATACTGCTTTCCACCAGTTTGCATTCCCACCAACAGTGCAAGAGCGTTCCTTTCTTTCCACATCCTCACCAATACTTTTTTTTGTGGTTTTGATTTTAGCATTCTAAGAGGTGTTAAGTGATATCTCACTGTAGTTTTGATTTGCATTTCCTGGATGATGAGTGATGCTGAGCATCTTTTCATGTCTACTGGCCATCTGGATGCCTTCTTTAGAGAAATGCCTGTTAATTTCTTCTGCCCATTTTTAATTAGATTATTTGTTTTTTGGGTGTTAAGTTGTATAATTTCTTTATATATTTTGGATAACCCTTTATCAGATATAAGAAGCTTAAGTTTAAATAAATTAAATGACCATCACACTTTCCTCCAAAAAAATATCACTATGTGGAAGAACTAGGCAGCATAGGGTCTGAATTCCAAGTTCAGTTCTTCCTGCAGTACTATTCCTGGACTGTGAGAAATATGAATCTTGGGACATTATTTCCTCTTCAATATTATTATTTATGCCTGTTAAAAATTAATCTTGTTAATCTTATGTAATCGTGTTCTTACAAAAAAAGAAAAATAACAACAATCAGTATCAATTCCAAGAAGAGTATTATCCCAAACCACTGTAACTAGGTTTCTTAAAGACAAATTAGAGTAGACACATCTAATAACTGAAAAGTTTACATGAACTTACTTTGACACTTCAACTTTTAGTTCCATTTCACTCTTCTCTAATTCTAGAATCCGTTGCCTATCAGCATCACTTACTGTCTTGCTCACACTATCAGCTAATTCATCTCTTAACATCTGTTCCACCTTCTGTGCTTCCAAATTGATTTTGGTAAGCTAAGAAAAAGTAACAAAAAGTGTTCAGATTTATTAGTTTTGGGTGAGGTCTTCCCTTTCAATTTAGCTTTTACCATCCATACTGCTTTTCTCTTTACTTGGCATTAGTCAAGTCATACTGAATTAGGTGTGATGAAATACTAAGAATAGATTAAAGAAGGTAAAGAAAAAGAGTGAGGAACAGATTATAGCAACTCTGGTTATATACCAACCCACCAAAAGTCATTTAGATTAGACAACTCAAAGTCTAATATTTGAATCCCTGCTTTTCTTAAATTTGTTTGAAATGTGGTTTATACAATATACTTTACTTCAATTATATTATCTATAAATATGAGTTAGTAAAATCTTCTTAATATATATTTAGTGACTCAGTTAAAATAAACAAATGACAGGTTTAAAATACATACTATTTCTCAAAGTAAACATGACACGAGTTCTTTTTCATCATTAATTGTTGAATATTTGCAAACTGTATTTATTGCCAGCCAATTTAATATTTCTGACCACATCAAAAAAGTCTAAAACTTACTATTAAAATGTAAAGTCCTGAGAATAGAGATTACTGTCTATTCTGTTTCCTGCCCTAACACTAGCCCCCATACAGTATCTAGCATGTGATAGGCACTCAATAAATACTTGTTAAACGAACTGATGGTAGTGGAAGGCAACATCGTTATTAAGCAAATAATACCTTTTTGCATTAACTCTAATGTAATGGTTGCTGAGAAAAAAGAACTCATTCACAGAAATATGTGCTTTCTTTTTAAACATTTCAGATTTAAAAATACATCTTTTATTTATACATTACATGAAACACAAGCACTATATTGTTACTTCAGAAGTACAAACTAATCTCCCACAAAATACAATGTCTAACAGACATAGACATATGTCTAACATGACTAATTCTTACTCTTATTACATGATTAAAAATTGTATCAAACCTCAGCAAACTTGGTTTCCAATTCAAAATTACGTTCTTCCATTTGCTTTAATGAAGTCCTGACATGTTCATACATTTTTTGAGAGTGTTCAGCCCGCTGCCTTTCATTTAATTCCTTCATCTCCAGCATAGTGATTTTTTTGGAAATAGAAAGAATTTCACTGTTGGTTATTGATTTCTTTGCCTTATCCATGTTCGATTCATTTCCTATATGCAACAATACTAAGTCAATCTCAAGCTATTATCAAAATCATATCCCAAATATTTTAGCCATTATAGACAAGGATGCAGTAATAACATGGTGCCGTGGAAAACACAAGAGCCTTATGAATTATGACAGACCTGGATTCCAGCCTTAGCTCTATTCATGTTTGGATACTATCTGTCCCATTTCATCTCTCTGGAACTTATACTCTTCATCAGTCAAGTGATCGTAAAAATTATTCCTCATAGAAATTAAGGAATTTCTATAGGAAATCCAACACTTATTAAAGAGGGCTAAGGTAAAAGGTACAGAGAACTTACCACAATTGTATGTAATACCTTTTTTTATATCTTAGGATATAAGATACCTTCTTTCATGTGGAAGCTACATGGAAGTCAATTCACTTTCAATCTCTTAATGAATTAAAAACTGCATTTCTAAAAGTAGCTTATTTTAGATAATGTTAGGCCCAATGTTAGTCTTCACTAAAGTACATGTCTCAATTGCCAATTTAAAAAAAAAAAACAGCTCTGTTTCATAACAGAAACCTTGAACAGCATTAGAGCTCTAAGTGCATTAGAAAACATATGAAAACGCTTTATCCAAAGGAGCAAATTTATTTGAAGATTATAAAGCACAATGCTACTAAGATAAAAAATTATTTAAATGCCATGAACTAGGATAACCATTTGAAAAACTAATATGAAAAACCCTAGCAGAAGCCACAAATATTTTAAGATCTTGTGAGACAGTAATATCTATGTTAGATATACGTGAATATGTTCACTGCAGTACCATAAGCAATAGCAAAAATAAGAAGACCTAGTGATTTAATCACTGAAACAGTAAGATACTGCATGAATATTTGTATGTATAAGATGATGAGTAAAACAAATATTTTGACATCTACTAAGTGAATATACTATACAATGTTAAATACAGTTAAAGTATATATTTTTTCCATTAGAGTCAAACTTACACTTTATTTAAGTTTTTATTTAAATTCCAGTTAGTTAACACACAGTGTAATATCAGTCTCAGCGGTACAATACAGTGATTCAACACTTCTACACAATATCCAGTGCTCACATAAACATGTATAAAGTGATCTAAAAAATAATAATAGTCAAACCAGGGCTATATAAATTCTTTGCAAATTTTTTTTGATGTTTTATGGTGACCTTTTAACTTAAATCTATCAAATGATGCATTCTCAACAGTACTTTACACACAGTGGAAAATTCCACACACTACCACTAAGATATAGTTATTTAAAAATTATCACCAATCTTGATTTGTTAAATGGTTCAAAATAGCTAATGCTTAGACATAATTTTTTAACATACATGATTTCACTAGGAACAAATCTAATTAAACAACTAAAAACCGAATTTTGGTAGAGATTAGCATAAGATATTACTCATCAACTGCCTGCTAAATTAAACTGTTAAAGCACAGTTCATTTTTATCAAAATACTTCCTTTTCACCTGATATAAAAAAGGAACTATAAAAGAAAAATATTCACTATTAGGTCTTCATCACTTTATATTATCAGAGTCCTAATACTTACCTAGTTTAGTTTCTTGCTCCCAGGCTTGTTCGATAGTGTAAAGCTTTTCCTTGGTAATCTCCAGTTCTTTATTTATAGACTCCATTTGTTCTTTTAGGGACGCATTTTCACACTGAATAAAACAGAAACATCACTGAGAAACTACATTGTAATTCAGACTAATACCACAGCAGTGATATTGCTTTATATAATATCTCCTTAAACTCACAATCTGATTTTCTTTAACAAAATTAGGAGCTCCCCTACATGTAATATATACATACGAATACACACACACACACACACACACACACACACACACAGAGAATATTATTTTAAAATAATCATCAAAATCTCTTGTGTATCCGATCTGTGGCTTCTGAGCATTAGTTTCTGCTGTGTGCATTTTGCCCAGCTGGAATACTTAGAATTTCACAACCTTCACAATGAAGGTTGCTCATGTCCCTGTCTCGCACAAATAGTTACTGAGCATCCCTGGAATGCTAGCAGTGAGGTGCTGCATATCCATGATAAAAAGAAACATAAAATTTTGGCCTTCACAGGCCTTACCATTTGGTATCTGTGGGTATGTGTGTGTGGCAGGAGCTGGGGAGGGTGTGGAAGGCAGCAGTGAACAGGTAAGCAAACAAAACAAACATTAAAAATGTAAAGATCTGAGAAACAAACTGAGGGTTTCAGAGGGGAGGGGTTGGGGGGGGTGGGTGAGTCTGGTGGTGGGTATTATGGAGGGCACGTACTGCATGGAGCACTGGGTGTGGTGCATAAACAATGAATTTTGGAATACTAAAAAAAAAAAAATTAAATTTTAAAAAATGCAAAGATCTAGGGGCACCTGGGTGGCTCAGTCGGTTGGGCAGCTGCCTTGGGCTCGTCATGATCCCAGGGTCCTCGGATAGAGCCCCTCATTGGGCTCCCTGCTCTGTGGAAAGCCTGCCTCTCACACTCCCCCTGCTTGTGTTCCCTCTCTCGCTGTGTCTCTTTCTGTGAAATGAATAAATAAAATCTTTGAAAAAAGAAAAAAAGTAAAGATCTAGAAAGATACAGAGTATGAACCCAGAGAAAAACAAAAGAAGTCAAATCAAGATAAAGCAGTTGAAGAAGGTGTTAACTCCTGAAGAGGTGGTATTTAAGCAGAAAGCTAAGGTAGCCAGTCTCGAAAAGAAACCACCCAGGGAAAGAGCAGATGCACAAACAAATCCAGATGCTCTGATGCAGAACTGAGTCTGGGGTATCAGCAAAAGTCAGTAAAAGGGGAGAGAGAACAGGGTCAGGCATGGTATGTCAAGTTAAGGAACTGGAATTTAACTTAATATATAATAGGAAACCATTTAAAGATTTTAAGGAGGAAGTTTTAACAATCATTCTGAAGGCAACGTAAAGAATAAATGAAGTAGTACACAGGGAAATCAGAAATTAGGAAGATATCGCAAAGTTCTGATGAATAGGGTCCCAGCAGTGAAGATGGAGAAAAAAGGACAGATATGAATGAATTTTATTCAGGATATAAAAATGACACGGGAGAGAAATGACTAGAAAGCAACTCTAAGGTATCTTCCCCTGAGTAGGTAATAGTAGTGCCTATTGAAACAGAAAAGACTGGGAGAAAGACAGACATCAGGAGATTATTTGCGATATGTTAAATTTAAGATCCCCTTGGAACAGGAGTTATAAAGTAGGTAATTCCATTACAGCACTGAGAAGTCAGGCTGGACACATAAATGTAGGAGTTGGCATACAAATTTAATATGCTCATTTATTGTTATAACAAACAAAATGCTTACTGTATGTCAGGTATTCTAAGCCCTGGACTTTAATGATAAACAAATGCTATCCTAGAACTTGTGTTTTGGGGGGGTGGTGCGTGGTTGGTAAGGAAGCCAATATATAATATAATGTCAGGTAATATGTGCTATAAAGAATGTAAAACAGGATAATGAGGTTTTCTTTAAAAGAGATGTTATAATAAGAAGAAAGGCAGGATAAGGGAATAAAACATGACTTTCTGGTAACAAGCATAATTACAACCTTGTCTAGGTCCTATAAATACATAGGAAAACAACAAAAGAGGGATTAGTGTTTTACAACATCTTTCTACTCTTTTCCCTCTTACTTCCTGACTTTTTTTTTTTTGCTTTTTTAAAAAAATTTATTTTTTCAGTGTTCCAAGATTCATTGCTTATGCATCACACCCAGTGCTCCAGGCAATACGTGCCCTCCTTAATACCCACCACCAGGCTCACCTATCCACCTACATCCTTCTCCTCTAAAATCCTCAGTTTGTAAGAGCCCACAGTCTCTGATGCTTCGTCTCCCCCTCCAATTTCCCCGAATTCACTTTTCCTTTCCTTCTCCTAATGTCCTCCATGATATTATTCCTTATGTTCCACAAGTAAGTGAAACCACATGATAAATGACTCTCTCTGCTTGACTTATTTCACTCAGCATAATCTCTTCCAGTCCCATCCATGTCGCTACAAAAGTTGGGTATTCATCTTTTCTGATGGAGGCATAATATCCATTGTACATATGGACCATATCTTCTTTTTTTTTTATTTTAATAAACATATAATGTATTTTTATCCCCAGGGGTACAGGTCTGTGAATCGCCAGGTTTACACATTTCACAGCACTCATCATAGCACATACCCTCCCCAATGTCCATTTCCCCACTACCCTCTCCCGTCCCCCCTCCCCCCAGCAACCCTCAGTCTGTTTTTTGAGATTGAATCTTTTATGGTTTGTCTCCCTCCCAATCCCATCTTTTCATTTTTCCTTTTCCTACCTCCCCCCAACCCCGCCACATTGCATCTCCACTTCCTCATATCAAAGAGATCATATGATAGTTGTCTTTCTCTGATTGGCTTATTTCGCTAAGCATAATACCCTCTAGTTCCATCCATGTCGTCGCAAATGGCAAGATTTCATTTCTTTTGATGGCTGCATAGTATTCCATTGTGTATATATACCACCTCTTCTTTATCCATTCATCTGTTGATGGACATCTAGGTTCTTTCTACAGTTTGGCTATTGTGGACATTGCTGCTATAAACATTCGGGTGCACGTGCCCCTTCGGAGCACCACATTTGTATCTTTAGGATATATACCCAGTAGTGCAATTGCTGGGTCATAGGGTAGCTCTATTTTCAGTTTTTTGAGGAACCTCCACACTGCTTTCCAGAGTGGTTGCACCAGCTTGCATTCCCACCAGCAGTGTAGGAGGGTTCCCCTCTCTCCGCATCCTCGCCAGCATCTGTCATTTCTTGACTTGTTAATTTTAGCCATTCTGACTGGTGTGAGGTGGTATCTCATTGTGGTTTTGATTTGTATTTCCCTGATGCCGAGTGATGTGGAGCATTTTTTCATGTGTCTGTTGGCCATCTGGATGTCTTCTTTGCAGAAATGTCTGTTCATGTCCTCTGCCCATTTCTTGATTGGATTATTTGTTCTTTGGGTGTTGAGTTTGCTAAGCTCTTTATAGATTTTGGATACTAGCCCTTTATCTGATATGTCGTTTGCAAATATCTTCTCCCATTCTGTCAGTTGTCTTGGTTTTGTTGACTGTTTCCTTTGCTGTGCAAAAGCTTTTGATCTTGATGAAATCCCAATAGTTCATTTTTGCCCTTGCTTCTGTTGCCTTTGGCGATGTTCCTAGGAAGAAGTTGCTGCGGTTAAGGTCAAAGAGGTTGCTGCCTGCGTTCTCCTCAAGGATTTTGATGGATTCCTTTCTCACATTGAGGTCCTTCATTCATTTTGAGTCTATTTTCGTGTGTAGGGTAAGGAAATAGTCCAATTTCATTTTTCTGCATGTGGCCGTCCAATTTTCCCAGCACCATTTGTTGAAGAGGCTGTCTTTTTTCCATTGGACATTCCTTCCTGCTTTGTCAAAGATTAGTTGACCATAGAGTTGAGGGTCTATTTCTGGGCTCTCTATTCTGGACCATATCTTCTTTATCCATTCGTCTGTTGAAGGGCATTCTGGCTCTTCCCGAAGTTTCGTGATTTGGCCATTGCTCCTATGAACATTGGGGTACAGATGCCCCTTCTTTTCACTACATCTGTATCTTTGGAATAAATACCCAGTAGTGCAATTACAGGGTCAGAGGGTAGCTCTATTTTTAATTTCTTAAGGAATCTCCACAGTTTTCCAATGTGGCTCCACCAACTTGCATTCCCACCAACAATGTAAGAGGGTTCCCTTTTCTCCACATCCTCTCCAACACTTGCTGTTTACTGTTTTGTTGATTTTGGCCATTCTAACTGGTGGAAGGTGGTATCTCAATTGGTTTTGATTTGAATCTCCCTGACGGCTAATGATGATGAACATTTTTTCATATGTCTGTTAGCCATTTGTATGTCTTCTTTAGAGAAGCATCTGTTCATGTCTTTTTGACGTGATTGTTTTTTGAGTGTTGAGTTTGAGGAGTTCTTGATAGACCCTGGGTATCAGCCCTTTGTCTATAGTGTCATTTGTGGGTATCTTCTCCCATTCTGTGGGTTGCCTCTTTGTTTTGTTGACTGTTTCATTTGGTGTGCAGAAGCTTTTTATCTTGATGAAGTCCCCAAAGTTCGTTTTTGCTTCTGTTTCCTTTGCCTTTGGAGGTACATGCCTTGAAAGAAGTTGCTGTGGCTGGTGTCAAAGAGGTTACTGCCTATGTTCTCTCCCAGGATTTTGACAGATTCCTACCTCATGTTGAGGTCTTTTATCCATTTCTAGTTTATCTTTGTGTATGGTGTAAGAGAACGGTCAAGTTTCATTCTTCTACATATAGCTGTCCAATTTTCCCAGCACCATCTATCGAAGAGACTTTTTTCCACTGGATATTTTTTTCCTACTTTGTCGAAGATAATTTTTTTAAAGATTTTATTTATTTATTTGACAGACAGAGATCACAAGCAGGCACAGAGGCAGGCAGAGAGAGAGGAGGAGGATGCAGGCTCCCTGCTGAGCAGGGAGCCCAATGTGGGGCTTGATTCCAGGACGCTAGGATCATGACCTGAGCCAAAGGCAGAGGCTTTAACCCACTGAGCCACCCAGGCACCCCTGTCGAAGATGATTTGACTATAGAGTTGCAGTCCATATCTGGACTCTCTACTCTGTTCCACTAGTCTATGTGTCTGTTTTTGTGCCAGTACCATGCTGTCTTGGTGATCACAGCTTGTAGTAAAGCTTGAAATCAGACAACGTGATGTCCCTAGTTTTGTTATTCTTTTTCGACATTTCCTTAGCAATTTGGAGTCTTTTCTGGTTCCATACAAATTTTAGGACTGTTTGTTCTAGCACTTTGAAAAACGCCTGTGGAAATTTGATCGGGATGGCACTGAAAGCATAAATCGCTCTAGGCAGTATAGACATTTTAACAATGTTTATTCTTCCGATCCATGAGCACAGAATGCTTTTCAATCTTTCTGTGTCTTCTTCAGTTTTTTCATGAGTGTTATATAGTTCCTCGAGTACAGATCCTTTACCTCTTTGGTTAGGTTTATTCCCTGGTATCTTATGGTTCTTTGTGCTATAGTAAATAGAATCGATTCTCTAATTTCCCTTTCTACAGTTTCATTGTTATTGTATGAGAAAGCAAGTGATTTCTGTGCATTGATTTTGTATCCTGCCACATTACTGAATTGCTGTATGAATTCTAGTAGTTTGAGGGTGGAGTTTTTTGCATTTTCCATATAAAGTATCATGTCATCTGCAAAGAGAGAGACTTTGACATCTTCTTTGCCAATGTGAATACTTTTTATTTCTTTTTGTTGTCTGACTGCTGTTGCTAGGACTTCTAGTACTACATTGAACAACAGTGGCGAGAGTAGACATCCTTGTCATGTTCCTGATCTAAAAGGGAAGGCTCTCAGCTTTTCCCAATTGAGAATGATATTTGCAGTGGGTTTTTCATAGATGGATTTTATGAAGTTGAGGCATGTTCCCTCTATCCCTGTACTTTGAAGCATTTTAATCAGGAAAGGATGGTGTATTTTGTCAAATGCTTTTTCTGCATCAATTGAGAGGACCATGTGGTTCTTCCCTCTTCTCTTACTGATTTGTTCTATTACATCGATTGATTTGCGAATGTTAAACCACCCTTGCATCCCATGGATAAATCCCACCTGGCCATGGTGGATAATCTTTTTAATGTACTGTTGGATCCTATTAGCTAGGATCTTGTTGAGAATCTTAGCACCCATATTCATCAGGGATATTGGTCTGAAAGTCTCCTTTCTGATGGGGTCTTTGCCTGGTTTGGGGATAAGGGTGTAATGCTGGCTTCATAGAAGGAGTCTGGAAGTTTTCCTTCTGTTTCTTTCTTTCTTTCTTTTTTAACAGTTTCAGGAGAATAAGGATTATTTCTTTTTCGAATGTTTGGTAGAATTCCCCAGGGAATCTGTCAGGTCCTGGGCTCTTGTTTTTATGGGAGGTTTCTGATCACTGCTTCTATCTCATTACTTCGTACTGGTCTATTCAGGTGGTCAATTTCATCCTGATTTAGTTTTGGAAGTTTATAGATTTCCAGGAATGCATCCATTTCATCTAGTTTGCTTAACTTATTGGTATATAACTGTTGATAATAATTTCTGGTGATTGTTTCTATTTCCTTGGTGTTAGTTATGATCTCTCTGCTTTCATTCATAAGTTTATTAATTTGGGTCATCTCTGTTTTCTTTTGGATTAATTTGGCCAGTGGTTTATCAATCTTATTGATTCTTTCAAAGAACCAGCTTCTACCTTCATTGATGTGTTCTACTGTATCTCTAGTTTCTATCTCATTGATCTCTGCTCTAATCTTGATTATTTCCCTTCTTGTGCTGGGGTTGGCTTAATTTGTTGTTGATTTTCCAGTTCTTTAAGGTGTAAAGAGAGCTGGTGTATTTGGGATTTTTCAATTTTTTTTGAATGAGGTTTGTATTGATATGTATTTCCCCCTTAAGACCGCCTTTTTCGTATCCCATAAGTTTTGGACCGATGTGTCTTCATTCTCATTGGTTTCCATGAATTGTTTAAGTTCTTTTTGATTTCCGGGTTGATCAAAACATTTTTCAGCAGGATGGTCTTTAGCTTCCAAGTTTGAATTCCTTCCAAACTTTTTCTTGTGGTTGAGTTCCAGTTTCAAAGCATTGTGGTCTGAGAATATGCAGGGAATAATCTCAATCTTCTGGTATCGGTTGAGACCTGATTTTTGACCCAGTATGTAGTCTATTCTGGAGAAAGTCACATGTGCACTCAAGAAGAATGAGTATTCTGTTGTTTTAGGGTGGAATGTTCTGTATATATCTATGAGGTCCATCTGGTCCAATGTGTTATTCAAAGCTCTTGTTTCTTTATTGATTTTTCTGCTTGGATGATCTGTCTGTTACTGAGAGTGGCACATTAAGATCCCACACAATTAATGTATTCATATCAATTTAACTCTTTAAAAATTTTTATTTACTTATTTGACAGACAGAGATTATAAGTAGGCAGAGAGGCAGGCAGAGAGAAAGAGGAGGAAGCAGGCTTCCCACTGAGCAGAGAGCCCAATGCGGGGCTTGATCCCAAGACCCTGGGATCATGACCTGAGCCGAAGGCAGAGGCTTAACCAACTGAGCCACTCAGGCGCCCCATCAATATAACTATTTTGATTAACAGTTGGCTTACGTAGTTGGTTGCTCCCATATTGGGGGCATAAATATTTACAATTGTTAGATCTTCGTGGTGGATAGACCCTTTAAGAATGATGTAGTGCCCTTCTGTATCTTTGACTACAGTCTTTGGCTTAAAATCTAATTTATCTGATATGAGGATCACTACCCCAGCTTTCTTTTGAGACCCGTTGGCATGAAAGATGGATCTCCATCCTTCATTTTCAGTCTGGATGTATCTTTAGGTTCAAAATGTGTCTCTTGTAAACAGCACATGTCACTTTTCATTTGTCACTGGATAAAACACTTGTCGTTTTATCCAGTCTGCAACCCTGTGCCGTTTTATGAGAGCATTTAGGCCATTCATGTTGAGAGTGATTATTCAAAGATTTTATTGACATCATGTTGCCTGTGAAGTCCTTGTTTCTATAGATTGTCTCTGTGAATTTCTATTCTATGTCACTCTTCAGTTCTTTCTTCTTTTATAGAACCCCCCTTAATATTTCTTATAGTGCCGGCTTGGTGGTCACATACTCTTTTAAACCTTGCCAGTTCTGGAAGCTCTTTATCTCTCCATCCATTTTGAATGTCGGCCTTGCTGGATAAAGTATTCTTGGCTGCATGTTCTTCTCATTTAGCGGCCTGATTATGTCTTGCCAGCCCTTTCTAGCTTGCCAGGTTTCTGTGGACAGGTCTGGCATTATTCTGATGGACCTTCCTCTGTACATAAGGAATCTCTTCCCCCAAGGTGCACTTAGGACCTCTTGTCTGAAATTATGATTTGTGAATTTCCACAATTAAGTGTCTGGAGGTCTTTCTAGATTCATTGATCTTGCAGGGTGTCCTTTCTGCCTCTAGGACATGAACACTTGTTTCATTCCCCAGATTGGGGAAACTTTCATCCAGAATTTGTTCAACTATATCTTCTAGTCTTCTCTCTTTCTCCGCCCCCTCGGGGATCCCAGTAATTCTAATGTTGGAACGTTTCATGGCATCATTTATTTCATTAATTCTGTTTTCATGGCTTCTAAGCTGTTTGTTCCAGGCCTCTTCCTGATCCTTCTTTTCTATCAGTCTGTCTTCTAGATCACTAATTCTATCTTCTGCCTTGGTTACCCTAGCTGTTACATTATTTAGATTAGATTGGATCTCTTTGATAGCATTTTTAACTTCTGCCAGATTGGCTCTCACTTCCACCCTTAGAGATTCTATGGTTGCCACTAATGGTTTTCTCCAACCTGGCCAGTGCCTGGGTAATTATTACCTTGAATTCCCTTTCATAAGTCCCTATGGAGATACTGTTTATGTCCATATCCAATAATTCTGTGGCAGAGGGCATGGTCTCTGAATTTTTCCTCTGTTGGGTGTTCCTCCTCCTAGTCATTTTGGTGAGATGTGGTTGAGGGGATATATAGCTGAATATATCAACCACGATCCAGGCAAGGTGTCCAGAATTCCCGTTCTCCTCTCCCTGTGCCCGTGGCCAGAATGTTACCCCCCACTTCCTGACTTTCTTGGAGAACTTCGGTCTTGTTCCAGATCCTATTCTCACTCCCCTGCCTTGGCAGCAAAGGCATGCTTTTACCACCCTCCTCTCTAATGTTCAATCATCCTCTCCCTATTTGCTCTAAATTTTCTTTCCCTCTCCCCTGAAACTTCATTGGCCTCCTTTACTTAAAAGAAAAAAAAGTTGATAAAACAAATCTTCCTCTCAATTCTACCTCAGCCCGTATCTACTTCTCTTTTCTTCTGTCATCAAATTTCTAGTTTTTCTATTGCCTTATCAGCCATTCATTTTTTGCATTTCCTTATCACCCACTCTATATTCTGAAATTTGATTTTCATCACCTTTACTCTCAAGAACTTCACTCTTGACAGGCATCAGTGATTTCCTAATCACCACATCTGATGGCCTTTGCACCATGGCTCTACACCATTAATCACTCTCTCAAGGTCAACATTTATTAGGTTTAACTGTGTGCCAAACAGGAGGCACTAAACACACAAAAATGAAATAAGTAGAGTTCCTGACATCAAGAAGCTTATATTCCAGTTGGGGATGCAGACGATCAACACTCACAATATGATGTGCTATAAAGAGCAGAACTATGTATAAGACAGAGAACTAATAGAAACAGAGGAACTTTGTTCAATAAAGAAAGATGTTTCTGGAAAAAAAAAAAGATAATGTGTGAACAAAGTTTTAAGCATTAACAGAAATTCACTGAGCACATAAGCTGAGAGAGGGGGGAGAGCTCCTAGACAAGGAAACAGCGGGTATGAAAGAACATATACAGGGAAAAACACTGTGTTCCAGAAAACTAGTAGTTCAGTGTCAAAAACGTAACTTGTAAAAGTACTTAGAGCATTACAAGAGATGACATGAGGTAAGTGGTGTCTAATCATGAAAGAAATTTGACTTTTACTCTTTAAGTGACTAGCAGCTGTTGATAGGTTTGAAGCAGGGCATCGCATGGTCAGGTTCATGTTTAGAATAATCACTACAGTGGTAGTAAGGAGGAGGTAATATGGGAGATAGGGATAGGAGTAATGGCTACACACAATACACAAAAGAAACAATAAAATTAAGACATTGCCAATAGGGATAAATATATATTCATAATTATAATCAAGATGCGGAAGGAGAGGAAGGGATATAATTCAAATGCAACTTTTTTTTAAAATTTTAAAGGAAGACAAAAACTATTCTTTGCAAAAATAAATAAAAGTTAAAAATTACTTATTGCTATGTTAACCTACCTAACACATTGCTATACTGAATTTTCAAATGCTTCAGAGGAAGAGGGCAAAGGACATGAAAAATGGGGAAAAAGTAAAACAAATTATTACCACACCTAAATATTCAAATTTTCTATAAAAATTAACATAATCATCTCTCATTAGCAAAAACAGTAAAAAGTAAACTGATCATGATTACTTATAGTTAGTATTAGTAAATATCTCAGATACTTTTATAGGAGTCATTCAAAGCTGTTAATGACATTTGGGTGTTCTATTGATTGTGTTTCTCTACACAAGTACAATCTAAAAAGCCTCAAATTAGACCTCACTCCTGTCCTAGGAGAGGATCACAAAAGAGAGTAAGTCAAAAGACATAAGCTCTTATTTATTTATTTATTTATTTATTTATTTATTTTAGTATATGTGCTGCCGAAGCGAGCACGTAAGCTCTTATTTTTTTAAGAAGAAGATGAAAAAATCAGGAGCTGGTTTTGCCTACTGTTAAAGGTATGGAAGTCAAGTGGCTAGAAGAGAACTAAAAAGGACTCTGGGCCAGATTCACATATTATTTGAAAGAAACTTATGATACCTTATCCTATTTTTCTTATCTGTACAATAAGAAAGGATGGGAACTTCCAGAACTCATCCATGATCCAGGAAGAGCCATTCTTGGCTACATCATCCCAAGGAACATAATAAGCCAAGGACTATGAGAAAATAATTTGCACTGGGATCAGGGGAAGAGAAAGGAGTGGGTACTTAATGATTCTTCCTCTTTTGGTTATAATTTCCTTATTTGGTTCATGCTTGTCTTTTTCTTTTTTAAGTGCCTGGGGAAAAGAGGCTTGATTCAATAAAATTATGCAAGTGGACTAAGGAAGGATGACAGGATGAAGTCATCTGGAAGTCATTCTGCACGTACCAGTACCACCACCCAAGAAAAACAGCTAACAGTACAAGGTTCAAGGACCATGTAAACTTACCTCTAAATGTTCCAATTTATTTGTTCTTTGAACCAGCATATTATCTTTTTGCAAGATATCCCTGTACTTTGCAGTCAACTCATTGTATTGTTTATTGGCCAATTCTAGTTCAGACAAAGAAACACTATTATCTATAACTTTTTGGAGAGCTGCGATCTTGAAAATGGCCATCTCCTGTGTAAATAAGGATACACTGAGTTAAGTTAGTGTATTTTTTTCTGGTGAAGCATAAGGCAATACACCTAAAAGCAACACACATTTTAGAATCATTTTTTTAAAAAAAAAAGATTTCTCATGTATTAAAAATTTAAAATAATTATTTTGTTTCCTATAAGAAATAATATTATTTAGAGATTTTAAATAATAAAAATAAAGGGAATTCTTTCATAACTATCACAATAAAACAAAATTCAATTAATTTCAGAAAAGCACCATACAAAGGAGCAAGAAAATATATCACTCAGAATATATCCCTGGATAGCTTTTCTGGATTTTGTAAGATTAAAAAAAATTTGCCTTTAGTTAGCTGAATGGCAAAATTAGCATCACCACATTACGATAGCTATTTCTCCTTATTACAGTTACACAAAGTAGCTTTGTAATAAGAGAAAACCTTTTGTTCACATGAAGCAAACAACTTGATGAGAAAAAAATATCTCTCGATCATAGCTATCTCTAATAAATAATATGAAAGACTTTCAGTTACTTGTTTCATGTTCTACTCAGCTATACAACTATAAAAAGTCACAACACCAAGACACTATTAATACTAAGAAGAAGTAATCTGAACTTTTATTTCTCTCTAAAGTAAGTTGATGAAGTAGTGTAAGGAATAACCAAATTTATAAAGTGAGGAAGATAAAGAATTTACTGTTAAAATTTCATCTGAAGTACAGTAATGAGCGAAAAATATTCATTAATCGTGCTTCACATCTCATTTTGACAGCTTTTCTTTTCCATCTACATAAGTACACATTATTCTACCATACCCTTGGAGTTTGGTTTCATAATTTCTTTGGATGGGGAGGAGTTTCCTATTTCCAATTCCCTAAAAATACCCAATTTTTGGCTTTCCAGTTGTCATGCACCAGGCCCCCAATACAGGATTGAACAATCAGGTTAAGAAGAGCATTCTAGTTCTTTTTTCCCTTCTACGCCATGCACTAGCTATATGTGCAATACTCCAAGAAAAACACAAAAATAAAAACAAGAACATTTCTTAAGACTCAAAGTTTCCTTATTACATGTCCAAATAAAAATAGCTTTCATTATTCAGTAAGTTCCTTTCTACATCAGGGGTCAGCTTTAAGATCACATTGACAATGTTTGTTAGCATGGCAATTTCACCTATTACTATTTTTAAAAGTGAATAGTAAGGAACTCAATTTCATTTTAATTCTACTTTGAATTCTTTTGTGTTTACATGATCCTATGTGAATTTGGACATGTAAACTCAAAATGTACATGCTTAAAATAGGCTATCTAAGACAAGATGCATTACATCTTTTTTTTTTTTTTTAAAGATTTTATTTATTTACTTGACAGACAGAGATCGCAAGTAGGCAGAGAGGCAGGCAGAGAGAGAGGAGGAAGCAGGCTCCCTGCTGAACAGAGAACCTGATGCAGGGCTTGATCTCAGGACCCTGAGATCATGACCTGAGCCGAAGGCAGGGGCTTTAACCCACTGAGCCACCCAGGTGCCCCATGCATTACATCTTTTAAGACATAACGCATCTTGTCTTAAAATAGGCTATCTAAGACAAGATGTAACACAGGTGTAAAAGAGTATACAGAGTATGCAATCGTTAAAAGGATAATCAGTTACATAGAGCAGGGAGGGCAGAATGGAGTCAAAGGTATAGAGACAGAAGTAAGATTTCTCTGATTATATGTTTGAAACACGCAAATGTTTTATATATTCAAATCAAATTAAAAAAAGAAAGCAAAAGTAACCTCCGAGTTTGAAGACAAATGCAAAACAAATGAGCCTAACTTATATAGCAAATTTATAGCATAACCACACAAAGAAAATTATTTCAAGTTACTGTAGAATAGATTACCTTGACTATACATCCTATTGAAAGATATTCTAAAGAAAATAAGAACTATAAAGAAATTTTAAACTAAATTTGGTAGCACTGCTGCTGCTATTGTTAATATCGATGCAAGATTATCTTCATATTAATGTGTGAATATTATAGGATAGAGCAATAATTTTAATGTTAATAACAGATTTCCACGTAAGAAAAAGGAAATATGAGTACTAAATCAAAGTTAGTAACAACTCCATACCATTTCCTAACCCTACCATATTAAATCTGAATTGGAGATAACAATATGAACTCATGGTTTAAATATACACGTTTTCCCAATTTGTCCACTGAAGGGGACCAGTAGCAACAAAACCTCAAGAACAGTAACATCTAGTGACCAGTTTTTGGTGTCTAAATGCCTTTCCCACTAAAAAGAACCAGTTTCTTTAGCATAATGGTTTATTTCAAATCTGGATAAAAGCACATAAGGTAAATCCTGAACATCTTGTGCCAGAAAACAAACCAACATTTGAAACTTGGCTCAAAGACTACTGGATTCTTGTCAAAAGGAAATGAGAGCAGGCTTTACTAAGAATTCCCACTGGCCACAATTAAGACTAACAAACAACAACTAAGTGTGTGAGTCTGTAATGATACTGAAGGAACAGAAAGCTGGGGAAGTCAGGCAAACAGGTAGAAGCAGAGTACACCAACCCTGATTTCTGAAGACTAGTCATTCAAAAGAAAGAATGAAGCTTTTATCTTGTCTTTCTCGTAGGACTATACTTTAAGATAACTGAATAGGCTGGACTAATGAGGAAAAGCTCTTTATTTTACAAAAGACTATTGG